>NC_137044.1:37190605-37258105 GCF_032717465.1 Coenobita brevimanus
ACCGACTTCCTCACTCCGCATCTTTCACGAATTACAATATTTCGTATCCTATCCACCCTCTGTATTCCACATACATTCCTCAGCAGTCCCATCTCCATTGCTCTTACTCTTGGCTTTTCATTTTCATACCACATCATAGTCTCACATCCATATGTTAAAGTTGGCACTAACACTCCTTCATGTAAGCCTCGTGCAGCTGCAACACTCATGCCTCTGTTTCTTATGAAGTAAGTCGAGAATGGTGCTTATATTGATTAATTGGTTCCACTTGCATGAACGTTGTATAAACAGTAATAACTGAATGATTGCAGGCAAAAATTATATTAGTCTTTTTGAGCAACAAAAACTAGTGGTAGTTAGAAATTTGTTTACTGGGATTTAACATTAAATGCTGATGGCAATCCTGAGTGCTGCACTGCAGATCAGCCGAGTCGCTGACAGTGTTGCCACACGTACGATAATTATCGTATGTTTACGATAACATTGCCTCTGGAACGATGTACGATACCATTTTCTATTATCTTACGGTCGGTACGATAATTTTGGGTTGAAAGCTAGCATGACGGTAAATTTTGTGGCCACATATTCCAATGCTGAATGTGAAAGAGTATTCAGCAAAGTTAATCTTCTCAAAACCAAGCTAAGAAGTAGGCCAAAAACCAAAATTGTAAATGGAGGTCTTCGTTCATCAGAACGCCTAAAAAATTCACGAGGGCCATGTGTCAGATTCACTCACTCTAAAGTTATGCTTGCACGCATAGCTAATCATGCACAGTTGTTCCACAGTTTGACATATCAGGATCTTAAAGGCTGATATAATGGTGATCACTGAATAAAAATTTTAAATGGTCTTATGGAGTTATTATCTGCAAGAGTAAGCACATTTCTATGATTTATCTATTTAAGTTCTGTGGACTTCATTCTGGTGCTATACTCCACTTCACCGAGTCTGGCACCATCAGTGATGTCTTCAACACCTATAGCATTGATAAAACTCCCCATCACTGGAAATGTCTTTTTGTATTGCCTTTATATAGGTTTTCAAGGTAATGTAATAGAGGCTCACCTAGTGCAGAGGATTTACATCAACAGTACAGGCGCTGAGGACATCACTGATGGTGCCAGACTCGGTGAAAATGAGAACAGTTTACCGGACGGCCACACATAATGTTGAGTGAAGGTGTGATGACGTGGATTATTTACACTGCATGTCTTGGTGTGATCCCAGAATTTTGTCTTCTTCTTACCTCATTTCACTTATACTTAACCCTGGCTATGGCTTCTAAGAAAGATGCAAGTGTCAGTGGTGGTGTCAAGCGTAAACACCAGTCTATTCCAACAAAATCAAACCCCCTTGATTTTGGTTAATTGGTTCGCCATACTACCGCAAAGAATAACCCCCCTAATAACCAGATACAGTGGCGCACTAAGGGGGGGCAGGGGGGCGGCCCGACCCGAGTGACAGCCATTGGGGGTGCCATTTAGCTGAATGGTAACTTTTTCATTTCACTTGCTGTCATTAGCATCAACAGAGAGCTAGAGAAGCATTTTAACTCTAATGATGTAATAGACGACTTCGCTTCAAGAAAATGCAGGAGGGTGAAAGTCTAAATTCATTGCTAAAATTCCTCGTGTACAGTAATAATAATAATATTCATTATCGCTCTTTATAGTATAACATTAGAATCTTCAAACTTTCTGTGGATTATGATTACTTATATATAAGAGCCTACAGCGTTGTGGTGTAAATTTCAGAATTATTGCCGATTATAATAGTATTTTTACTGATGTTGCAGGTTTTGTTTCAATATTTTTGTTGCAACCTGTATGCCACTATTAAGTATTTTAGATATAAATTTTTCCTGTTCTAATCTTACAGTATATATATATATATACGCTGAAGCCTTTTTGCCACTATGGAGTTATATGGCAATGACCATTTCTGTTTTTATATATCTGTTTTTATATATCATTTCTGTTTTTATATATCTCCGATAGAGACAGGATTCCGGGGGCTTGAATGATGAGTGAATGGAAGCGTGGCCCATTGGTCTGGGCAAATTTGGGCTGTCTGTAAGTTGCTACTCCTCACCCTGCCCTAGGGTGGGAAAGGAGGTCCGAATGATGATGATGATGATGATGATGATATATCTGAGTAATAATTACTTGTAAATTATAGCTTCACACAAGGTATCATTATTTTATTTTTATTAAAAGAATTAAAGATTATGCAGTGCAAGTTATTTACTGTACATTGCTCAGGATAGGGGTATAACTTGAGGGGTGAATATATAGGGTAGAGGGAGAAATGTAAATAAAGAGTGTGGGGGGGGGGGGCGCCAAAAGAGATCCAGCGTAGGGCCTCAGAAAAGCTAGGACCGGCACTGCTGAAACCTGACAAGCACAGGCGTAGATGAAGACACTTCAGCAGTCTTGTGCACAAGCCCTCACTAACTCCCATATGCTACATTCTGCCTTCTTTATTGTCCAAACAGTTGACTCATTCACCCCAAACACACGGTTCCAAGCCAGTTCACAGGCGTAGGTGGAGACACTTCAGCACAGTCTGTTGCACTAACCCTCACTGCCTCCCGTATGCTACGTTCTGCCTTCTTTATTGTAAGAACAGTTGACTCACCCCAAACACACGGTTCCAAGACAATTCACCACGAAGTCAATTCACCATCAAAACATGGACGATTTCCTGTCATTCTATAAATATACTTATTATTGATTAATTAATACTTTAATAAATAATTTTCAGGGGGATTTTATAACTCATATAAGTAAAAAACTAGTGTACTATACTTGCTAAATAAACTGGTATGTAAATAAATGACGGGGAATCGTCCTGACGGAGAATTGTCACCGACATTCCTCCCTTAAGTTTGTCCAACACTTTAACTTTCTCTGTCAGCAACATCACTTTACTAGTCCGTTTTGGTGTGTTACCACATGCATCACTAGCACTACGCTTAGGCCCCATGCTGGCAGACAAGGCAAGCAATCACTGGAAGGCAGAAAAATAAGCCACAAATAACGATTCGCTAGTCACGCATGGTTCGACCGTCAGATTCAAACTATGTGGTGCGTGGTAGACCGACCTCCCACACACACACACACACACACACATATATGTATGCACACGGGCAGCAGATAGGCATTTTTATATTTTATTTATTTCTCTTGTATATTACAATTATTTATTTGAATATTATAATATTATATTTTAATTATTGTACAAAAAATTCGTGGATCACCAAAATCGCGTGAAAAAAGTTCGCGTGAATTAAGGGCTTACCTATATATATATATATATATATATATATATATATATATATATATATATGTATATGTATATATATATATATATATATAAAGAGAGAGAGAGAGAGAGAGATGCGTGTGTGTGTATGTGTGCGTAATATATGTAGTGGTAGGCGGGCCTACCATATATATATATATATATATATATATATATATATATATATATATATATATATATATATATATATATATATATACAGGGTGCAACGCGTTGTATGACAAAAACTTACACCAATGATCTATCATGCAATTGTGGGTATATTTTGTTCTATAACATATGCTCTCTGCGACCCTAGTTCAGTACCCAGCATTCGGCTGTTTAAGTGTAAAAGTTTCGTGGCTGGCATGTGCCATTGGGTGAGAGCTTCGCAGGGCGACGGGAGACGAGTATTATAAAAATCCCACATCCTCTCAGTACAAACGAGTTTTAAGAAGAAACTTCACGTAGTCTGTTGATTCTTTAACATCGTCATGCATTTCTGCAATTCCTTTGCACAAATCGACTGTAAATTAAGGATTAAATTCGTATTTCATGGCGTGCGAGTGAGTAGGGAGGGAGGAGAGTGGCTGGTGTGTTGTTGTCAGTTATGTAATGTTTAGTTTGTAGGATATTGCTACCAGCATTATCATATTATTGATATGAGTGACTAGCATCCCTTTAAGTCAGGAGTAATATTATTATTCATTACAATTTTTCTGCTGCAAGTAAACGTGGCACCATTTCTTTCATATGATGTTGATGTGAGAACAGTGACACAGGACTGGCAATGTAACGGCTATGCAGCTAGACCTATTTTTTGTTTCTACCTAGCAGCATTATTTAACATCTGGCAACATGATATCTGGCTCTGGATATTTTTGCCAATTTTAGGTGAAATTCTAGAGCTTTATTCGTATTTTCTAGCGATGTTTTCCAGTGTTTACTATTTAGCGATATTCTAGCAAGTTTTCAGGACTAACTAGCGAGATTGATTATAAGGACTTGGCAACCTGCGTCCACTGTCATTTGAACGGGAAAATTTGCAGGCGAGGCAAACACTTCAACTACTGTTCTCCACATTCAGCTGTTCACTGGGTTCAGCTTCGCTTGTTCATGAAACAGCATGCCACGAACGTACAGCAATGAAGAATATGCAGATATCATCTATTTTTACAGATTCTGCTATGGTAATGCCAGTGCTGCAGAGAGGAATACAGGTGGAGATGCCCAATCACGTCAAGTTTACTTGTAGCTTAAAAATTGTAATAAATAATATTCTTCATGACTTAAAGTGAGGCTAATCTCCCTTTACAATTACGTTTTTCCATTGAATGAGCTGTGGGTGTTATGATAATGCTGGTAGCAATATCCTACAAACTAAACATTACATAACTGGCGACAACACACCAGCTCCTCTCCTCCCTCCCTACTCTCTTGCAAGCCATAAAATTAGAATTTAATCCTTAATTTACAGTCAATTTGTGCAAAACCATTGCAGAAATGCATGACGATGTTAAAGAATCAATAGACTATGACTGTAAAGTTTCTTCTTAAAACTCGTTTGTACTGACAGGATGTGGGATTTTTATGCACAGTACAGTGTAAGCTAATAATACTCGTCTTCCGTCGCCCTGCGAAGCTCTCACCTAGTGGCACGTGACAGCCACGAAACTTTTACACTTACACAGCCGAATGCTGGGTACTGAACTAGGGTCGCAGTGAGCATACTGTATGTTACAGAACAAAATATACTCAAAATTGCATGATAGATTATTGGTGTAAGTTTTCGTCATATATATACTGTATATATATATACTGTATATATATATATATATATATATATATATATATATATATATATATATATATATATATATATATATATATATATACTGTATATATATATATACTGTATATATATATATATATATATATATATATATATATATATATATATATATATATATATATATATGATGGTTTTGCTAAAAAATTAGTTACACATACTGCTTTCTTTTACTACATACCTGAATCTCTCTCTCTCTCTCTCTCTCTCTCTCTCCTCAGTGAATCACAAACAAGCACTGGTCTCTCACTCGTTGATACAGCCGTCCTTTTCCGTAATTACGTTAAAAAAAAGGAGCCCTCCTCCCAAGGGAGGAATCACACCAGCCGCGAACCGATACATATTTAGCGCGGCTCGGAATATGACCTTGACCTTGACCTACTTTCACCATTTTCAAATGCTTAAGAGATTTTCATCCCTACTACACACCTGTAAAATTTTTGTGATGATGTGCTGTTGCGAAGTTATCGTGGTAACAGACCCACAAACCTTGACATGATTTCATCAGTTTCGAACTCGTAGGAGATTTTCATCCCTACTGTACACCTATAAAACTTTATGATGACATCTTGAGCGGTTGCGAAGTTCTCTTGGTAACAGATACATCGAGCTTGACCTACTTTCACCAATTTTGATCTCGTAGGAGATTTTGCCCCTACTACACACCTTTAATATTTGATGATATTTTGAACGGTTGTAAAAATTACGCATTGAGAGACATACAGACCTTTGACCTACTTCCACAAATTTCGAACTCGTAGGATATTTTCATACCTACTACACACCTGTAAAATTATGTTTTGATATCTTGAGTGATTGCGAAGTTACAGGGCTAACTGACACAGACTTTGGCCTACTTTCATCAAACATTTAGGAAATTTCCATCCCTACTACACACCTGTAGAATATTGTGATGATATCTTGAGTGGTTCCGAAGTTATCGTGCTAACAGATACACAGGCACACAAACAAACTGAAAACAATACCAGCATCGCTATCGCGGCTGGTTAGTAAAAAAGAAAAAAAAAATGATAGAGTCGTTGCGGAGCAAGTGAGTATCATAAATAAAGGTGAAGTGTAAAGAAGAGAGAGAAGTGATACAAGGCGACTGAGGTGAGCAGGGGAGAGGAAAACGAGAGAAAAGTGAACGACCGAAGAATCAGAAGCTGAATGGAGTGGTATCTATCTATCTATCTATTTCTGTATCTATCTATCTATCTATCTATATATATATCGTCATCATCATCAGCAGCAGCAGCAGCAGTAGCCATGGCAAGTCCACTGCTAAACAAAGGCCTCCCCCAACCTTCTCCAGGAATTCCTTGACTGAGCCAATCTCTGCTACGTTTTCCATGCAAACTGCTCTATCTCATTTCTCCACCTGCTGTCTGGCATTTTTCTGCCACGTTTAAAATCTCATGGTGTCAGGTCAGTCAGCATCTAGCTCCGTCGATCATCCCTTATTCTTGCTCCATGGCCTGCCCACCTCCTTTTCTTTTCTTTTACAGCTTCTATAATGTCTTTGACTTCTGTCTGCTCTCTCCCCGAAGCTGAAATTTTCCTCTTGATTAAATATATTCCCAACGTTGACCTTTCCATTGCTCATTGAGAACGGATTAGTTGATATTCCATCGACTGTGTTAGTTTTCTTATCTCACAGTCGCACGTCACAGCTGAAATTATACATTCGTTGTATAAATTTCGTTTCACACATGTTGGCAAGCTGATTTTCGTGATGTCCCTATGTTTATCGAAAGCTTTCCATCCAATCGTAATGTTTCGTTTTATTTCGCTATCATGATCGATGATGCAGCCCTGAGGGGATATTCTTCCGCATTTGGTCTGCTCAGCTGATCACGTCAGGTGCGGGTAAGGGGATGGGTCCATTATGATGTGGTAGGGGTAAACTAGCTCTGCTGTCGGGCTCTGCTGCGGATGTCACTGATTGCTCTGCGCAGTTGACCCTCGTGCGGTGTGGTGCGGTGAGGCTCTGTCCCTTCTCCCCTTGGGCCTAAGATGCGAATGAATGTGTTTGTGTGGATAAGTAAATTGGGAGTGTGTCGTCCTGTCTCGGCTACCTCCCTTTCCTTGGGGGAAGCAGCCTACTGTATGTATATAGATATATAGATGATCTTTCGTTAGTTTTGCAATTTGCCCCAAATAATTTCACTCCTCGACTTCTTCAGTAATCTCGTTGCTTATTCTAACGACCCTTTTTGGTGTATTTGGACTGAACATTAGTTTTACTCCGGTTCATCTTTAGTCCTAATTTGAGACTTTCTCTATTTAGGTCATTTATCATTTCTTACGATGTCTCTGCTGTTTCAGTGATTAAGACAATGTCATTTGCAAATCTTAAATGGTTTAGGTTTTCTCCATCCATGCTTATTCCTTTGTTCTCCCAGTCTAGCTTTCTGAAAATACTTTCTAGGGGGTACCTCCCTAGCGCACACCCTGCTCGCCCTTAATTTTTATCGAAACTTTATGTAATTGTAGCAGTTCCCCCTTTATATATGTTTTCGAGCAATTTTACAATGTTCTCATTTGCTCCTTGTTCCTGAAATGAATTTATAATTGCTATATGCTCCACTGAGTCAAATGCCTTGTCATAATGAACACATCCTAAGCACAGTGGTTTATTATATTCTGTAGGTTTCTCATTCATTGTGTGTTGATGATCAGTAGTCGAATACCCGCTTCGGAATCCTGCCTGTTCATGAGGTTGGTTTTCTTCCAAATTTATTGTTTTTCTCTTCGTATGGACTTTAGTGAAAAATCTGTAAATAACTGGTAATAAGTTAATGGGTCGATATTTACTAAGACCTCTTGAGTCGCCTTTTTTTGTAAAGCAAAATAAATTTTGCAGTACACCATGTTTGAGGAATATTCTTGTTCTTTGTATACTATGTAAATAAGTGGAGGAGCCTGTTTTGTACTTCCACTCCTGCATACGACAGTTCATTTGCCTCAGTTGCATCTTCTGCTGGTGACTTCCCTCTTATTATACTTTTAAGAGAAATGTTTACTTCGTCTGGTGTTACCTCAGGTATTTCGTTCGTGTCAAGTGAAAACTTAGCTGTTGGTATTATTGTCTGTGATGTACACAGTTCTTCGTAATATTCTTCAAATCTCTTCACCATCCTATCTCTGCACACACACACACACACACACACACACACACACACACACACACAATGAAATTCGTTTCGACTATAAAGGCTCCAATATGCTTGCATACGTGGGTCTTGGGCACCAAATGGCGGCTCTCCATGCTGCACAATCTTTGGCGACATTTTATGACCTCGTCCTTGGTCTCCTTTGGTCCGACTCTTTCATCCCTACCCCTAACGTTCACACTTCTGCTCCACAGTACCATCTCCTATCCTCGCCACATGCCTAAACCATCTCAATCTACCCCTCCTCATCACAACACCAATACACTCCAATTCCATCCTTCCTCACAACTCTTTCATAGGAAACCTAACCCCCCAGGCTCTGGATTCAAGGACGCATTGCACATGCACCTAACCATTGCCGTTTCTGTACGTTTCAGCCTACGAAAATTCTCCTCCTTTACCTCCCAGGTCTCTACTTAGCACGGAGAGAGAGCCCTCTCAATGTCAGGAGAGGCAACAACTCCCTGAACTTCTTCCAATCATTCCTCATTGTAGCCACAGAGTTAGTTCCAACCCCACCTGCATCACATAACATGTGTCCCAAGTAACAAAGCTCTTCCACATACTGAAGAGACTCACCAGCAATATCAATTCATTCACGTATGACAATCTCCACCTGCTCTCCCCGACACACCGCACACATGAAATCGGCATTCTCTCGCAGTCTACCTTTAATACCACTACATCTCTTCGTCACTTATCACAAACATTGCAGAAGATGGAATTACTAACCATTCCCACGTGGCGAACCGCACATGGCTATTCTCCCTCTTCTCTGACAGTACCGCCATCCGCCCTAGATACCACCATCTTTGTTTTATCTGAATTTACTCTAGAGCCCTTATGCCCCATACCACTCTCCACTCCCAAAATGTTTTCCCCGCCTCACTTTCATTCTCTGCAGTCAACATAAAATCGTTGGCATACATCTCCCATCGGACTCCATTTCTCAAGTGATTTTATATATATATATATATACATATATATATATATGGAGCCTCAGTGGTAAAGTGTGCGTTTTCGTACACTGAAGAACGAGGGTTCGCGCCCCGCTAGGGTAGAAAACTTTGGGAGCGTTCTTCTGGCCACGTACTGCTTTGGCGGACACCAGGGGTGCTGTGGGAACCAGTGTCGCATACTATAATGTATGCTTGCACCCAATCGGCTTCTGCGGGTCGATTACACTTGGTTCACAGACTACACGCACATCCAAAGCCACTCCAACACAACAATTACACTTACAAGCACTCCTCACCCTACATACAATCTCTACTAGACAGCCTAAGCCACTTGGTAGAGATACATTGGCTGTATCGTCTCCACGTCGGTAGGGATAGGTCGGTCCTGCAGCGGACACTCAAACGGCTGATGATGATATATCCACCCAGTTCCGAAGAAAGGAAGTTCGTCTGACCCCTCCAATTACAGACCAATAGCTGTCACATCTTCTCTTGGCAAGGTATTTGAAACTTTAATTAATAAGCATATTGTTAAACATCTTGAATCCAACAACTTAATTAGTGATAGACAATACGGTTTTCGCCATGAAAGATCCACCATTGACATACTCAAACTCTTAACTCATTCCATCCATCAATCAATTGATCTTTTTGGAGAAACTCATGCAGTAGCTCTTGATATCTCTAAAGCTTTCGACAGAGTATGGCACCGTTCCCTGCTGTCCAAACTCCCTTGCTATGGACTAACGTCTTTTGTTCCTTTGATTTCTTCTTATCTTAGTGACAGGAAAATAAGAGTAAAAGTAGATGATGTATATTCGAATTTCCACTCAATTAACGCCGGCATGCCGCAGGGATCAGTTCTGGCGCCAACCCTATTTCTGGTTCATATTAATGATCTCTTATCTGTCACTCACAATCCCATTCACTCATATGCAGATGACTCAACACTACATAGTTCATTCACACTCAGACATCCATTTACAAAGTCTAATATCTCTACCTCTCAACTCAGTACAGCCATCTCCATAAATCAAGATCTAGCTACAATCAGTGAATGGGGACAAAACAACCTTGTCTCTTTTAATGCTAGTAAAACTAAATATATACAGTTTACTAATAGACAGATATTACCAGATTCGTACATTACCTTCAGTGCTACTAATATTCCCATCTCCAAAAATATTGAAATTCTTGGTGTCTCACTTAACAGTGCCCTCAGCTGGACCTCTCATGTCAGATCACTTGCTAAAACCGCCTCAAAGAAACTTGGATTATTGTACAGAGTCCGTAACTTCTTCGCCGATGAGCAGTTAGCTATAATTTATAAGAGTCATGTGCGCTCTCAGCTTGAACATTGCTCACCCTTGTGGAGTGGTTGTGGAGAGGTTGCATTAAGACAACTAGACAAAATTCAGAATAAAGCTGTTAGAATCATTAACAACCCTGCCATTACATATAAACTACCTCCCCTGCAAGTAAGAAGGAATGTTGCGTCCCTTGCATTATTTTACAGATATTTTTTTGGCAAATGCTCAGACGAAGTTGCGTCCATGGTGCCACCTCTCCATGCCTTCCCTCGTGCTACACGGGCATCTGGTAGCGCTCATGACTGGAATGTCACTCAACCATATTGCAGAACTTCTGCCTATCAAAATTCTTTCATTCCCCGAACTGCATCTCTCTGGAACGCGCTTCCCCAGAGTTGTTTTCCTCCAAATTTCAACCTACAACTGTTCAAGTCTAACTGTTACAGATATTTTATGAACAGAGGACACCAGTAATCTGGTGTATGGATTATTTTTTTTTCCCCATTTGTTTTTCCTTCCTCCGTTCTGTTATTAATATATATATATATATATATATATATATATATATATATATATATATATATATATATATATATATATATAACGCATATTCCCATTTCCCTATTGTTCAGCATCCTGTTCTATTACTTTTAATCTCAGTTTGTTCTTGGCTCTCCAGATTTTAGTCTCTTTTCCACTGCTGCTCTTTCTTTGACCTTCTTTATCTTTCTTACTCTTCGCTCATTACTTAACATCACTTTATTCTGCTGTCTTCACTTAACACTCCTCTCATCATTAACCATACTATCATTTGAACCTCTATTTCTGTTTTGTTTTCACTTCTTCGTTGCACCCTATTATTTTTTCCCCTCACTATGCCCTGTCATCCTCATCGATACTCCTTCATTTAACATACTTTCATATTTTCGTTGATCACTGGTTTCTCCATTTACCATCATATATTTATGTTACCCTTTATCTTCAGCCCACTTTCCTCTCACATAATTTCCATGTATCTTCATTTCATCTTTTTCTTCTATTAATTTTGCGCTCTTATCTCGATTTCATATATTACTTCCGCCAAAAAAGTGTGGGGAAGTTATGCACTCACCCCTGTTTGTTCTGCTTGCTTGTTTGTCCACAAGATATCTCAAGAAGTTACTGATGGATAACAATGAAGTTATGTGGATACGTAGGTCACGGGCCAAAAAACTGTCGATTTAGTTTTGGTGGTGATTTGCCTGGTATTGGTTAAGCGAAGGTATGTGCTCTCTGTGTGCTCTCTACTTGTTGTCTGTGCACCTCTACATCATTCACCTTAGCTATCTCATACCTCAAATGCCGCCGTGTTCATTTGTCCTACGAATTATTCTCTGATATCATTCTTCTTCCTTACCGCCACTTTCGTAATTTTCCTGCACATTGATTTTTCCGTCGATTTTTCCTCGTCCTTGCATTATTTTTCTTCATTTTAAATAGCATCTTCAATACTCTCTCATACTTTATCGTCTCCCTATAACATACCATTCACTACTCCTTTATAACCTTCATCCACTCATATTTTTCCTTCATTCATTCCACTTGTTTTGCTTACTTTCAGATTCTGTTCCATTGTTTGTACTTCCTGTCCACAATTCTGTTAAGCCACTTTACACTATATCTATCTATCTATCTATCTATCTATATATATATATATATATATATATATATATATATATATATATATATATATATAACCCATTGCATCTCAGAGCTGCTGGACGAGGCACTATCGGCTCATAGTCGCGAAGCTCATAGGTCCCTACCCTGGGGTTCCCTACTTTATTTAGATTTGAGAAGTCCCAGTTCTGTCTAAAACTGCGGACTCTTTCATATAGCTACTTTATAATTTTTATCTCAACCTTTGTAGCTTTTCCAAAATTCATCTTTGCCTTTATACCACCCGCTGCATTCTGATCTGCTTTATACTCATTTTCTATATAATTATGTTTTCGTTTTTCTAATTACCATTTCGTAATATCTATCTCGTTCTTGCTATTATCTCAGAAGGCTTCCTAGCGCTCCTTCACACTCATTTTGCCTTTCATTCCAACTCTCTGCTCTTATTCTCATTAAATTTTGCTAGTCATCTGTCGTTGTACGTCTATCATACGTTCTTACTTTTCCCATAGTCATCTCATATTCTTTGTCAACTCCTGCTTTCTAATTATTCTTCCTCATTTTTCATCCTTTTAATCTTCTTTTCTTCTTATATACGTTAAACTCTTTCCAAAGCTGTATTGTTTGTATCATTCTTGCACCACTGAACGGTTTCACATTGCTTAAGAAACAGGAATAGTGAAGGATTTAACGAAATCTATATTTAATCACCTTCACTTGCCCCAGTGTTTATGTTTCTCACTGACTGAATAAAATTGTTTCGAGGTTACAGGAGCGAAATATAATGAATCATCGACTTATGGGATTAATCTGTTATTACAGACAACCCTTCATTTCCCTTCACCTCTCATCGTCTCACTCACCTGCCTTGCCTCATACCTACATCATTTCCCCTCACCTCCAATCCCTTCTTCAACACCAAATATCCTGTCATCCGAGCAATACATCTTCCTTCCGCAAAAAAAAAAAAAAAAAAAAAAAAAATATTTTCACATCGCTTTTTTCATCCCAGTGTGAAATTGACCAGCATTATCTCCTCTCTCTGGATGTGTTTTCCAGCGGAATCTCCGCCACTCCACTCAAGGGTGAGGGCGAAAGAGGTCGTCTAATTTTTCACACTGGGGATATATGTTTTGGAGCTGACTGGTGATAGCAATACCAGCAGCCATTTCTTGCACGTACCCGAAACTCAGGGGTACTATAGTGGATCATGATCTGAGATTTCCCTTCCCAGAAAAGCCTCTGTCTGACTGATTAACTTGTGTTCTTGGTGTACATGTTGAGACATCGCTGACAACTTCAGTGCGGGAATTTTTTTTTTTTTTTCATAATACCAGCTGAATTCATATTGCCTCAAGAAGACCTCCCGTTGTGTTGGGCTGTAGCAGGACATACCTACCCCCCCCCCAGTGGGGAAAGTTTTTCCAAAAGGGAGAAATTCGCCTAGAGCCTGCAATACTATAATGAACATCACTGGCGCTTTACGTGTTAATTTCCTGTTTAGGTGTTTGATATCTGATAACTCCTTGAAACTGAATGCTGTCTGAAAACGACCAGGATTTGTAATGTGATATTCTCTTTACACTAAGATGGTAACCTTTTCATGGTCTGTACAGCTTTAGTATATATTCTATTCTAGCTACCGTCAGAAGGTTTTACTCAGGTAGCAGTGACTGCAAGAGCCTGACTATTCATATTGTCACCACCAACCCTCTGCAGACTTGCACAGGCCTAATATCTATTCTACGTAAAGAACACAATTTTTGTCGACTGTGTGAGTCAGATAGGTCTATGAACGTTAATATCAACACCATTATCACTGTCCCGGTACCCAAAATTATAGTGTTATACTTCAGTTATCGCCAAACAACTAACTAAAAAACAAACAAGAAGCCTCGGACCAGGACTGACCAAATGGTGACGACTAAGGACCAAATAAAGGACATGGAACGGATAGCTACTTGGAATGTAAGGGGTGAGAATAATGAGGTGAAAGAAAGAGAGATTGTCCAGGTGCTTGAGGGTGCGAAAGTGGATGTATGTGGATTAACTAAAGCTAAAAGAGTGGTGAGAGTGCGAGAGAATGGGAGTATGGATGGGATATATGCGCAGGAGTAGGTAAGGATGAGAGGGCAAGAGAAAGAGTGTGTATTGTTGTGAGCAAAAGATGGAAGGAGTGTATAATAGAGTATGGATCGGTTGGCTTAAGGATTGTGTGGGTAAGATTGAAAGTTGGACTACGAATGTGGGCGATTGTGAGCGTGTATGCGCCAATGCAAGATCGTGCAAGCAGAGTGAGGGAAGAGTTCTGGACAAATGTGGAAGCGTGCATGGAAAAGTTTGAAAGGAATGAGAGTGTTTTTGACTGAAGATATGAATAGAAAAGTAGGGAATGTGAAGGTGGATGGAGTAGTTGGTGAGTGGGGTGTGCCTGCAGAGAATGGCAGTGTTTTATGGACATTTGTGCCGGGAAGGGTTAGTGATAGCTAATACCCTCTTCAGGCACAAAATGATCCATAGGTATACAGGTACATGATGAGAAAGGTGCGTGGTAAACTGAATGAACGGAAGGCAATGATTGATTATGTGTGTTTGGATGACACGATGAGAGGGTGTGTAATGGATGCAAGAGTATAGAGGCTGGGGAGTGGACTTTATGACAACCACTTGGTGGTGGTCAGAACCAAGGTCCAAAGGAAATGGAGAAATAGAAGAAGAGAAGGACAGGAGGAAGCAGTTTATGCATGGAGAGAGGAATGGTTGCGAGAGGAAGGAAAAAGGCAGAATATAAGAGGAAAGTTGAGGAGCAACTGGGTAAATATGAACTGGAGCAGAGGGGGACGTAGAAGGTGTGTGCAAGATATTCACTGAAGAAATCTGTGCAGCATGTGAGGCGGTGTATGGGTTGAAGAGAAGACGAAAGGGGGTGCAAGGAACAGCATGGTGGAATGAAGAGGTGAGAGGCTGTGGCATGAAAGAAGAAAGCATATAGTGAGTGGATGAGAAAAAGGGCCGTGGAAGGAGTTGAGAGACGGAAGAGAGTCATATGTTGAGAGGAAGAGAGAGGTGAAAAGATTAGTACAGGAGAGTAAGAAGAGAGTGAATGAGGAATTTGGGAGGAATTTGAGTGTAAAGTGGAGGGAATGTAAGAAAATGTTCTGGAAAGAGGTAAAGAGAGTTAGACAGGGTGCCAAAGAAGTTAATTGGAAAATGAAAGATAAAAATGGTAGATTACTAGTAGAGAAGGAAGAGAACACTTTAAGACATTGTTGAACATAGAGAATGAAAGTAATGCGAGTATAAGTGGCTGGGGAATGGCTGGGAGACGGAGGGATGTGAGAAGACAGGAAAAAATCAGTAGGATAGAAGTTGTGGAAGCAATGAAGAAAGTTAAATTGGGGAAAGCCCCAGGAATTGATGGAGTGTGTGGTGAAATGCTGAAGCATGGGGGAGAGATAGTAGTAGAATGGATGTGGAAGATGTGCAGATTGGCCTGGGAGGAAGGTAGAGTCCAGGAGGATTGGAAGTCAGGTATAATTTTTCCCTTGTGCAAAGGAAAATGGGAAAGACAAGTATGTGGTAATCATAGGGACATTTGTCTTCTTAGTGTACTAGGAAAAGAATATGGTAGGATACTTATTGACAGAGTTAAGGAAATAACGGAGGAATTAGCCGGGGAAGAACAGGGAGGTTTTAGGAAATGAACAGGTTGTGTTGATCAGATATTCATTCTTAGATCTTTAGTGGAAAACTTTCTAGAGAAGGGAAAGACATTGTATGCGGCCTTCATGGATTAGGAGAAAGTATATGATATGGTGGAGAGACAAGGATTGTGGAAAGTATTAAGAATATATGGAGTAGATGGGAAGTTGTTGAATGCCGTGAAGAGTATGTATGAGGGTGCTAAGGCTGCAATATGTGTGGATAGTGAACCGAGTGAATTCTTCTATTTGAAGGTTGGATTGAAACAAGGATGTGTCATGTCTCCATGGTTGTTCAATCTGTATATGGATGGGGTTATAAAAGAGATACAAGGTAGGGCAGTGGATGTTGGAGCGGCCTAATGAGAAAGGGCAGTGTTTGGAAACTCCCTGTTCTGTTGTTTGCAGATGATACTGTGTTGTTAAGTGAAGACGAAGGGAAGCTGCAAGGCTTGGTGGGTGAGTCTTGAAGAGTGTAAAGGAAACGGAATCTAAAGGTGAATGTAGGGAAGAGTAATATTATGGTCTTCAAGAGAAGTGAAGTCAGTGAACGTACAGTGAGGCTGGGTAGGGAGGAAATGGAAAACGTGAATGCGTTCAAGTACTGTGGTAGTGTGATGAGTAAGGATGTAAGTTTAGAGGGTGAAGTGCTTGAAAGGGCACAACAAGGAAGAAAAGTTGCTGGTTCCTTGAAATCAGTGATAAGAAACAGGGAAGTGAGCATGGAAGTGAAAAAGTTACTACATGGGAGTATTGTGATATCGACTATAACGTAAGGAAGTGAAACGGACTTTGTTGGAGGGACACAAGTCAAGAGTGAGAGCAGTGGAAATGAGTTATTTGAAAGGAGCATGTGGAATCACATGAAGAGACAGACTGAGAAATTAGGAAGTGAAGGAGCGGTGTGGTGTGGAAGTGGATGTGATAGGAAGCGTTAGGAGAAGCCATGAGGAGAGGACGGAGAAAGAGAGACTAACGAGGAGAGTGTGTGCGAGTGAGGTGAAGGGGGGGAGAGGCAGGGGGAAGCCAAGGATGAGATGGAGGGATGGAGTGGAGAGGTATATAAGAGAGGGGGGTGTGAGCTGGGGAGCAGGGCAGTGAAATGGTGTTGGACAGGGCGACATGGAGGCGATTTGTTTGTGGCCACCCCTTACGGGATTAAGGCGTCTGGCAGTAAATGTTGTGTATTTTGCCACATTGCCTCACAACTTAGTTTTGCGGGGTAGCTGTTGAAAGAGGATGTCATTCTGTGCCTGTATTCTGCAAAGTTCTACGGAAAGAGGTGCTTTTGCATGTCTCAAACTTTTAATAATTGTCTTCTTCTGGCAGAGTTGCAAGTGTTTTGGTGATTTTGTAACACCTCTTCCCTGGATATTTATTTAAATCATTACACACTATCATCTTACATATTACTGACGAATGTGGGTGGATATAGAAAATGGTATGGACAACATACACGAGAATTGTATGCTGTAAAACGCAAAATATATCAAAATGGAAGGGCTGGTACAAAGCCTTCTCTGCCGCCTAACATACTGCCTTCACTGACACAAGATAAATTATCCGAGTGTTATTCCATTCATACCTCAGGAACGGAATGACGATAAATAGGAGACAACTCACATATTTAGACTAATTGATGGTGTCTAATCCAAATGACTTACCAAGTTTACTATTCCATTTGGCTGACTGTTACCGGGACACGTCTAATATATTTTTCTTTACTTTATACTCTCTTGAAAGCCGGCTTCGGCGGTCTCCGCTCGATGTCAAGTCAGTTCATATTTTCAGTCAAAAGGTAACAGAAATATAAATTACTCATGCCTTGAGCGAGATGGAGCGAGGAACTTTCCCTTGTTTTTCTATCCTGCTGAGACACCCGCTGAGAAAAGAGAGAGAGAAACAGGACAGTAGCGTTTGGTATTATACTAAATTACACTATTGCATATTAAAATACTGTACAATTTTAGGAGTATAAGGTGGGAGGAAGGAGAGGCGAGAGAGTGATAATACAACAAATATGTCACTCTTCTCTCCTCTGTCATGCTGGTATTTTCAAAGCCGGACCAAGAAAGAATCCATCCCCTCCGCTAAAAGCAAATACTACATTTGAAACAAAAGGCCAGAAATGAACCATAACTCGGGAACCGGTGGCACGACTGGACTGGAAATTGTTTTATTCTTCAAGTTGGAGCATTTTAATGGTACCTTGCTGTAACAAAAATTGCTCTACGTCGCGCCGTTTTCACTGTGGGTAACAAAAAGAAAAAAAACATACAGAAATCGGACGATTATAATAAAAATGCTTATACCGTTATCTTAACTAAATTGTCCTACTAACATTGATTATACTTACATCGACAATATTTGCCCATGCATTTTTCCCACGATAAAACTCTCTCTCTCTCTCTCTCTCTCTCTCTCTCTCTCTCTCTCTCTCTCTCTCTCTCTCTCTCTCTCTCTCTCTCTCTCTCTCTCAGACACAACAAGGTAAGACTGTGGGCCGTACATTGTGACCACCACCCTCAGTCTATCCATTTTATCGCAGTTTAGGCAGGTAACTGTACCACTGCAGGCCAGATGTTCCTTGACAGTGTTACCTGGACTACTTCGTCACATACATTCGCCCTTTTCCTCATTCCCTTTTCTTGTTCCTTGCTACCAGCCATTCATTCATTGAAGTATATATCATGCATGAAAATTACGAAAAATAATACTAATAATTATAAACTACATAAGAAATCGATGACCAGCTGGTTTGTAACGCTGACGGCCTAATTAATTTGATGAAGTCTCTCTCTCTCTCTCTCTCTCTCTCTCTCTCTCTCTCTCTCTCTCTCTCTCTCTCTCTCTCTATACATCGTTAGGAGTGTTGGCTTTCCCTCAGATCGAAACACTTGCACGTAGTTAGGTTGGAGTGCCCATTTAAATTCCAGGGATCAGTTGATTATATGATTAACATCCAGTGTAATAAATAATTTCCTGGTTTATAGACGTGGGCGTAGTAGAGGACGGGATGGGAGAGTAGGCCTTCTTGCTTCCAACCTTTTCAGACTGAATAAAATGAATCCATAGGTTATCATTATTCATTTATTTTTTTTTATTCATTCACATGCTGGTGACTCTTTCCTGGATTGCTTTCTATACTTTAACACTTGATTCTTTCATAATCTCGATACCATTACAGTGTTTCCCAAGCAGCTCTATCTAAATAATAATGAAGACGAAAATTTAGTCTCCCTGTCATAAATGAACTTTGTGTCATAAAAGACTGTGTAGGTTCCTTTGTGGTTGAGTTATATATATATATTTTAGATTTATGGACGAGCGGTTTTTATATCTTGGAGTAGCTTCCCATTTGTCATGTAGTGACAGGAGAGGTAAAGAATAGTATGGGACTATTTTTATTTGTCTTGGAAATATTAACAAGTCTCTCACACGGAACGAAGTATAAGTCCCGGGTAGCTACCTCCCTGTCTCGCTATCTGTCTCTCTCTCTCAAATTGCCAAGCCCTTCTCCCCGTGACCTGTCTCCTCTGAGGCCTGTCTCCTTCTCTCTTGCCTGTTCTGTGGCTAACCTCCGTCTGACCTCTCTTTCCTAAATTCTGGTGTAGCAGGGGTGTGTCACGTGTGTTCCTCGTGGATGGAAAGTTTAAGAAGCCTGTGTGTGAGTATGTGTGTATATGTGTGTGTATGGTTACTAGGCGCTGTCGTGTGCCTATCAAGCATTCCTTGCGTTAAGAGTGTGTAAGCATGTTTAGCGTTGCTCGATTCTCGCAGACACAATACCTTCTCATCATTTGACTCCCTGCTTCTATCTGTCTCTCTATCTATCTATTTATCTATCTATCTATTATGATTTGCAATTATAATATGTAGTCCCACATACTGCTCGGCCGCGCGAAAATGGCGTATCATCGACAGTTAATAGTCCTAACATATTAATACACATTATAATGAACTTATAAGCTAATTAAGTGAGATACATAATATTGTAAAAGTAACATAATTGTATGAATATTGTATACATATAATATAGTAAATAGTGATTATTCAGTAATATTACATTTTAAACAAGTTGTATACATATTTGAATAAATGCAATGGTTGTTGTATAACACTTTGTAAGACGTGCATGTACAACAGACGTACTCATATAATTGTGCAATGGTAATACTGCTAGGTTATACATTACATAGAGTTATCACTTTAGTAATGTCTAATATTTCACCTAACTTGTATGATGATACTGGTAATACAGAATTGTGCTATAACTGTATGACTTATATTGTGTTAATGCATAATTGTGTTAGCCTTATATAAGTGTCTTGGCCTTATAATTGTAGTTAAAGTTACATAAAAGTTACATCTTGTTAATGCAACTGTTAATTGGCAAAGTGTAACAATGCAATCATTTGTCGTTACATAATTGTTACATATCGTTTGTAGTTACATTATTGTAGTTAAAGTTACATAAAAGTTACATCTTGTTAATGCAACTGTCACAGAAATGGTACATATTGTTTGTAGTATTGTTTGTAGTTACATAATTGTAGTTAAGGTTACATAAAAGTTACATCTTGTTAATGCCACTGTCACATAAATTGGTACATATTGTTTGTAGTTACATAATTGTAACAAGTGTAACATAATGTAATCGTTTGTCGTTACATAATTATAATATCGAGTTACATAATTGTAATAATTGCAGTCCTAACATATGCTGCGGTCGATGATAGTGATGATGTGCCATGCCACTTGTTTGTGGAGACAACAATTTGCTTTTTTGTTTGTAGTTTATGTGGTATTTTGGCATTTGTAGTAACACTTACACTTATTTTCATTTGTTTATTATGTGATCTTACTCTGTTTCTCTCGTTTTCTTTCTTACTTTTCTTTCTTTCTTTCTTTTTTTTTTTTTTGTATGTATTGATTTTCTATAGTTTGTTTTTCTTCGCTTGTGTACGCTTTTTCCATGTTGTTCATGGTTGCATAATTACTGGCTAATTTCCTTGGGATACTTTTTTTTAAAGTCTAGTTTATATTGCACAGGTATTATTGAAAATGATATTATATAGTCCCATATTTTGTTATTTTATATAAAAAATATATACTGTATACATATATACAGTATTAACTATATACACTGATTTGTTGTTCACTTGTACCTATCGTGGGTAATATGTGTGTCAGCACTGTGTGGAAATCATTGTCTTCACGATTGTGTTGAAGATGTTCACTCTTGCTAACGGCATTTGTGTTGGCCATTTTTTTTTTCTCTCTCTAGTTTACCTTGTAACTTAATTTGTCTGTTTCCACTAGGTAGCTTTAATTAATAAATGTTTAATGCAGTTCTTTTAATTGCTCACTGAGTAACTGTGATGGTATATTTTCTTTATTACTTTGTAGACGTAATAATGTATAGTTGTATATATGAAACACGTATTTTATGTAGGTATAAATGGTAACACTCGTTGGTAGTAAATAAATGTTATAAATAAAGGAATGAATATATACAGTGTAGAATATTTATTGTTGGTGATTATTTAGTGTTTGAGTTATGCAGATAACTGAAGTAAGTATGTGTATTTAAGCAGTAACTATACAGCACGTTTTATATGTTTGTGCAGAAGCTTATTGTCTATCACTGTGTATTGTATAAATGAAGTAACTATGTAACTCACTAATTTTTACCGTGGTGGGAATGGTGTGAGTGGTGTTGCACGTGGTGATAGCGTTGTTCTTCACGGGTTGATTGGCGTGTTGTGGGGTGTCAGACACACGGCTTGGCGTCGTCTCAGCACACGTATGGTGACGTCAACTTCCCACACTGGTAGCTGTGGTGAGTGAATGAGTAGCGATGAGTAACTTGAGTGAAGATGAGTGAGTAAGATGAGTTGTGAATATGGACTTGGTGTTTTGCTGCGTGTCTTGACCTCTGGGTCAGGCGTAGGCGGGAGAGAGTGGTGGGGGCTTGTGTGCTTGTTGCTTCGGTGTTTCCTCTCCTTTACTTGCTTTGTTTAATATTCTTCTTGTTGCTGCTTGAAGTTACGTGAAGATTATAGAGTTGTTTTGTAGACTTGTAGACTATTTGCATTGTAGGCTGTATTTTGTAGGGATTCACTGTAGACTGAAGCTAATCTTGTAGAGTCTCGCCTGCTTTTGTAGAAATTTGCTTTTAATTGGGAGACGATGTCCGTAGATTCGCTGGTTCGTCATAGAAATTGCAAGATTGCTTGTATCAGCGTGATGATCGTGGAAACGGAGGGGGGCTGGTTGGAGAGAATACTGTCAGGAGCTGGTTGTAAGTTGTTGGTTGTGAGAGGTATTATTTTTGTTTTCAATCTTGATATTTTGTAGGAATTCAATGTTGATTCGTAGACGAGGTTCGTATACGTTCGCTGCTACCAAATGTCATAAATGAACTTTGTGTCATAAAAGACTGTGTAGGTTCCTTTGTGGTTGAGTTATATATATATTTTAGATTTATGGACGAGCGGTTTTTATATCTTGGAGTAGCTTCCCATTTGTCATGTAGTGACAGGAGAGGTAAAGAATAGTATGGGACTATTTTTATTTGTCTTGGAAATATTAACAAGTCTCTCACACGGAACGAAGTATAAGTCCCGGGTAGCTACCTCCCTGTCTCGCTATCTGTCTCTCTCTCTCAAATTGCCAAGCCCTTCTCCCCGTGACCTGTCTCCTCTAAGGCCTGTCTCCTTCTCTCTTGCCTGTTCTGTGGCTAACCTCCGTCTGACCTCTCTTTCCTAAATTCTGGTGTAGCAGGGGTGTGTCACGTGTGTTCCTCGTGGATGGAAAGTTTAAGAAGCCTGTGTGTGAGTATGTGTGTATATGTGTGTGTATGGTTACTTGGCGCTGTCGTGTGCCTATCAAGCATTCCTTGAGTTAAGAGTGTGTAAGCATGTTTAGCGTTGCTCGATTCTCGCAGACACAATACCTTCTCATCATTTGACTCCCTGCTTCTATCTGTCTCTCTATCTATCTATTTATCTATCTATCTATTATGATTTGCAATTATAATATGTAGTCCCACATCCCTACCCCGTTACACAATCTAGGAAGCGCCAATATTTACAGGAAACCATCTGACTTTTCACTTACTGTAGTTACCCAGGCAGTAATACATTAAGTAAGTAGGTGGAGGATGTCCCACTTAAGTAATGACACACACACACACACACACACACACACACACACACACACACACACACACACACAGATTGGAAAGAGGCCATTTAGATATATGTTTTATCGAAGTGTACAGCGTTGAAAGCATTTTTCAATTTATATGTGGCTTGCTCAGTGTTTCTCTAGGATATGATGTGCGCTGCTCAGAGTACTATGTTTCCATATTCATTTTGATTGATCTGGACGTCTTTCTGTCATCTTCAGAAGATACTACTTGGTGGAATGCTCAAGCTGGAATGAAGGTTGGTGGCAGGTGAGAAGCTATTCATACCTCACTGCTGGATCAGGTGATGGAGATAATGGCAGGTGCTCTGTCAGTCAGAGGACAGTGCACACCAGAGTGCGCTCAACTAATTACATTAAATAACGCCCATGGGTCTTCTGCTTGATGAGAGAGAACATTCTCGCGGTTGTTGTAATTTTGTGCCACGTTTATTGATGTAGATGTAAACAGGTTCGGTCATCCTTATCCTCATCCTGTCAGATTCCTTATTGCGATTAATAGTTTGGTCTTCATAGTGTCGTCCGCTTAAGACAAGACCATGACTTTTGCTATTGTTGCGTTGAAGTTCACTGTCATGTGGGTGAACTGTTGTCATTGTGAACTAGGCGGTTGAAGTGGTTGTGATGAAGCCTATATATTGAGAATTTAGGTGACTGCAGTCACAATGTTGCATGTACACTGATATACTAGGTTCACATCTTGAAACGCACTTGTCGGTGGGAGACAGCTGTTTCTCATTAGAATCAGCGGGTTTCACCTTATTGTTTGTTGTATTATTCAGTGTCTTATCATCCCTATAAGCAGATGATATGAAGTTCCTATAACAGAGGTCAGTGTTCCGAGAGACATCTTGTGTGATGGTTGTTGGCCCATATATGTGTCCACTCGCCGTCTTGTGATCTCATATATTTCTTTCTTTGGATATCCTTTGATGGCAAGGATCTGGGAGCTTCTGCTGAATTCTACGTTGCTGGCCGTCCAAGAGGAGCAGTGTGTAAAAGCTCTCTTGATAAGGCTTGATTACCCAGCATTTGTATCTTTCAGGGCATTCACTTGCACGACTTAAACAGAATCCCATGTTGGTAGCCCTCACATATACTGTACTTCAGTGGAGAAGGAGCTGGAGTTGGTCCCTCAGTGAACTTCAATGTCAATGAAAGGGAGACTGCATTTAATCTCCATCTCATGTCCGAAACTGAGGAAAAATATTTGCTTGAAGATGTCTATCATATGAAGACGTTAATTTTAGGAAGAACATCCTCCCGATGCGTATCTTCATCAGTGATAAAACCGAGGAGGACGTTTTTCATATGACAAATATTTTTAAGCAAAATTCTTCCCGCACTTTCACACATGAGGTGAAAGTAAGCAACATTTTCCTCTTCATTGACGCTGTAATTCGTCGTGGAACCATCTCCTCCAATGGAGTATATGTGAAGGCTACCAACTGGGGTCTCTTGAGTGGCGAGGTGGGTTCGAACGAACTTAATTATCTTGAAAAATAGATCGATTGATAGGTAGGCAGACAGACAGACAGACAGACATATTGATAGATAGATAGACGGATAAAAAGACATACAGTGGATAGACAGAGTGGTAAACAGATGACAGAAAGAAAGATATGTAAAAAGTTTCGGGAGTTGACGTTCTAACTTCAGGAGCTGATGTCTGAGAATATTCTAGGCCATTAACATGTCAGATTCTGTACGATTGTTTTTAAAAAAGAATTTCAAACTGACCGGTGATATACTGAGAAGTTATTCATTTTCATCATTTGTTGCCATTCTCTTAAATCTTCAGTGGACGGCTTTTAATGATGACAACCTTGGTACCTTAATAAAATGTAATGAAAAAGTGGCTGATGATGCTCAATATAGAAAAATGAAAGGCGAGCTGTTTTGGCGACAAAAACATTAACTATGAATACAGAATGTTAGATGCTCCGCTGATGGAGGTAAAGAGTGAAAAATGTGTAAGAGTTACAATGAGCAACGATTTGAAAAGCTTTTGTCAGTGTACAGCAGCGATTAACAGGAAAAAGATGCTTCGCACCACTGAACAACCGGTATAATTTTTAAACCTTGTTCATCTACAGTGAGGCCTCACATGTAATACTCTGCCCTGTTCTGTCTCCGAACCCACTCAAATACGAAAACAAATTCTTGGGTGTCCAGCATAGTCTCAAGAATAATCTCATCATTGAGAACTTGACCCAGAAAAGAACAACGAAAGGACATCTAAAGAAAATGTGCACGTTTTCTAAAGAAAAAAAAATCGATGACTTAGAGGTTAATACAAGCATTTAAAATATTTAACAAATATGACTACGTCATTTATAGAATAATCTTCAAAAGACAGAACGACACTTCGACTAGAAATAATGCGAAGAATCTCGTGAATGAACCGACATAGGCAAAAATTGCTTTAATAGTCGCGTACTAGAACAGTGCAATAATCCACCAGCAATAATAGTTAATGCGGAAATAATAGATATACTTAAAATCTGGACAGGCAAATATTTCTACACTATAGGCCACAACAAACTGAGTATTGTATCTTTTGATCTTGACGCATATACTGATAATATTGAAAGTATTGCTTACACAATAGAGTACTATACAACTGTGCATGCAAATATTTGCAGATTTTTTGAACATATACTTCTTATAAGAATTTCCTCCATTTTTTTCTAACAAGCACGGAGTGTGTGAGTATATATATATATATATATATATATATATATATATATATATATATATATATATATATATATACTGTATACTTTCTTTGCTGCTGGCGTTTTGCCAGAGGGTATGCTAGGTTGGGAAAAGCTTCCTTTCTTTTTGTTTTCCTTTTCTCATATACGCTATTTAGCTTTTTTTCCGAGATTTAGTTTTGTTTTCAACAGATTATTTCTTGAGGATTATCTGTACCTGTACTTAATATGTATTCTTTCATAACAAGCTGAGCAGAAAAAAATAAATAAGTAGCTTTAGCAAAGGGTTCTATCGCTGTGATGTTTGTGAAGGAAAATACAAACGGTATGATAGTTTTGCTTGGAAAGTGAGGCCAGTATTTTGAGGTCTTACATTATGTTTGAATGACTGTGTGGCCAACTTTACTGGTCATACTGTTTGACAATTCTCCTACTTAATTGCCTTCTTTTTCTATGTCTCTAGATCTTCCTTACTCTATCTTTAAAGTGGGAAACAGGGTTGCAATGACGAAGATGACGATGGTGGTGGTGCTAGTGATGATCAGTAGGTCTCTTACAGCTCGCCTAAGTTTCCACTGTTTCACACTTAGGGTTGTCCGTAACTCTCTCTCCCGACTCATCATATCAGACTGAGACCACTATCTTACTTCTGAGTACAGAAACAAGTTAATCCCCTTTTCATATAGGGATATTAACCAACAGAGGGAAGATAAAACGAAAAGCAATCTGCTTGCAAAGTTCTTTGCCCGACTATACACAAAATTTAGCGCGTTTTTTTTTTTTTTTTTTTTTTTTTTTACCGAACGAAGCTTTACTACCATCTTCAGCTTACTTCATCAGTAATTGCAATCAGGTCTGAGACTCAGTCCTACGAGGCTCCTTGATTTTCATTCAACCATGACTGGATTGACTGAGTACTTAGTATGTGTGAATGGACCAGTTCCATTAGGTAAAAAAATGCTCACTGTAATCAGCTTCATTATCATTTCCATCTTCTCCACGAGCAAACAGAGGGAACTGGTTCGTTAAGCCCGGTGATGAGCGAGGGGTGACGCTACTAATCCGAAATGAGATTGGGGATTACACCAAGAAATGTAAGTGTACGATAGACAGTATATATATATATATATATATATATATATGCAGAGACTTCACCGTGAAGATATGTATGCAAACTAACCTGTGGTTAGTTTGCATATATATATATATATATATATATATATATATATATATATAATGAGAGAGAGAGAGAGAGGATAAATTAATATCTTAGAGATAAATGCCAGTAAACACTCCCCCACACACACACACTCAGCATGGCTGTAAGGTTGGCCTAGTAGTATGCCATTTTTTCTTAGGTAAGAAAAAAATAAGTGTCCTACATATTGACGTTGGCCGGGACTCCTCTGGGACATCCCCTGAAGGTTTTCGGAATTCCCACATTTGGTAAATACTGGTTTCCGTGGCGTCTACCACCGTGCAACACTTTTGTGTCCCTTAATTAAAAAATTGGCATTGACCCCTCCCACGAGTAACGCCCCTGCGTGGGAATCGGAGGGGTCCCACCATTCTTATAATCTGGAATTTGCATTATTCCTTTTTCTAAATTAGTATACGATGACCATTCATAGCGATATTGACAGACACAGAAGGGCCGCCCCTCCCCCCCCCCACGATATTGACTGAGACACAAGAGGCTCCCCCACGATACTGACTGAGACACAAGAGGCTCCCCCACGATATTGACTGAGACACAAGAGGCCCCCCCCACGATATTGACTGAGACACAAGAGGCTCCCCCACGATATTGACTGAGACACAAGAGGCCCCCCCCACGATATTGACTGAGACACAAGAGGCCCCCCCCACGATATTGACTGAGACACAAGAGGCCCCCCCCACGATATTGACTGAGACACAAGAGGCCCCCCCCACGATATTGACTGAGACCCAAGAGGGCTCCCCCCACGATATTGACTGAGACACAAGAGGCCCCCCCCCACGATATTGACTGAGACACAAGAGGCCCCCCCCACGAGATTGACTGAGACACAAGAGGCCCCCCCACGATATTGACTGAGACACAAGAGGCCCCCACGATATTGACTGAGACACAATAGGCTCCCACACGATATTGACTGAGTCACAAGAGGCACCCCCACGATATTGACTGAGACACAAGAGGGCTCCCCACGATATTGACTGAGGCACAAGCGGGCTCCCCCCACGATATTGACTGAGACACAAGAGGGCCCCCCCACGATATTGACTGAGACACAAGAGGCCCCCCCACGATATTGACTGAGACACAAGAGGCCCCCCCCCCACGATATTGACTGAGGCACAAGAGGCCCCCCCACGATATTGACTGAGACCCAAGAGGCCCCCCCACGATATTGACTGAGACACAAGAGGGCTCCCCCCCCATGATATTGACTGAGACACAAGAGGCCCCCCCACGATATTGACTGAGACACAAGAGGGCCCCCCCACGATACTGACTGAGACACAAGAGGCCCCCCCCACGATATTGACTGAGACACAAGAGGCCCCCCCCACGATATTGACTGAGACACAAGAGGGCTCCCCCCCCATGATATTGACTGAGACACAAGAGGGCCCCCCCACGATATTGAGTGAGACACAAGAGGCCCCCCCCAACGATATTGACTGAGACACAAGAGGGCCCCCCCACGATATTGACTGAGACACAAGAGGCCCCCCCATGATATTGACTGAGACACAAGAGGCCCCCCCACGATATTGACTGAGACACAAGAGGCCCCCCCACGATATTGACTGAGACACAAGAGGCCCCCCACGATATTGACTGAGACACAAGAGGCCCCCCCACGATATTGACTGAGACACTAGTGGCCCCCCACCCGATATTGACTGTGACACAAGTGGCCCCCCCACGATATTGACTGAGACACAAGAGGCCCCCCACGATATTGACTGAGACACAAGAGGCCCCCCACGATATTGACTGAGACACAAGAGGCCCCCCCACGATCGTGACTGAGACACAAGAGGCCCCCCACGATATTGACTGAGACACAAGAGGCCCCCCACGTTATTGACTGAGAAACAAGAGGCCCCCCCACGATATTGACTGAGACACAAGAGGCCCCCCCACTTTATTGACTGACACACACGAGCCCCCCCCCCACGATATTGACTGAGGCACAAGAGGCCCCCCCACGATATTGACTGAGACACAAGAGGGCCCCCCACGATACTGACAGACACAAGAGGCTCCCCCCACGATATTGACTGAGACACAAGAGGCCCCCCCACGATATTGACTGAGACACAAGAGGGCTCCCCCCCCATGATATTGACTGAGACACAAGAGGCCCCCCCACGATATTGACTGAGACACAAGAGGCCCCCCCCACGATATTGACTGAGACACAAGAGGCCCCCCCACGATATTGACTGAGACACAAGAGGGCCCCCCCACGATATTGACTGAGACACAAGAGGGCCCCCCACGATACTGACTGAGACACAAGAGGCTCCCCCCACGATATTGACTGAGACACAAGAGGCCCCCCCACGATATTGTCTGAGACACAAGAGGGCTCCCCCCCCATGATATTGACTGAGACACAAGAGGCCCCCCCACGATATTGACTGAGACACAAGGGGGCCCCCCCACGATATTGACTGAGACACAAGAGGCCCCCCCCACGATATTGACTGAGACACAAGAGGCCCCCCCCACGATATTGACTGAGACACAAGAGGGCTCCCCCCCCATGATATTGACTGAGACACAAGGAAGCCACCGCCCCCCAGCCTCCCCGAGGCGGGCGGCCCTTGGAGGTCACACCCTGCTTTTAAAGTCTGGTTCTGGTTAAGGTCTACCATTACAAAATTCGTGTTCCTGGGACATCTCAGTCGCTCCTGGTTGCCAGATAACGCGTTGTCTGAGAAGCACTTCTTCCTTTTTTTTCTTTTTTTTCCAGGCCCTCTTTCCCTTAAACTTCTTCCCCTCCTACCTGGGGAAATGCTGTACTTCGCCCACTCTGTGGAGTGGAAAAAAAAAAAAAAAAAAAAAAGAGCACCTCTTTCCCCACAATGACTTTTCTGTTTTCTTTTTTCTTAGTAGCCTACCTCAAGAATGATTTTGCTTAAAGAAAGAGAGCTTTCGAATCGAAATTTCATAGTCTCCAGTAGGTCCCTGGAAACGAACATTCAGTTTTAAGTTGGATAAAATCGTCTGGAAAGAGCACGTATCAGTAAAGTAAAAGAAAAGTCATCGCACCAAATATGGTGAAAGAACACACACACACACACACACACACACACACACACACACACACACACACGCACAAACAAACATACACAACACAGATACAGGTCTGAAAAATAATATGCTTGGAATTATTCACTTTTATTAATACATAAATGGTACGGATCCAGTGACAGCGAATTCATCTCACTGGAGTACATGGCCTGAGAGGTAAACAGAGGTTCCTGGTGTCATCCCTCCACCCTCCTTACTGTGTTAAAAGATTTATAGTAAGATACAAAAAGTGACTATCATTCCACTGCGCCCTCCTCACATTTAGGGCATATTCATTACTTTTCTGCCTACTGCATCGCATCACAGAGACTTTCCATTAGGAGAGAATTTACCAAGCCTTTCTCACCAAAGAAATTATTAGCCAACAGAGGGAAGTGAGTGGCAGGAAAGGTAGAATAGTTGGAGAACTTTTTCCCTCGATTGTTAAATGTCCCTTGCTATTAACACACGTACTGGTACTTAAGAAAGTAAATTATTATGCCAATTGGTTTTAAAAAAAAGTCAACATGGCTTTATAATAATTTTTTTAACAAATATTCATTATTGACTTCACCACGGTGCCTTTTTTTTTTTTTTAAATGTCAGTACGTATTTTAGCTGCTTCAGAAGTTTAGTAGCACCTGTATCATACTAATGTATTGCTCCATATTGCACGTTGCTAGTTTCTTAAAAAAATAAATGTAGGCTACTCTAGGCTGATGTTAATATAACATTTCATCATCACCCCTAGGACGTGCTCTATTTTTATTAATAGCGGGGTTCCTGATGTTGCCATGTCACAAAGCGTTCACTCTATCTGGACATGTTCTGGCCTAAGCGGGTTTATAGCTGGCAATTGGGCTTGAGAGGTCGTGGGTCACTATTGATTTTAGTGGAAAGGCAAGGTGCCAACCCTCCACGAACTCGGTGTATTGCTAACTTCAGTTAATTCTCCGCTGAGTTACTACCCAAATGGTTTCTTGCAGCCCCGAATACCGCTAGGTAAGTTGATTGTTAACAATATGGAAAAAAAAATACGCTTAGAGGTCTAGTGGGTTAAGGTGCATGTCACATGGAGTTAAATGCTACATAACGCAGTTTAGGGACAAGCTACTAGCCTCCTGCACTTTAAATTCCTGGAACGAGTAGCTGATTTATAGGCTGCTATGCTCTTGATAGGGTAATAAATAAGTCCTTAACACCCTGAATTTGGTGACGCATTTCGTGACGTATTTTCGTTTATAGACGCCTATGCTTAAATGGTAATAAATAGGTCTTTAACACCCTGAATTTGGTGACGTATTTTTCATTTTCTTCTTACTATCCCCAAACGATTTTGTAAACTCAGAATAGGCCACAGGTAGTGACAGGATTTGACACGATCGCCCGTAGTCTTGTAACTGAGGGCAGGGGCGACCCTTCCCGCACCCCACACGAAGTGGAAGCTCACACCTTCAACGTAAGTGGTAATCCTGAAAGGGTGAGAGCGCACCCACTCGTGTGGGTAGGCGCAGCAAACAGTTGGTAACACTGATTATTTTTAAATTAAAAATAGCGAAAAGAAAATGCCAGTTTCTATGATTCATCCACAGCATAATCTCTTAATGTTAGGAATTATTACCTATTTTATTATTAAAGACTGGCATTTGTTCTTGAATGCTCTGTATGAGTATGTATACCATGCCTGTACCATGGAGAAAATTCGGTGACGGACATACCTTCAAAGTGGTTCACATGCCGTCAGTTATAACCCTACGACTTCCCCTTGGCTGGTCACACCGATTTTGATTAAATTTCTGCTCCAAATATTTGTTTTTGTCATTTTTCCCACCCAGAACCCGAAAACCCATCAGTCCCCCGAGACACCTGGGAGGGGGGGTTAATTTGAAAACCGATTACGAGCACCGAAAATAAAGGTCAAGTTAGTTCAATTCACACCAAAATACCCCAGAAAAATATACTGTCAAGCAAAAACGAAATAGTATGGACTTGTAAAAGTTTGCCGTACGCAAACAGGAGACTTCATGTTTCTAATTAACTGGCTGTGCACGATTCGTCAATTTAGGTAGTACTCGGCCATTCTTTGCTGTAGGAATCATTTCATGAACTAATCAAACAATTTGTATAAGTATCATGCACCATATCTAATAAACAGCTTTGGTAGAAATACTGAAAAAATATAATGGAAGTGGATACAGTATCTCATCTTTGTTTTCATCCTGTCATAAATTAACCATCTCCGGAGAAGTGGTGAAGGCTTTAAAACTATAAAAATATTAAAGGCTTATTTTTTTTCTTTACACTGTTTTTATCATTAAATTAAAATTCCCATCACACATACCATAGGGTCCTTCAAATTCTACAGTTCTTTTGCACAAGGCTACCATAATATGACGAAGGGGCATGCAAAGGGGTGCCTACGAGACTCTCCGCAGATTCCAGTAGTACGCTGGGGTAATCATGTTCCATTCACCGAGGAACGCTCTCACTTGCGTGAGGTAAGTTTACCAAAAGATACGGACAGGGTAAGGTGAATGCCTATCCACAGTTTAAGACTACGGCCAGATGTTATTTAACCCCTTCACGGGCTGATTTTTGTATATAAACTGCATAACGTCTTCTGAAGGCAGCAGGAATAAGACCTGTATAATTCCTATATATAGACGATATTCTTCACCCAGTGGCAGACGTTTCGCTCTGTAGGAGTTAGATATGGCCTTCTGCAATGACTTCACTGCTAGATGTGACTTTCCTTGTTGAATAATATAGTCTAGTGGACGCCAAAACATAATGAAATGAAAGAATAGCATTCTGGAGCCAAATGATAATCTCCCGCCAGAATATGCTGTTGGCCAAGTTCAAGATTTTGGCAATATTATGATACCCTGAAGGTTTCATGTTGATAGCTCAAGCCGTTCATGAGATATAATGGTGCTAAAGGCCTGCGATAAAAACTATTTGACCTTTGGCTGCCATTTTGGTGACCTTGACGTTGACCCCGAGTGCTAATATTCACACTCGGCAAAAATTTTGGCCATATCTTGATACCCTGAAGGTTTCATGTTGATAGCCCAAGCCGTTCATGAGATATAATGGGAACACACACACACACACACACACACACACACACACACACACACACACACACACACACACACACACACACAGGCAGGCAAAACCATTATTGTTCCGCCTCGTAAGGCGGGCGGTAACAAGAAAATATCTACATGGACCTGCGGCGACTCTATGCATCGGCTGATGCATCAGCTGACATATCTGATCAACTCTTCAACGCTAAATTTCAAGCTGATCAAGTTTTTATTTCATAAGAAGGTCGCTAGAATGCCTCCTTACCACTGAAATTGAAAATCACTTAATGGTTGGCTGAAGCATCAGCCGACGCAACAGCTGACGCGTTAAATCAACTAAAACTTTTTAGCTGAACAACTTTTATTTCGTAAGAAAATCGCTAGGGCTATCCAAGAACAGATATCTAACTTTCACTGAAGGAGAAAATAAATCTCCCAGGTGTGCCACTTACGTGACAGTCAGTTTCGCAGAAGCTAAAAATATAACTGCTCATGGTTCAGGTGTATTACACACACACACACACACCACAAAGCCAGCCAGGAGACAGGACGTGTGTGCTGGGTAATCCTCAGGTCCTGTCCTCCCCACTAACTGTTTTTTAATCAGCCCATACACCACTGACCGGGCTAATGTATGGCCCGGCCTGCAATATATGTGCAGGGAATCTTTCAACGAACGAAGGAGGTGTAGTACACAAACTTTTTTTTTTTTTTTTTTTTTCCATCAAACACTGACCTTCTATTGTGTTGTTCTTACCACTGGGTGATTTTGTTCAATTTAACATCGTATCGTAAAGCACCCTCATTTGTTTCGGGTTCGAACTTCCCTTGTCACTGCAGGTCTGATAGATTTTTGGCCGTTAAGTAATTGTGAGGCTTTTCCTGTCCGATCCACACACCCCGACCGACGTATTGAAATATGGGTAGTAATGAATTTAAGCTCGTCGGTTCATGATTGTTGGCTAGTTGTGTGTGTGTGTGTGTGTGTGTATCTATCTAGCTATCTATATCTATATCTGTTTATCTCTGTCTATCTATATCTATATCTATCTATCTATATCTCTATCTATATATATATATATATATATATATATATATATATATATATATATATATATATATATACATATATATATATATATATATATATATATATAAAACATCCTTGGCCTAAAAGTATTACAATATCCTATTAACAGTAATTATGACACTCTTCTCGGACTGCACTATTTCTTTATTTAAATCCTTATGTACTAAGCAACTTATTTTATAATCTCTCTCTCTCTCTCTCTCTCTCTCTCTCTCTCTCTCTCTCTCTCTCTCTCTCTCTCTCTCTCTCTCTCTACGTACCGTCTTTGTGGGCTGCGTGGACCTGAATTAGCTTAAGGTTTGGCGGGGCATCCTCAGCCAGAAGCAGGCAGTAACGGGGCTCTGAGAACTGCAGGGGCCCTCCTGCCCCAGACACCAGACGGGTGGCTGCGGGGCAGATAGATTAGTCAGATCGATAGACAGATGGGTAGATATTAAAATACATATATGATTTAGTAAGCTGATCAGCTACAGTGATAGATGAATACATTATTATGTGGTTACATAGGTTAAGTGGGTATATGAATGAATGAATACATATATGCTTAAGTAGGCTAAGTAGCTATGTGGATAGATGAGTATTGAGAATTAAGTAGGTTAAGGGGCGATATGGATGAATAAATACATATTTGGTTAAGTCGGCTACGTGGCTTTATGGATGGATGAATATACAAATCATTGTTTAGGCAAAGTGGCCTTGTGGATAGGTAAATACTTAGTTAAGTAGTATTATGTGGTGATATGGATGGATGAATACATAAAGGGATAAGCAGACTAACTTACTATTTGGATGGATGAATAAACAGAGTTTAAAACAGGCTAAGTGGATATACAGATGGATGCACAAGTGTTTAGAAAAATACCAAGGGCAGAGAATGCCTCCTGTGTAACTCATCGTTTCGCCAAGTAGGCTTCATCTGGATTAACACACATTTTTGTTTTTGGCTGTCGACCACCGACAAATGGTCAATGCCATTAAGTCAACTTTTGTTACCCTCTAAAATGTCTTTATATCATAAACCAAGTTTACTGTATCTAACATTATGTGCTAAAGAGGAACAAAGAAATAATCTAAGATCCTAACGACCATAAACCTATCAAAGAAATCGTTACCTTGCATTCATACCCAAAGAGAGGCTTACGTAACCTAACTAAAGACGGTGGGCATACACTAGTGGACAAATGCATCGACTGCAAATGGGTAAAGTGTCTGTCCCACAAACCTGCACGCATCACCTGGCGATCATCTGGCGAGGCATGGTGATTATTTTACGGGACATAAATATGTTTACGACACCCAGACGAGTCAGGAACCTTTCTATACACGTCAAATATCGACCCTTTTTCAGAAATATTATACAAATGGATGTAAAATATTTACATGAACACAAAAAACGAAATACCTCGTCCTTTTATTCATCAATGATCTTCTAAGCTGTACATCTAACCCTATCCACTCATACGCTGATGACTCCACCCTTCACCTTTCCATTCGGTTCCCGCAACGCCCACCTCAACAGTTACTTCAACAAACAAGGGATGAGGCTATGGCACACCTAATGTCTGATTTGGCTCGTATCTCTGACTGGGGTAAAAATAATATGGTTGTTTTTAATGCATCTAAGACTCAGTTCTTACACCTATCAACAAGACAAAATCTTCCACAGGTATACCCACTAATGTTTAATAATTTTCAGCTTAATCCTGCATCATCCTTGAACATGCTTGGGATTTCATTTACTCGGGACTTATCTTGGAAAGATCATATTACATCTCTTGTAAAATCTGCTTCCAAGAGATTGGGTGTGCTAAGCCGACTCCACTCTTTCTTTACCCCTGCACAATTGTTGACTCTATACAGGGGTTTTATCCGCCCCTGTGTGGAGTACAACTCTCATGTGTGGGGAGGCTCCCCACATACAGCTCTTCTCAATAGGGTGGAGTCAAAGGCTTTTCGTCTCATTAACTCTCCTCCTCTTACTGACTCCCTTCAACCTCTGTCTCTTTGCCGCACTGTTGCATCTTTATCTCTTTTCTATCGCTACTTTAATGGTCACTGCTCCTCTGAACTGTCTGCTTGCATTCCTCCACCTCTACGACGGGCGCGTAGCACCCGTCTGGCAGCAAACTCTCATCTCTTTTCTGTCCAACTCTCTAATGCAAGAGTTAACCGTTACTCCCAGTCTTTCATTTATGCAACAGGTTAGCTCTGGAACTGTCTCCCTCTATCTGTATTTCCTGCTGCCTATGATCTCCAGTCTTTCAAACGCAGTGTGTCCAGGCATCTCAGAATGATCGGATCTTGAATTTGGCTCCCTATTGTATTGTGTTTTTCTCTTGGAGGGAACTGTTACTGCAGGCTCATGGCCTTTGGTTCCTTCTTCCTCGCATAAAAAAAAAAAAACAGTACACCATTGAGCAAGTCCCGATGACATCTACTATAATTCTGGTTGCTTGTGTGTGTGTGTGTGTGTGTGTGTGTGTGTGTGTGTGTGTGTGTGTGTGTTTAGTGCAACATAAACCGGATAAAGGATTTTGATGAAACTTGGGAAGATGGTTGTAATTGCTTCACAAATGGTTCAGTTTCAATGTCACATCAACTGAAATTTTCCAGAGGTTGTTTTGTTCCTATTGGTTTTACAATAGACACAATGCAGCCAGGATTTTCCGTGGAATTTCTTGTGTCAGTGGATAAATCTTTAGTTGTGCGCGAGCTAACACAGTGCAGAAACGACTAATTTAAACAATGGATTAACGGCCTGATAGGGCCGCGAAACACTTGCCTAAAATCTAATATGCTATAATCCTGGGCATGTTTCTAAAATCTTGGGCATGTGTTTGGGGGGGGGGGGATTTAGCACAGCCAAAACTGGAAAAGGATTTTAAGGAAACTTGGCCAGATGGTTGGAATTTGGTCCCAGATGGGCCAGTTTCAGTATCATGTTGCTCACTATTTTCTGGATGGGTGATTTGGACACTAATAACTCGGGCGTACATTGAAAAATTGTTTTCATTATTTCATGTGATTTTAATAATTTTTGGGAGCTGAATTAAAAAAAAAATGAAAACCACTTGTCTTTATCGTGTAATATTTTTTCTTCTTCAAAAGACACATTTTTCTAGTTTTCAATTAAAGTTTTCTTTTATTTCGCACTACAGTATATAATTACTTACATGCAGATATTTTATTGCAATGATAATATGGTTGACTTTAGCATTTATTTAATATTACAATCCATGTTTTAAACAACGCATTTATTCTATTTGATAATAAGCCAGAATACAACTGGAACACAACAGAGTGATGAGTCATACCAGTAGTGAAGTGCAGCAAACATACGTCAGTGTGACTCAGTTGACCAGTGCTCTTGTAAATTACTTTCAGTGGACTGTTTCTTTGTTTTTTACACGGTAATGTGTATTGAAAACAGTGGTGTTTTCCTGAAGAAGTAGTGATATACATTTTTTCTCTACAAACTGCGTTTTGTTTTTGTTTTTTTTATAGTTAACGATCATAGTATGACGTCTACAGGTTGTGTGAACAGTCCTGATCTTTTTTGCTACATTTGTTGAAATTTTTTAGCGAAAATCAGAGACAGAACATGACAAATTTTGTTAGAAAACAAAAGCTTATTACATCTACCTTGCCATAAAACTTGGTGACCAGGACAAAAAGTGGGCCCCTCACAGTGTCTGCTCTCTTTGTGTTGAGAAACTCAGACACTGGACAAAAGGTAAACTGAAGGCTCTTGCTTTTGGTATTCCGATATGGAGGGAACCCAAAAATCAGAGTAACGATTGTTATTGTTTCTGGAAAGTTCAAGGATACAACAGAAGAAGCAGAAAGAAATTGTTTATCCTAATCTTCCGTTATCACTAAGACCTGTACCACATGGACCTGATCTACCAATCCCTACTCCACCTGATAGTCTTGATTATGTAGAAACTCACTCAGAGGAAGAAAGTGCTGCAGTAGACGATGAATAATTTGTCCAAACGTGTTCAAGCAATGAGCAACATCCATTCTCTCAGGATGAACTTACTGATTTAGTAAGAAACCTTGGTCTCCTCTATGATGCTGCAGAGCTCTTGGATTCCCAATTAAAAGATAAAAACTTATTACATCCAGACACAACTTTCTATTGCTACCGAAATAGAAAAAAAAAATTGTGCCATATTTCAAGAAAGATGGAGCCTAGATTTATTGCACTGATGCAAGTGGCCTAGTGTAGAAACTTGGCAGAGACTGTGATGCAGAAGAATGGAGACCATTTATAGATCCATCTAAAAGAAGCCTCAAAGAGGTGCTTCTTCATAATGATAGTAATAAGTATGCATCAATACTTGTCGCTCACTCTCAACATCAAAATGAAACGTGCCAGGATTTGGCAAATCTTCTCGAGAAAATCATGTACAATGGACACCGTCGGTTTATATGTAGAGACCTGAAAGTTCTGTTTATCTTACCTGGTCAGCAGTCAGAGTATACAAAATTCCCATGTTCTCTCTGTGAGTGGAATAGCAGAGACAGATTTACTTTGGGAACACAACGAATGGCCAAATAGGGAAATATCTACAGCTTGATGCCAAAAACATCACCAGACCTAGCTTGGAGAATCCAGATAAATTGCTGCTAACCACTGATTCATATAAAGCTTGGATTAAAGAAGCAGTTTGTCAAAACCCTGTCAAAAGATGAAGCCTGTTTTATGTATTTGTGCCAAAAGTTTGCTGTTTGTCTGAAGATAAATTGAAAGAGAGCATATTTACTGGACATGATACTAGAAAACTGATTTCTGTTGCAGAATTGGATAGTGTGATGAGCGACCTGGAACGAGTGGCTTGGGTATCATTTGAAGAAGTAATTTCTAAGTTTTTAGGTAACAACAGGAAACCAAAATACAAAGAAATTGTGAGAATGGTCAAGTTTAAGGAGTTGGGTTGCAACATGAGTCTCAGAGTTCAGTTTTAGGATTCGCATTTGGAATTTTTCCTCAAAATTCTTGGAGTGGTGAGTGACGAACAGGGTGAAAGATTCAATCAGGGTACCAATTACATGGGAAGAAGGTACCAGGGACGTTGGAATGTCAGTATGATGGCGGACTACTGTTGGATGATTCATAGGGACGCACCAGAAAAAGTGTACAAACGAATGTCCATCAAACGAAGTTATGGAGCAAAAAACTAAGAAGTCACAGAGACTAGAGAAGTTATATGTGAGTCATGGAATATATAATGTTGTTTCCATTGTGTGTGTTTCAAAAGTTAAATTAACTAATTAGTTGCAATTTCAATTAATTTAGAAAAAAAATATTGTATAGGCTACATCGCTTGAAATTTATCTATCTGTTGCCAGACGCCTTAATCCCGTAAGGGGTGGGCACAAACAAATCGCCTCCATGTCGCCCTGTCCCCTGCCCTCTCACTGCCCTGCTGTAAGTTCACACCCCACTCTCTCACATACCTCTCCACTCCATCTCTCCATCACATCCTTGGCCTCCCCCTCCCTCTCCCCCCCTCCACCTCACTCATATACACTCTCCTCGTCAGTCTCTTACTCTCCATATGGCCAAACCACCTCAATGTATTTCTCCTAACGCTTCCTATCACATCCACACCACAACGCTCCTTCATTTCCTCATTTGTCAGCCTGCTTCTCCATATGACTCCACATGCTCCTCTCCAATAACTCACTTCCACTACTCTCACTCGTGACTTCTGTCTCTCCAACAAGGTCCAGGCTTCACTTCCATACTTTAGAGTTAGTATCACAGTACTGTCATGTAACTTCATCACCTCCATGGTCACTTACCTGTTTCATTTTACTTTTTTATTAGATTTGACATAATGGAAACTTTCTAAATGTATTTTTTTCTCGTGTTCATAAGTATAACAAATAAAATTACTACTCAGAACGCGCATGTATTGTAGTACCGCTGAGGATGGTTACACAGGTCTGCAAAAGTAATGTTTTTAATGCCTAATTTTGCAGACCTGTGTAACCATCCTCAGAGGTACTACAGTACACGCACGTTTGAAGAGACAGCAGGGCATTTCCGTGTAGTTTTATACATCAATGGAGAGAGAGAGAGAGAGAGAGAGAGAGAGAGAGAGAGAGAGACAGACAGACAGACAGACAGACAGAGTTGTACATCTACAGTCCGATGTCTATTACTTCACTGATGCTATGAGCAGACAGTTTTAGTCAGAGGAAAATGGTGGTAGCTGTGGTAATAGTGGCTGTGGTGGTAGCTGTGGTGATAGTGGCTGTGGTGGTAGCTGTGGTGATAGTGGCTGTGGTGGTAGCTGTGGTGATAGTGGCTGTGGTGGTAGCTGTGGTAATAGTGGCTGTGGTGGTAGCTGTGGTGATAGTGGCTGTGGTGGTAGCTGTGGTAATAGTGGCTGTGGTGGTAGCTGTGGTGATAGTGGCTGTGGTGGTAGCTGTTATGATGAAGATGGTGATGGCAGCTGTGGGGTTGTTGGTATTGGTGGCTAATTTGGTGGTAGTGGCAGCTGTGATGGTGGTGGTGGTGGTACCTGTGATAGTGATGGTGGTGGTGGTAGTTGTAATGGTGATGTTGGTGGTGGTAGTTGTGATGGTGGTGGCCGTGATAGCTGTAATGGTGGTGGCCGTGATAGCTGTAATGGTGGTGGTGGTGGTACCTGTGGTGCTGAAGGTGGGGGTGGTAGCTGTGGTGGTTGTGGTGGTTGTGGTAGCACTGATGGGGATGGTAGTGGTGGTGGAAGTGGTGGTGATACCTGTGATCATGATGGTGGTAGTGGTGTAGCTGTGATGAGGTGGTGGTGTTAGTAGCTGTGATGAGGTGGTGGTGTTAGTAGCTGTGGTGATGGTGGTGGTGGTAGTTTTGATGGTGGTGGTGGCGATGATGATAGTTATGATGGTGGGTGATATTGGTAGCTGCCATGGTGGTGATGCTGGTGTTGTTGTGGTGGTGGTGGTGGTTTGTGGTGGTGGTTGTGGCTGTGATAGCGATAGTAGTGGTAGCTGTTATGGTGGAGGGGATAACTGTGATTACGGTGGTGGTGGCAGCTTTGGTGGTGGTGGTGGTGGTAGCTGTGGTGGAGATAGGGGTAGTAATTGTGATGGTGTTGGTGGTGGTGGTAACTGTCATGGTGCTGCTGCTGGTGGCAGCTATGATAGTGGTGGTGGTGGTGGTGGTGAAGGTGGTGGTAGTAGCTGCTCAGCAACGGGTCTCATAAGAGAATGTGCTTTGCGGCACTATTGGACCCCAAAGCTCATGCCCCAAAGCATAGTGTGGTTCAGAGTTGGCTCTAATTTGAACAAGTGTAGAGTGGACCAATAAGAGTGTGAGGATCTTGTACAGTACTGTAATTCTGGGTGTATGTCTGTATGTGTAGCACAGTGGATAATAAAAAAAAAAAAGGATTTTGATGAAGCTTAGCAAGATGGTCGCAATTAGGTCACAGGTGGGCCCACTTCGTGTCGACTGAAATTTTTTTGGCCGGTGTTTTGACTCCTTATTGTTCTCATGGGTTTTACATTACACAGAATGCACTGGGGATTGCCCGTGAAGTTCCTGCACTGATTCATAAATCATTGGTTGTTAGCAAAACGACCATGGTCCAGGAATGGCTCTCATTTGAGCGAGTGCTAAGTAACCCATCAGGGTCGCGGTGTGCTTGTCTAATATAATATAATTCTAGTTTTGTTTCTGGCTGTCTGCACAGTGCATAAAATACTGGAAAAAGAACGCGATGAAACTTAGTAGCATCGTTGCAGTTCGGTCACTGATGGCCCCATTTCAGTTTCATGTTGGCTGGAGTTTAGTAAAAGGATGTTCATGACCCTAAACCATTGGCTTTACATTTGGCAGAACGCATCGAGCGTGGGTTGCCCAGCGTCGAGACATCTATTCGTAGGTTTTGAACAGTGGGAGGTGCAGCTGAAAAACGATCCTCATTTGATCAGACAAATATTGCAAAAAAATTTAATTCTTAACCTTTATCTGTGTGTGTACTGCAGTCGAAAGTGAAAAAAAGGTTCAGATATGAAACTTGGCAGGATGGATGCAAGTTACTCACAGATAGGCCCGTTTTAATTACATGTCGATTGAAAATTTTTAAAAGAATGTTTTGACCCTTAATTACACCCACTGGTTTTTACATTATGTTGGATGTGTTGGAGATTTTCTGTAGAGTTTCCCGTGTCAATGCATAAATCATTGGTTGTGATCAAAGCAAACGACGATCCAGAAATAGCCCTAATTTGAGCAGATGAGTGGTCCAGTAGGATTTGTGTAACAGACTATAACTCAAGACGTGTGCAACAATGACGAAATGGATTGAAATGAACTTGTCAGCACGGTTGCTGTTGTGTCACACATGAGGCCATTTGAATTTCATGTCGACTGAGTTTTCCCAAAGGGGTGTTATGGTCAGTAATAATTGTCAACATTGGCTGTACACTACGTGGAACTCTTTGGGCGGGGATTGTTCGGAGCTGAAGCAATTCTTCCTTGGTTGAAAAAAACGGCCCTCGTTTGAAGTCTAATATCGCAGTAAATTGTGTTTTCCTCAACAAATTTTATATATTTGGCATCTAATAACAATTCTACGTGCAATGGCATAAAAACTTTTGCAAGGAAATGCATACATTGTTAACCAGTCAAGTGTAATTGAAACAACTTCTGGAAGGTGGGGGAAAAACATGAATCACGGAAACTGGTCATCAACACAATGAATGCACTTGAAACTTAAATATGTGAATATAATTTGGCTCCATTGGCACCAGTCCTGTGTTGTGCATGGGCTGTGTAAACAGATTCCCCATACATTAAGCCATCCTGTCGGAAATGTGAGATGATTGATACCAAACGCTTGTAGCAGGGCAGTACTCCCGAGGTGGATGGAAAGCTGATGACAGGGAGTGCTGGAGCTCCCGTTTCATCAGCCCTCAGGACTAGTTCCTGACCATCCCCCTTTGCTGAACTTTTTCAGTGTCTCAGTTACACAGAGAGTAGGCCAGCATGCTCTCCAGTACAAATTTCTCTAACTATCTTCACCAAACTACATGCACAGTACACACTACACTTCCTATTCAAAATTCACAAAAATGGCGTCGATTAATCAAGCCTCGGAGTCCCCAGGGGGGGGGACCATAAATGCCCCCACCATCTGCCCCTCTCCCGGTGACGACTCGAGGTGCCTGAAACCACTGTCTGACTCTCTTCTTCTTCATTTCTGCAACATTCGCGGCCTTTCATCTAACTTTCGCTCTGTTGAGCACCACCTCTCCTCCTCTAAACCTCACCTTCTTTTTCTGACGGAGACTCAGCTGTCTGAGGCAACCGAAAGCAAACCCTTTTCTGTATCCTCCTACTTTCTCTATACTCATTTCAAAGCCAAAGGTGGCTGTTGTGTATACATACGCAACGACTTATCTTGCTCTCGTGTTCCTGAACTTGATTCTTCTGAATTCTCCACACTCTGGCTTCGGCTTTCCTGTCATTCTCTGACTAAATATATCTGTGCTGTTTACTTATCCCCTAATTCTACTGACTATCAAAAAATTCTTCGACTATCTTACTTCTACGATGGAACACATTCTGTCCATTTCTCCTTTCTCTGAAATCTCCATTCTTGGAGATTTCTATGTTCACCACCACCTTTGGCTCTCCTCTCCTTTCACGGATCCACCTGGTGAACAAGCCTACATCTTTTCTATCCTTAATGACCTAGAGCAGCTTGTACAGCACCCTACCCGTATCCCTGACCGCCTTGGAGAGAGCTCCAACATACTTGACCTCTTCCTCACAACTAATCCTTCTGCTTACTCTGTTAATCTTTTCTCTCCGTTGGGCTCCTCCGTTCACAACCTTATTACCTTAACCTGTCCTATCACTCCGGTACGGCCTGTGGACCCTCCAGAAACGTCGTCTGTGGCATTTTGGAGCCGCGAACTGGGAGGCCCTCAGGCAGTACTTCTTTGATTTTCCCTGGAATGATTATTGCTTCCATGGCCGTGAGCCATCTGAGTGTGCCTTGCGCATTACGGAGGTTATTCTCTCGGGCATGGAAGCATACATTCCTTTCTCATATCCTTTGACTAACGCAAGAAAGCCTTGGTTTAATCACGCTTGTTCTAATGCTGTCCGCAACAAGGAGAGGGCCTACAAAAGGTACCGGAGCCAACCCACCCCTGAATCACATCATCTTTACGTTTCTGCCCGGAATCGTGCTAAGCCTGTTCTTCGCTCTACTAAAAATAATTTCATCCATACTAAATGCTCTCAACTCTCCAACTCGAATTCTTCCCGCTCCTTCTGGCACCTTGCCAAAAATCTTTCTAACAACTTTACCTCATCATCCTTCCCTCCTCTTTTCTACTCTCATGGTTCTGTAGCTATTTCTTCTACTGATAAAGCAGATCTCTTCGCACAGACTTTCTCCTCCAATTCCACCTTAGACGATTCCGGTGCTGTTCCTCCATCACTTCTCCCCTCTGACTTCCTCATGGCTGACATTAAAATTTCTTCAGTTGATGTATTTTCTGCCATCACTGGCCTCAGTACTAACAAGGCATATGGGCCTGATGGGGTCCCTCCTGTTGTTCTCAAGAACTGTGCTTCTGTGCTTACACCCTGCCTAGGCAAACTCTTTCGCCTTTGTCTGTCAACTTGTACCTTTCCTTCTTGCTGGAAGTTTGCTCTCATTCAGCCAGTCCCAAAGAAGGGTGACCACTCCCAACCCTCCAACTATCGTCCAATTGCTTTAACGTCCTGTATTTCAAAAGTTTTTGAGTCAATTCTTAATAGAAAAATTTTAAGGCATCTTTCCTATCACAACCTTCTTTCCGATCGTCAGTATGGGTTCCGTCAGGGACGCTCCACTGGCGATCTTCTCCCCTACCTTTCAGACTCCTGGTCATCCTCCTTTCGGGACTTCGGCGAAAGCTTTGCCATTGCACTTGACATCTCAAAGGCTTTCGATCGAGTCTGGCATAAATCTTTAATTTCCAAACTGCCCTCCTACGGTTTCTATCCTTCTATCTGTGCCTTCATCGCTAGCTTCCTTTCTGGTCGTTCTATATCCACTGTTGTAGACGGCCATCGTTCTTCTCCTAGATCTATCAACAGTGGTGTTCCTCAGGGCTCTGTCCTGTCACCAACTCTCTTCCTTTTATTCATCAATGATCTTCTAAGCTGTACATCTAACCCTATCCACTCATACGCTGATGACTCCACCCTTCACCTTTCCATTCGGTTCCCACAACGCCCATCTCAACAGTTACTTCAAGAAACAAGGGATGAGGCTATGGCACACCTAATGTCTGACTTGGCTCGTATCTCTGACTGGGGTAAAAATAATATGGTTGTCTTTAATGCATCTAAGACTCAGTTCTTACACCTATCAACCCGACAAAATCTTCCACAGGTATACCCATTAATGTTTAATAATATTCAGCTTAATCCTGCATCATCCTTGAACATGCTTGGGGTTTCATTTACTCGGGACTTATCTTGGAAAGATCATATTACATCTCTTGTAAAATCTGCTTCCAAAAGATTGGGTGTGCTAAGCCGACTCCCGCTCTTTCTTTACCCCTGCACAATTGTTGTCTCTATACAGGGGTTTTATCCGCCCCTGTGTGTGAGTACAACTCTCATGTGTGGGAGGCTCCCACATACAGCTCTTCTCAATAGGGTGGAGTCAAAGGCTTTTCGTCTCATTAACTCTCCTCCTCTTACTGACTCCCTTCAACCTCTGTCTCTTCGCCGCACTGTTGCATCTTTATCTCTTTTCTATTGCTACTTTAATGGTCACTGCTCCTCTGAACTGTCTGCTTGCATTCCTCCACCTCTACGACGTGCGCGTAGCACCCGTCTGGCAGCAAACTCTCATCTCTTTTCTGTCCAACTCTCTAATGCAAGAGTTAACCGTTACTCCCAGTCTTTCATTTATGCAACAGGTCAGCTCTGGAACTGTCTCCCTCTATCTGTATTTCCTGCTGCCTATGATCTCCAGTCTTTCAAACGCAGTGTGTCCAGGCATCTCAAAATGATCGGATCTTGAATTTGGCTCTCTATTGTATTTTGTTTTTCTCTTGGAGGGAACTGTTACTGCGGGCTCATGGCCTTTGATTCCTTCTTCCTCGCATTAAAAAAAAAAAAAAAAAAAAAAGCTGCCAATGGTTGAAATTCGGGGACATAGCCAGAGAGCCCATTATAGGAGCAAGTGTACGATGGACTGATAAGGTTGTTAAGAACGTGTACCTCTCTGTACTGCACATGTGCCTTCATCCACTGGCGAGGCACGTAGTTTAACTTAGGGGACATAAGTATAAGAAATAAAATGCTTCCACAAAATTTAGTGTAACAGGATGAAACTGATTAAAACTGCACTACCCTGTGAACCTGAAATTTTATCTTTCCCTGTGACCTTGACATTTGACTGGTTGGTTTCAAAATCGAATAGCTTTATCCTCAATGACCCTTAGCCCTACCACAAGCCCTACCACAAAATTTAGTCTTAATCAGACTAAATCTGTTTAAACTGATTTTGCAATGTCACTTTAATTTCCTCATACTGGATAAAAAAAAATTGGTGATTTTATTCACACAGACACACGGGTCGAAGTTTATTCTCAGTTCAAGTACAGTATGATTCCCTCTCTTGCTCAGCAAGCGAGGGTGTCAAAAAAATGTTTCCTCCCTCTACAGAAAAGCTGAAATGATGGATAAAAAACGGTGACATTACCAACGTTGTTTTTAAAATGGTGCAATGGATTGGGTGCCAGAGTTGGTGTAAAAGAGAGAGAGAGAGAGAGAGAGGGGGGGGAATTATTACACAAATCATGATTCTACAACTCTGTCATAGGGCGTCGAAAAAATAAATAAAAATAAATCTTGCGTACTAAAACGAAATCGATATCTCCATGAAAAAGTAAAACTAAAAAACGGCAACAAAATAAAAAGGTAAATATCGGGGGGAGGCGGTAGCTCAGTTGGTAGAGAGGTGGCCTGCAGTCCAACCGGACCCAGGTTTAAATCCCCGCTGGGGCAGGGAACAGTTTAAGGATTTGAATCGAAAAAAAATCAGACTTTACTGATCTACCGGAAGGCCCGCCGACGTGTTGTAAAAATACCCCCGCTAATACCAATACATCAGTCCTGTATGAGACAGCCCTGGCATGTATTCAATACGGACGGCTGGTGTTAGCGCCGAAGTGGTGACATGTAGAGGTGTATGGTATGTAGGAGGACTACTGGGCCTTGAGAGCAGGCTGTGAAGCCTATGCCCAGAGTCAGACACACACAAAAAAAAATTACTTACAGAAGTAGTAGGAATCCCGCATCTTCAAACCGAAAACATCAGTCAGCGAGCCAGAGGCTCCTCCAAGCACTGATGACAGACAGTTGGAACTATCCGTCCAACCATTCTATGAAGGAACCTCTGACGCAGGTTCCTCATGCTCAGATACTCGACCAGCAAGTGACGGACAGTAAAGAGAACAAGGCAATCATCACAATTTGGCCGAGTCCCACCACACATCAGGAAGTGCCCAATGTGAAGCCGGGCAACAGCCACCTCCAATTGCACAGGCATGGCTGGGAGAGTCCTTGGCACAACCACTCTCTGAAAAACCTTTATATTATTATGAATAACAACATCCCACTGTCTCTACCAGCACGTACGAATCGCAGATTTCAAGGAAGGTGTCATATCGGAAACAGGAAGAAGGTCGATGGCAAGGGGTCGTCGAAAAGACCTGGCATTAGATAATGTATCCTCCCTCCCATTGCCCCCCACACCAACATGTGCAGGAACTCAATAAAACTGGACTAGCTTACCACGTCTCTGAATCAGGAAAAGCCACTCGAGAATGATAAAGACCAGGGGATGAGCTGAATAAAAGGACTCAAGAGCACTTCTCCTTATGTTTAAAAATCAGCTGAGGAGCTAAAACGACAGCAGTCAACTCCACAGAAAAAATGGAGGAGTTTAGAGGAAGACTTCCTACCCTCATAAAATTCGGGAAAGGCACCCCATACCCGACACCAGTGTCTCACTTCGAACAGTCTGTGTGTAGGGATGGTACCTCTGTGAGTGAAAATATGTTCCAAAAATAGCTGACAGAGACCTGGAGAATTGATAGAAGACTTGGTACCTTCAATATCTCTGCACAGCTGCACTTCTGGAAGGAACCACAGAGTGATTCTTGGGAGTTGGACAGAGCAGACAAGTTCCTCAGAGAGAACTAAATCCCCCCACATTGTCTGACCCTGTACCCAAAGGGAGGGATGCGGAGTGCGAGGATGAGAACTGTAAAATTGGGGAAATGACTGCTGTGACACAAACACCAGTGAGTGAGTTTGGCACACGTCACACTCGGATCCAGCAACGAATGATTGACGATTCGAGTGGAAGATTTAGGGAAGGCGCGTCAGCCTCCACCAACAAGCCTGGAATAAGGGAGGATCTAAGAACACCAGTTGCAAGAAGCAAACCTGCATTATGAAGAAAGTCAAGAACACCAAGCCGCGCTACAGTAGCAGAGGAGTGCACCTCACAAACGTAGGCTAGTTTATATCCCACTAAGGGTTGATGCAGGTGTAAGAGTGCCTTCCAGTCAGCATCCCATGAGGTTTAAGACAGTACCATCAACAAATTCAATGACTGAAAGCAAGACACTCGCAGAAGTTTCAAATTCAAAACCCAGGTAAGCTGAAAGTCAAATGTTAAGCCAAGAAACTTCGTCTCCTCTGAATACTTTAGTTGGCACCCACTTAGGTAAATGTCAGGATCTGCGTGAATCCTCTTTATTCTACAAAAGTGCATAGGTACAGCTTTCCTTTAAGAAAAAAAAAAAAATCCATTCTGCCCAGCAGGCGACTCTGTCCAGTGCTAGCTGCAGTCTCCCAGCTGCACACACCCGGGAGCAAGCTAACTATACTGCTTGGTCATCTACATAAAGGGAAGAAGACACCCCCTCAAGCACGGAATCTATTAGGCCATTGATGGCAACACCAAAGAAAAGAAAACTGACCACACTTCCCTGTGGAACCCCCTCCTCCTGAACTCGAGGGACAGAGAATAATGAGCCCACACGGTCTTCAAACCTTGACAAGAAGTCACATAGGAACAATGGCAGGTGGCCACGTAACCCAGAACTGTGAATCTGACTCAGAATGCCATGATGCCATGCCGAATCATATATACCTTTTCCAAGTAAAAGAACTCAGCCACAAGATGTTGCCTAGAAGCAAAAGCTTTATCAACTGCTGACTCAAGTCGATGAGGTTGTCTGATGTTCGTCAGATCCAACAAAACCCACATTGTGACGGAGGGAAGAAACCATTTTTGCTTAAATACGAAACAAGCTTCAAGGTAACCATCTTAAACAGTCTGTGCACACGAGATGTCAAACAAAAGGGGCGATAATTACAATCATTAGAATTATTCCTACCGTACCTGATTGATATAAAGGAGCGTTGTGGTGTGGATGTGGATGTGATAGGAAGCGTTATGAGGAACACACTGAGGTGGTTTGGCCATGTGGAGAGGATGGAGGGCGAAAGACTGACGAAGAGAGTGTATGTGAGTGAGGTGGAGGGGCGAAGAGGGAGGGGGAGGCCGAGGATGAGATGGAGGGATGGGGTGGAGAGGTATATGAGAGAGGGGGGTGTGAGTTGGGAGCAGGGCAGTGAAATGGCGGGGGAAAGGGCGACTTGGAGGCGATTTGTTTGTGGCCACCCCAAACGGGATTGAGGCGTCTGGCAATAGATAGATAGATAGACCTGATTGAGGAAACGTGAAAACTATACATGTGTTCCAGTTAGTGGGAGAGAGAGAGAGAGAGAGGCAGAGAGTTAGCAGAAACGAGAGTAAAGAAAAACGATAAAAGAAGAGGCAATAAAGAAGGAAATATGAAAGAATGGAAGCATACAGAAAAAAAATGAGGAAATATGGAAAATGTATTATAAACTCACTTCTTGTACAATCATCTCATATATTAGCCACCTGTCCTTACAATTCCCATTCACAACCCTGTTACGGTAATTTCCAGTCAGTGTCAATTCATTTCCTTTACCTCACGAAATACTATTTCTACTTCTTGAGGTAAATGTTTCTGGAGTCTTCCTTACGTTGATAGTTTTGCATCTGTATCTGAGGTAGGGATCTTAGTTCGTAAAGTGCAAGCATTATTATTTGCTGTCAGATAACCTTACTTTTCTCTCTCTCTCTCTCTCTCTCTCTCTCTCTCTCTCTCTCTCTCTGTCAACACACACACACACACCACTTAACTTTATATATATATATATATATATATATATATATATATATATATATATATATATATCATCATCAGCCGTTTGAGTATCCACTGAAGGACCAGTCTATCCCTACGGAACTGGGGACGATATAGTCAATGTATATCTACCAAGTGGCTTAGGCTGTCTAGTAGAGATTGTATGTAGGGTGAGAAGTGCTTGTAAGTGTAATTGTTGTGTTGGAGTGGCTTTGGATGTGTGTGTAGTCTGTGAACCAAGTGTAATTGGCTCACGCAAGCCGACTGGGTGCAAGCATACTTTATAGTATGCGACACTAGTTCAACCACAGCACCCCTGATGTCCGCCAAATTAGTATGTGGCCAGAAAAACGCTCCCAGGTATAACCCTGGTGGGGCGTGAACCCTTGCTCTTAAGTGTACGAGAACGCACACTTTGCCACTGTACCACGGAGGCTTATATATATATATATATATATATATATATATATATATATATATATATATATATATATATATATCATAACCTTATCACCTTAACCTGTCCTATCACTCCGGTACGGCCAGTGGACCCTCCAGGGAAACGTCGCCTGTGGCATTTTGGAGCAGCTGATTGGGAGGCCCTCAGGCAGTACTTCTTTGATTTTCCTGGAATGATTATTGCTTCCATGGCCATGAGCCATCTGAGTGTGCCTTGCGCATTACGGAGGTTATTCTCTCGGGCATGGAAGCATATATTCCTTTCTCATATCCTTTGACTAACGCAAGAAAACCTTGGTTTAATCACGCTTGTTCTAATGCTATCCGCAACAAGGAGAAGGCCTACAAAAGGTAAAGGAGCCAACCCACCCCTGAATCACATCATCTTTACGTTTCTGCCCGGAATCGTGCTAAGTCTGTTCTTCGCTCTGCTTAAAATAATTTCATCCGCACTATATGCTCTCAACTCTCCAACCCGAAATCTTCCCGCTCCTTCTGGCACCTTGCCAAAAACCTTTCTAACAACTTTACCTCATCATCCTTCCCTCCTCTTTTCTACTCTGATGGTTCTGTAGCTATTTCTTCTACTGATAAAGCAGATCTCTTCGCACAGACATTCTCCTCCAATTCCACCTTAGACGATTCTGGTGCTGTTCCTCCATCACTTCTCCCCTCTGACTTCCTCATGGCTGACATTAAGATTTCTTCAGCTGATCCATTTTCTGCCATCACTGGCCTCAATACTAACAAGGTATATGGGCCTGATGGAGTCCCTCCTGTTGTTCTCAAGAACTATGCTTCTGTGCTTACACCCTGCCTAGGCAAACTCTTTCGCATTTGTCTGTCAACTTGTACCTTACCTTCTTGTTGGAAGTTTGCTCTCATTCAGCCAGTTCCAAAGAAGGATGACCACTCCCAACCCTCCAACTATCGTCCAATTGCTTTAACCTCTTGTATTTCACAAGTTTTCGAGTCAATTTCAATAGAAAAATTTTAAGGCATCTTTCCTATCATAACCTTCTTTCTGATCGTCAGTACGGGTTCCGCCAGGGACGCTCCACTGGCGATCTTCTCACGTACCTTTCAGACTAATGGTCATCCTCCTTTCGGGACTTTGGTGAAAGCTTTGCCATTGCACTTGACATCTCAAAGGCTTTCCACAGAGTCTGGCATAAATCTTTAATTTCCAAACTGCCCTCTTACAGCTTTTATCCTTCTATCTGTGCCTTCATCGCTAGCTTCCTTTCTGGTCGTTCTATAGCCGCTGTTGTTCATCTCCTAGATCTATCAACAGTGGTGTTCCTCAGGGCTCTGTCTTATCACCAACTCTCTTCCTTTTATTCATCAATGACCTTCTAAGCTGTATACCTAACCCTATCCACTCATAAGCTGATGACTCCACCCTTCACCTTTCCATTCGGTTCCCGCAACGCCCATCTCAGCAGTTACTTCAACAAACAAGGGATGAGGCTATGGCACCCCTAATGTCTTACTTGGCTCGTATCTCTGATTGGGGTAAAAATAATCTTGTTGTTTTTAATGCATCTAAGACTCAGTTCTTACACCAATCAACCAGTCAAAATCTTCCACAGGTATACCCACTAATGTTTAATAATATTCAGCTTAATCCTGCATCATCCTTAAACATGCTTGGGGTTTCATTTACTCGGGACTTATCTTGGAAAAATCATATTACATCTCTTGTAAAATTTGCTTCCAAGAGATTGGGCGTGCTAAGCCGACTTGGTTCTTTCTTTACCCCTGCACAATTGTTGACTCTATACAGGGGTTTTATCCGCCCCTGTGTGGAGTACAACTCTCATGTGTGGGGAGGCTTCTCACATACAGCTTTTCTCAATATGGTGGCGTCAAAGGCTTTTCGTCTCATTAAGTCTCCCTCTCTTACTGACTCGCTTCAACCTCTGTCTCTTCGCCGCACTGGTGCATCTTTATCTCTTTTCTATCGCTGCTTTAATGGTCACTGCTCCTCTGAACTGTCTGCATGCATTCCTCCACCTCTACGACGGGCGCTTAACACCCGTCTAGAATTAAAATCTCATCCCTGTTCTGTTCAACTCTCTAATGCAAGAGTTAACCGTTACTCCCAGTCCTTCATATATGCAACAGGTCAACTTAGGAACAGTCTCCCTCTGTCTGTATTTCCTGCTACCTATGATCTCCAGTCTTTCAAACGCAGTGTGTCCAGGCATCTTGAAATGAATGGATCTTGAATTTGGCTCTCTCATGTATTTTGTTTTTCTCTTGTAGGGAACTTTTATTGCCGGCTCATGGCCTTTGGTTCCTTCTTCCTCGCATATATATATATATATATATATATATATATATATATATATATAGATAGATAGATAGATAGATAGATAGATAGATATACTGTACATACATATAGATAGATAAACTTTACATATATATAGATAGATAGATAGATAGAATATATATATATATATATATATATATATATATATATATATATATATATATATATATATATATATATATATATATTGTTACGGTCTGGCCTGGATGATTCGGGAATAGCTATTTCCTGAAACCCTGAGAACGACGCCGAAACTTTGAACCCCAGGAAGTGTATTTTCGTCCCTTTCTTCACCATCTGCTGCCTCGAAGCTTCATTAATTATCAGCGCACAGAATATTGGCTGAGGCCTCGACTCCATGGAGACGGAATTTTTATGAATCCTCAGTCCGAGTTTACCTAGGCTGGGAAAACCTTAGGCTTTTGGAGTTGACTCAGATCTACTGCCGGGGTTAGGTCACTCCACCTGTGTAATCCATCTCCAGCCTGGTGTTTCGGAATCGTTTGTCTACCAATAGAGGTTTGATAGATAAGAGAGAAGTGTGTTGCTGTGGATAACTTGTACTGGTAATGTATAACGGTTAGAGACAATTATTGTAACTGTAATTGTTAAGCATTTGTCTCCTTTTGGTCGGCTGGGGGTGGTAATTTTATTTTATACTGTATTTCATAAGCTCTGAATTATAGTGAACCAGAATTCATACTGCAGTTCCAATTTCTTTATCTTTATTTTTTTCTCTCTCTCTCTTTAGCTTTAAGTGAAAGCCATGATTGTAATATTTTAGGTTAATATTTTAATGTCTTTTGTATATTAAGTGGGTTTTGGGTTTTCATAATTCTCATCTTTAAGTATGGTAGATGGCGTAAATTTCATTTTTTTATTAAAGATATTTAAATATTTTTATTCTTTCCCCTGAACCTCTTAAAAATTACCTGTTCTAGTGAACGCCAAAACTGAGGTGGTTCATTCTTTTGCTTATGACTCTGGGCCAACGCGGTCAGATGATTATAAGGATGGAAAGTAAAGCTTAGAGTCGTAGCAAATGGCGACCTTTGCCTGGATTGTTTACGAACTTGTATTAATTCATTTACCACTTTACTTTTTATACTGAGGCTTTTCTGGTACTGTAATTATGACTCTGTTCTCTTTTTAGGGAGTGTCGTACTGCTCACTATACGGTAGAATGACCTAAGATTGTATTCTATATTTAATTGCTTTTAATGTGATGAGTGTTTGCTTTGGTTATCTTCTTTCTTTGGCAAACTGGCTTGAAATGGCATTCCTGATCTTACTGGTTTGTGCTGGTTTTGCTACAGATAGTTGGTAATAGCTGTAGTAAACTGTGAATAGTATAGGAACACCAGTTTAAAGAGTGCAGAGGTGATCAGAATTCAGACTTCCCTCCTCCATTTGACTTATCCCATTTCTGTCGTGGCAAGACTTCATCTGTTTGGATTCTACTTGTGTAGGGGATTCATCCGGACCCAAATTATCCCGTACCCCTATACACTTATGAGACGAGGTGCAACACCTTGCTCTACTGTCTTCGTCTTAACTGTATTTCCGGCATCCTTTGGCAGTTAAAGGATTGAAGACCTCTATTTTACTGTCTACCTTTGCTATAAAACGCATTCTAGGAGACCAACAATCACCTAATTGAGGGATTGTTCTAGTGGTTGAATAGTGTTCAGAATTGGTAAAACAAAAGATTGGGGACTTTTGTTTTGCCCCCTCTGCCGTTAATCTAAAATAATCTCACACTTCTCGATTCACCGACCGGATGTTTCCCTAGTGTCCCTCTCTGAACAAGATTTAATCACTGTTACCCATTCGGATTGCCATTTTATCTGGTCACTGCTTAGAGAGTTATTGGGTGTAGTTTCTTGAGCAGCAGAATGGTAATCCCCTTTTAATATACACTACCTGTATGGTATAATCATGTCGGGACAATTTGATGTAAAAGACTTTTGTCGAGTGCCTTCACTTAATGAATTAAAAGATGCCACAATCCGAAAGGATAACTGGAGGTATATAGCAACACATTTTGATGTGGAAGTAGGTTCAAATGTTACTAAGGAAGTGCTGAAGAATATAGTTCTAGAACATCTAGTCACACATCAACTTATAGAATCAGAGACCATTGAGATTTTGACTCCTATGAGCTATGCTCCAGTAAGTAGAGAAGGGGACGATCCACCTCCTCCCTTGGTAAAGTGGTCACCCGAAAAGTTAGCCTGGGAGAAAGAGAAATATCAAGAGAAACTTAAATTAGAACAAGGCTAAAGCAAAAAGGTGAAAAATTCAGATTAGAACAAGAAAGGCTAAAACAAAAAGGGGAAATGAGGTTCAGATTAGAACAAGAAAAGATTTGCTTAGAAAAAGAAAGGCTAGAACTGGAAAAGTATAAACTAGAGGCAGGAAGTAATCAAGCAGCAAAAGAAACCACTTTCCAACCACATAAACACATATCTCTCGTGCCTAACTTCAAAGAAGATAGTCCAGATGACTTTTTCCGGGAGTTTGAACGTACTGCTAAACACATGAAGTGGCCTGAAGGAGAATGGACTTGGCTTATAGGACCAAAGTTGACGGGTAAAGCGGGGACAGTTTATGCTTCCTTGGAAAATGTGGAGGACTATGAATCTGTTAAGCAAACTATACTTGATGCTTATTCCATTACCGCAGAGAGACATCACAGGAATTTCAGGAATTACTTAAAACCTGTGCATAGTACCTATGTGGAATTTGCTGATGAGAAGAGTAGACTTTTTGATAAATGGATAAATAGCTGAAATGTCTCAACATTTGAGCAACTTAGTAATTTAATGATAATGGAGGAATTTAAACGGAGATTGCCATTCACTGTTGTGGAATACTTGGATGATAAAGGTGAGGAAGATTTGAGTAAAGCAGCCCGGTTAGCCGACCGTTATGCAGTTATCCACAGATCACATGGGGCTGGAGCTGGAAAGCGGAGTAGTCCTGCCCTTGTTAAATCCTCCTCTAGGGTTAGTTTTGGGACCTTGGATGGTACGGCTAGTGATAAGCTCTTCTGTAGATACTGTAAACAAACAGATCACACCATAGAAAGATGCCCACATCCCAACTGTAGAGCAACCTCTTCTCCTCAGAATCGGCGGAATCCTCCTGTCGAAAAGTCCCAACTCACGACACAAAGCTTAACTCAACAAACAACTCAAAATAGATATCGAGTAACTTCTAACACGGTTCAAAATCCTAGACCTTTGACAAACCTTGCAACATCTTGTGACAAGGTTGACCCCTTTAAAGGCTTCATATCTAAAGGGATGATTGCCCTACAGTCAGACTGCGAATCTCATCCCATAACCATCCTTAGAGACACAGGAGCTGCTCAGACTAACCTGTGCTCTCGGAGTCTCCCTGGTGTAGAGAAAAATTTCACTGGGGAGAAGGTGCTTTTGCAAGATTTCTCTGGTAGGCCTTCTGTGATATTGGCTGAGGTTTTCCTGGACTGTGATTTGGTAAAGGGAAATGTCAAGGTAGGACTTGCTCATAATGACTTACCAGTTTCTGGGGTGGATTTAATTCTGGGTAATGACTTGGCAGATACGTTAGTGGTCCCTAACTTAACTGTAGTGCATAAACCGATGGAAGAGAGTCCTACAGCTGACCTAGACATCTCTCGGCCACATTTATTTCCAGCTTGTGTGATCACTAGAGCCCAGAAACTTGTTACCTCACAACCTAAGTCTCCTATACCTACTACAGAGCAAGTACATGCTAAACTCATTTCCAGGGAAAACCTGGTCACAGCCCAGGAAAATGACTTCTCGTTGGCCTCTTGCAGACATTTAGCTTCAGATAACAGAGAGGCTTGTAAAATACCTGGTTTTTATTATAAAGATGGGGTATTGATGAGACTGTATCGTCCTCCTGAATTGAAACATCTAGATACATGGTCTGAAATTCATCAGGTTGTTGTACCAACTTCTGTTAGGAAGTCTCTGATGGAGTTGGCCCATAATGGGTTGTCAGGCCACCTGGGAATCCTGAAAACTTACAAGAAACTCTTACAACACTACTACTGGCCGGGTATAAAACCAGATGTTAGGCAGTTTGTAAAATCATGCCATACATGTCAGATAGTAGGAAAACCTAACCAGGACATACCTCCTGCACCCTTGAAACCAATACCAGTAGTGTCGGAACCTTTTGAAAAAATCATTATAGACTGTGTAGGTCCTTTGCCAAAAACAAAGAAAGGAAATGTGTATCTTCTGACAATAATGTGTGCAGCTACTTGATATCCTGAGGCCTACCCACTCAAAAACATTAATGCCAAAAACATAGTGAAGTGTTTGTTGCATCTGTTTACCTCTGTAGGGATTCCCAGGGAAATACAATGTGATCGTGGGACAAACTTCACTAGTGACTTATTCAGACAGGTCCTTAAAGAACTAGGTACAGATCAACAGTTGTCCTCGCCTTACCACCCAATGTCCCAGGGTTGCCTGGAACGCTTTCATCAAACATTCAAATCCATGTTGAAGAAATATTGTTTTGAGACCCAGACAGATTGGGATGAGAACATAGATATGCTGCTCTTTACCATCCGGGAATCCCCTCAGGAATCTTTGGGTTACTCTCCTTTCGAGTTACTCTATGGTAGAGAAATCAGGGGCCCCTTGAAAGTTTTGAAAGATGAATGGTTTAAAGATAATCCTCAAACCAAACAATGTCTCTCAGTACATAACCAATCCTAAAACCAAACTAGCTCAAGTTAGAAAGATAGCTAAACAAAACCTTCAAAAGGCTCAGTGTAAAATGAAAGCTAGATATGATAAGAAATCAAAGTATCGAACCTTTTCCCCTGGAGACAAAGTTCTTCTGTTTCTTCCAGTACCAGGTAACCCATTGAAAAGCAAATATTCTGGGCCTTACTTGATTTCTGAAAAACTCAGACCACAATTGTGGTGTGTACCCCAGATCGACGTAAAGACACTAAGTTAGTTCACATAAACTTGCTTAAACCCTATGTTGAAAGGCCACTAGAGGAGGACGCGGCATGCTCTGTTTTAATTTGTAACAAGACTATGACAAAACCACTGGAACACTCTGTTGTCACTTCGGACTCGACTACTCAAGAAAATCTATGTAATGTACCAGAGACTGAAGTCATTGATATTCCTTCTCCTAAGCTAAATCCTATAAACAGTCAAATATTAGGAGATATTGATAATAATCTTTCATACTTGCCTTCCCCTCAAAAGGATGATATAAAGTCTCTCTTGTTAGAATTTCCTGAAGTGACTTCCGATTTTCCAGGTTATTGTAACCTTTTACTTCATGACATAACTCTGATGCCTGAATGTGGTTCCCCAATTAGACAACCGGCTTACAGGATTAATCCCATCAAGTGTAACTCTATGAGGAAAGAGGTAGACTTTTTATTGAAGCATGACTTGGCGGAACCTAGTAATTCTCCTTGGGCTTCACCCTGTTTGTTAGTCCCTAAGCCTGATGGTAGTAGTAGATTTTGTACAGACTACCGGAAAGTTAACAAGGTGACTGTCCCAGATTCATACCCTCTCCCTTTAATTGATCTGATAGACGCAGTAGGTCTGTCTGAATATAGCACTACCATTGATCTACAGAAGGGATACTATCAGATTGGATTAACTGAGAGAGCCAAATCTATTTCTGCATTCATCACTCCTTTTGGTCTGCTTCAATATAAAGTTATGCCATTTGGTATGATTAATGCCCCTGCCACCTTCCAGAGAGCCATTAATTATACCATACAAGATCTTGATGGTATTGCTTCCTACTTAGACTATTTTGTTGTAATTTCAGACAGTTGGGAGGACCATATATCCAGACTTCGTGCCCTTCTGATGCGATTGAGGGATGTGGGCTTCACCATCAACCTGCCCAAGTCTACTTTTGGAAGAGCAACGGTCATCTACCTGGGCCATGTGGTGGGACGAGGACAAGCTAAACCAAAAGATGCAAATGTAGAAGCCATTCTCTCCTTCCCTACACCTACCAATAGGAAAGCACTCGTGCGGTTTTTGGGCATGGCAGGGTTTTATAGAAGATTCTGCAGTAACTTTTCTCTCGTTGCAGCACCTCTTACCGATCTAACTAGCCCCAAAGTTCCTTTTGTCTGGACCCCTGCCTGTGATACTGCTTTCAATAAACTTAAATGCTCCTCTCATCCGACCCAGTCCTTAGAACCCCCGATCACACTAAACCATTCTATTTGCAAACTGATGCTAGTGATTCTGGAGTTGGAGCTGTTCTGCTCCAAAAGAGTTCTGAAAATCTATTTCTTCCAGTGTCCTACTTTTCATCAAAATTAAAGAAACACCAAAGAAAATATTCCATCATAGAGAAGGAAGCCCTGGCTTTAGTAATGGCATTAAAAAAGTATGAGTGCTACCTATATCAACATCCTTTTAAGATAACTGTTTATTATTCCGTATGCGGAATAATAATCAACGCATCCTCAGGTGGGCCCTGCAAGTCCTGCAGTACAACCTGGAACTGTTGCACATCCGAGGAGTGGACAACACCTTTGCAGATGCTCTCTCAAGAGATCCCTCATCATCCAGTCCTGCGTCATCCTTTGTAAGGGCTTCGGATGACTTGGATGGGGGGGGGGGTGTTACGGTCTGGCCTGGATGATTCGGGAATAGCTATTTCCTGAAACCCTGAGAACGACGCCGAAACTTTGAACCCCAGGAAGTGTATTTTCGTCCCTTTCTTCACCATCTGCTGCCTCGAAGCTTCATTAATTATCAGCGCACAGAATATTGGCTGAGGCCTCGACTCCATGGAGACGGAATTTTTATGAATCTCCAGTCCGAGTTTACCTAGGCTGGGAAAACCTTAGGCTTTTGGAGTTGACTCAGATCTACTGCCGGGGTTAGGTCACTCCATCTGTGTAATCCATCTCCAGCCTGGTGTTTCGGAATCTTTTGTCTACCAATAGAGGTTTGATAGATAAGAGAGAAGTGTGTTGCTGTGGATAACTTGTACTGGTAATGTATAACGGTTGGAGACAATTATTGTAACTGTAATTGTTAAGCATTTGTCTCCTTTTGGTCGGCTGTGGGTGGTAATTTTATTTTATACTGTATTTCATAAGCTCGGAATTATAGTGAACCAGAATTCATACTGCAGTTCCAATTTCTTTATCTTTATTTATTTTTTTCTCTCTTTAGCTTTAAGTGAAAGCCATGATTGTAATATTTTAGGTTAATATTTTAATGTCTTTTGTATATTAAGTGGGTTTTGGGTTTTCATAATTCTCATCTTTAAGTATGATAGATGACGTAAATTTCTTTTTGTTATTAAAGGAAGTTAAATATTTATATTCTTTCCCCTGAACCTCTTAAAAATTACCTGTTCTAGTGAACGCCAAAACTGAGGTGGTTCATTCTTTTGCTTATGACTCTGGGCCAACGCGGTCAGATGATTATAAGGATGGAAAGTAAAGCTTAGAGTCGTAGCAAATGGCGACCTTTGCCTGGATTGTTTACGAACTTGTATTAATTCATTTACCACTTTACTTTTTATACTGAGGCTTTTCTGGTACTGTAATTATAACTCTGTTCTCTTTTTAGGGAGTGTCGTACTGCTCGCTATACGGTAGAGTGACCTAAGATTGTATTCTATATTTAATTGCTTTTAATGTGATGAGTGTTTGCTTTGGTTATCTTCTTTCTTTGGCAAACTGGCTTAAGATGGCATTCCTGATCTTACTGGTTTGTGCTGGTTTTGCTACAGATAGTTGGTAATAGCTGTAGTAAACTGTGAATAGTATAGGAACACCAGGTTTAAAGAGTGCACAGGTGATCAGAATTCAAACTTCCCTCCTCCATTTGACTTATCCCATTTCTGTCGTGGCAAGACTTCATCTGTTTGGATTCTACTTGTGTAGGGGATTCATCCGGACCCAAATTATCCCGTACCCCTATACACTTATGAGACGAGGTGCAACACCTTGCTCTACTGTCTTCGTCTTAACTGTATTTCCGGCATCCTTTGGCAGTTAAAGGATTGAAGACCTCTATTTTACTGTCTACCTTTGCTATAAAACGCATTCTAGGAGACCAACAATCACCTAATTGAGGGATTGTTCTAGTGGTTGAATAGTGTTCAGAATTGGTAAAACAAAAGATTGGGGACTTTTGTTTTGCCCCCTCTGCCGTTAATCTAAAATAATCTCACACTTCTCGATTCACCGACCGGATGTTTCCCTAGTGTCCCTCTCTGAACAAGATTTAATCACTGTTACCCATTCGGATTGCCATTTTATCTGGTCACTGCTTAGAGAGTTATTGGGTGTAGTTTCTTGAGCAGCAGAATGGTAATCTCCTTTTAATATACACTACCTGTATGGTATAATCATGTCGGGACAATTTGATGTAAAAGACTTGTCAAGTGCCTTCACTTAATAAATTAAAAGATGCCACAATCCGAAAGGATAACTGGAGGTATATAGCGACACATTTTGATGTGGAAGTAGGTTCAAATGTTACTAAGGAAGTGCTGAAGAATATAGTTCTAGAACATCTAGTCACACATCAACTTATAGAATCAGAGACCATTGAGATTTTGACTCCTATGAGCTATGCTCCAGTAAGTAGAGAAGGGGACGATCCACCTCCTCCCTTGGTAAAGTGGTCACCCGAAAAGTTAGCCTGGGAGAAAGAGAAATATCAAGAGAAACTTAAATTAGAACAAGAAAGGCTAAAGCAAAAAGGTGAAAAATTCAGATTAGAACAAGAAAGGCTAAAACAAAAAGGGGAAATGAGGTTCAGATTAGAACAAGAAAAGATTTGCTTAGAAAAAGAAAGGCTAGAACTGGAAAAGTATAAACTAGAGGTAGGAAGTAATCAAGCAGCAAAAGAAACCACTTTCCAACCACATAAACACATATCTCTCGTGCCTAACTTCAAAGAAGATAGTCCAGATGACTTTTTCCGGGAGTTTGAACGTACTGCTAAACACATGAAGTGGCCTGAAGGAGAATGGACTTGGCTTATAGGACCAAAGTTGACGGGTAAAGCGGGGACAGTTTATGCTTCCTTGGAAAATGTGGAGGACTATGAATCTGTTAAGCAAACTATACTTGATGCTTATTCCATTACCGCAGAGAGACATCACAGGAATTTCAGGAATTACTTAAAACCTGTGCATAGTACCTATGTGGAATTTGCTGATGAGAAGAGTAGACTTTTTGATAAATGGATAAATAGCTGAAATGTCTCAACATTTGAGCAACTTCGTAATTTAACGATAATGGAGGAATTTAAACGGAGATTGCCATTCACTGTTGTGGAATACTTGGATGATAAAGGTGAGGAAGATTTGAGTAAAGCAGCCCGGTTAGCCGACCGTTATGCAGTTATCCACAGATCACATGGGGCTGGAGCTGGAAAGCGGAGTAGTCCTGCCCTTGTTAAATCCTCCTCTAGGGTTAGTTTTGGGACCTTGGATGGTACGGCTAGTGATAAGCTCTTCTGTAGATACTGTAAACAAACAGATCACACCATAGAAAGATGCCCACATCCCAACTGTAGAGCAACCTCTTCTCCTCAGAATCGGCGGAATCCTCCTGTCGAAAAGTCCCAACTCACGACACAAAGCTTAACTCAACAAACAACTCAAAATAGATATCGAGTAACTTCTAACACGGTTCAAAATCATAGACCTTTGACAAACCTTGCCACATCTTGTGACAAGGTTGACCCCTTTAAAGGCTTCATATTTAAAGGGATGATTGCCCTACAGTCAAACTGCGAATCTCATCCCATAACCATCCTTAGAGACACAGGAGCTGCTCAGACTAGCCTGTGCTCTCGGAGTCTCCCTGGTGTAGAGAAAAATTTCGTTGGGGAGAAGGTGCTTTTACAAGATTTCTCTGGTAGGCCTTCTGTGATATTGGCTGAGGTTTTCCTGGACTGTGATTTGGTAAAGGGAAATGTCAAGGTAGGACTTGCTCATAATGACTTACCAGTTTCTGGGGTGGATTTAATTCTGGGTAATGACTTGGCAGGTACGTTAGTGGTCCCTAACTTAACTGTAGTGGATAAACCGATGAAAGAGAGTCCTACAGCTGACCTAGACATCTCTCGGCCACATTTATTTCCAGCTTGTGTGGTCACTAGAGCCCAGAAACTTGTTACCTCCCAACCTAAGTCTCCTATACCTACTACAGAGCAAGTACATGCTAAACTCATTTCCAGGGAAAACCTGGTCACAGCCCAGGAAAATGACTTCTCTTTGGCCTCTTGCAGACATTTAGCTTCAGATAACAGAGAGGCTTGTAAAATACCTGGTTTTTATTATAAAGATGGGGTATTGATGAGACTGTATCGTCCTCCTGAATTGAAACATCTAGATACATGGTCTGAAATTCATCAGGTTGTTGTACCAACCTCTGTTAGGAAGTCTCTGATGGAGTTGGCCCATAATGGGTTGTCAGGCCACCTGGGAATCCTGAAAACTTACAAGAAACTCTTACAACACTACTACTGGCCGGGTATAAAACCAGATGTTAGGCAGTTTGTAAAATCATGCCATACATGTCAGATAGTAGGAAAACCTAACCAGGACATACCTCCTGCACCCTTGAAACCAATACCAGTAGTGTCGGAACCTTTTGAAAAAAACATTATAGACTGTGTAGGTCCTTTGCCAAAAACAAAGAAAGGAAATGTGTATCTTCTGACAATAATGTGTGCAGCTACTTGATATCCTGAGGCCTACCCACTCAAAAACATTAATGCCAAAAACATAGTGAAGTGTTTGTTGCATCTGTTTACCTCTGTAGGGATTCCCAGGGAAATACAATGTGATCGTGGGACAAACTTCACTAGTGACTTATTCAGACAGGTCCTTAAAGAACTAGGTACAGATCAACAGTTGTCCTCGCCTTACCACCCAATGTCCCAGGGTTGCCTGGAACGCTTTCATCAAACATTCAAATCCATGTTGAAGAAATATTGTTTTGAGACCCAGACAGATTGGGATGAGAACATAGATATGCTGCTCTTTGCCATCCGGGAATCACCTCAGGAATCTTTGGGTTACTCTCCTTTCGAGTCACTCTATGGTAGAGAAATCAGGGGCCCCTTGAAAGTTTTGAAAGATGAATGGTTTAAAGATAATCCACAAACCAAACTATCTGTCTCTCAGTACATAACCAATCTTTAAACCAAACTAGCTCAAGTTAGAAAGAAAGCTAAACAAAACCTTCAAAAGGCTCAGTGTAAAATGAAAGCTAGATATGATAAGAAATCAAAGTATCGAACTTTTTCCCCGGGAGACAAAGTTCTTCTGTTTCTTCCAGTACCAGGTAACCCATTGAAAAGCAAATATTCTGGGCCTTACTTGATTTCTGAAAAACTGTCAGACCACAATTATGTGGTGTGTACCCCAGATCGACGTAAAGACACTAAGTTCACATAAACTTGCTTAAACCCTATGTTGAAAGGCCACTAGAGGAGGACGTGGCATGCTTTGTTTTAATTTGTAACAAGACTATGACAAAACCACTGGAACAGTCAGTTGTCACTTCAGACTCAACTACTCCAGAAAATCTGTGTAATGTACCAGAGACCGAAGTCATTGATATTCCTTCAACTAAGCTAACTCCTATAAACAGTCAAATATTAGGAGATATTGATAATAATCTTTCATACTTGCCTTCCCCTCAAAAGGATGATATAAAGTCTCTCTTGTTAGAATTTCCTGAAGTGACTTCCGATTTTCCAGGTTATTGTAACCTTTTACTTCATGACATAACTCTGATGCCTGAATGTGGTTCCCCAATTAGACAACCGGCTTACAGGATTAATCCCATCAAGTGTAACTCTATGAGGAAAGAGGTAGACTTTTTATTGAAGCATGACTTGGCGGAACCTAGTAATTCTCCTTGGGCTTCACCCTGTTTGTTAGTCCCTAAGCCTGATGGTAGTAGTAGATTTTGTACAGACTACCGGAAAGTTAACAAGGTGACTGTCCCAGATTCATACCCTCTCCCTTTAATTGATGATCTGATAGACGCAGTAGGTTAGTCTGAATATAGCACTACCATTGATCTACAGAAGGGATACTATCAGATTGCATTAACTGAGAGAGCCAAATCTATTTATGCATTCATCACTCCTTTTGGTCTGTTTCAATATAAAGTTATGCCATTTGGTATGATTAATGCCCCTGCCACCTTCCAGAGAGCCATTAATTATACCATACAAGATCTTGATGGTATTGCTTCCTACTTAGACTATTTTGTTGTAATTTCAAACAGTTGGGAGGACCATATATCCAGACTTCGTGCCCTTCTGATGCGTTTGAGGGATGTGGGCTTCACCATCAACCTGCCCAAGTCTACTTTTGGAAGAGCAACGGTCATCTACCTGGGCCATGTGGTGGGACGAGGACAAGCTAAACCAATGGATGCAAATGTAGAAGCCATTCTCTCCTTCCCTACACCTACCAATAGGAAAGCACTCGTGCGGTTTTTGGGCATGGCAGGGTTTTATAGAAAATTCTGCAGTAACTTTTCTCTCGTTGCAGCACCTCTTACCGATCTAACTAGCCCCAAAGTTCCTTTTGTCTGGACCCCTGCCTGTGATACTGCTTTCAATAAACTTAAAATGCTCCTCTCATCCGACCCAGTCCTTAGAACCCCCGATCACACTAAACCATTCTATTTGCAAACTGATGCTAGTGATTCTGGAGTTGGAGCTGTTCTGCTCCAAAAGAGTTCTGAAAATCTATTTCTTCCAGTGTCCTACTTTTCATCAAAATTAAAGAAACACCAAAGAAAATACTCCATCATAGAGAAGGAAGCCCTGGCTTTAGTAATGGCATTAAAAAAGTATGAGTGCTACTTTTTTTTTTTTTTTTAATTAATGGCTATCGGCCATATTGTGGCCAATAAGCCATAGAGTCTATGTATAAGATAAATACACAAAAATACACAAGACATTGAAATAAACAAAAGGTGCAAATAAACAAAGATGCCCGAATAGATAAGGACAGTTACACAAAAGGACACATATTCAGCTCAAAATACAGGCTATGGAGGTCTTAGTCACACGGGAGGCAGTGATATGAGGCTAATGGCCGAAGGATGGTTAAACCTCAGATGAAGCAGAACTGGAGCCTGAGTCAGAAGCAGAGTCTGTGCCATTGAGGTGCGAAAGTACAATCCTGAGGGTGTAGGACAGGATTCGAACTACCTCGGGGTCGGTGACAGCCTGAAGGGATCCCCGGCGCAACTCTTTGAAAGAAAGCAAGGCCCGCTGGTAGTTCCTCTTACTGAACTCCTCCTGCCCACACTCCTCAGGTGCCTTGTCCTCGTAGTACCGCAACTGCTGCTCCATGCTCTTGAGGCCAAACCGGGTGAGGGAGGTAAAGTTGCCCCAAGAGAGTCGCCGAGCTGAAGCAGAGGGTGTGGGACTCGCTGGTGCTTGAGCCTCAGGTGAAGGGGTAGGCTCATCCGAAGGCACCACGGGAGACACAGAAGGGGTGGGAACTCCTACCTCAGGTGATGATGAGGGCTCATCGTCCCCAACTTCCATGGGCACAGCAAGGAGGGACTGAGAGGTAGACTGGCGGGAGACAGCACGCCCTGACAGGCGAATCCTCGTTGGGGGAGTTGAGCTGCAGCACCCTCGGGACCAAAGAAGTGGGGGTCACAGGGGGCCCAAAACGACGACACGGGGCCCTCCTCCCAGGCCTCCTCTGCACTATGGGTGTGGAGGAAAATGACTCGGGAATTATGATGGCAGGGAGCCCATTGGCCTTGAAGATGGCAGGCAGGCGCTGGGCAAAAACTGCCAAATCTCCCCCCGAGAAGGCCTTGGCAAAGTGCTACCTATATCAACATCCTTTTAAGATAACTGTTTACACTGATCACAACCCCCTCGTCTTCCTCCAGCGTATGCGGAATAATAATCAACGCATCCTTAGGTGGGCCCTGCAAGTCCAGCAGTACAACCTGGAACTGTTGCACATCCGAGGAGTGGACAACACCATTGCAGATGCTCTCTCA
>NC_137044.1:37263105-37305605 GCF_032717465.1 Coenobita brevimanus
AGTACAAGAAAAAATGCAATAACAGTTATACTCAAATTACACAGCTGCTAGATGGTTGGAGACTTCCTGAGCACTCACAGTAATAACAACTGTACAGGGGAGGACAGAGATGTGAACAAAATGAGGAGTAGATCTAAGTGGCAATAATGCAGAGACTGAGCTCATTATATAGGGGCCAGCAGAGCTTGATACAACTTGTAAGAAGGACGCGCAAATGAAGCCATGGGGACAAAGAGTTGACAGTCCTGCTCTGAACAACAGAAAAAACGACTTACTCTACTATAAGGGAGGAGGGGGGGGGGAGTGAGGTAGAACAAGCTCGTGATCAATCATGCAGCATACTGGTCGTCAGAATTACACAAAGGATGTTGAAATCATAGGCTATGTAACACCTCCCCACAAAGAAAAAGAAATTTACAAAGGAAATTTCTTATTACTCTAAAACAATCTGTCTAAAGTCTAGATAAGCAATCTGCAATAACATTTTCTTTCCCCTTGACATGTATGTCTAATGAATACTCCTGAAGAAGTAGACTCCATCTTGTCAATCTCTGATTCTTATCTTTAAACTTACTAAGGAATTTCAATGGGTTATGATCGGTATAAATGACTATGGGGTCAAAACCAGAACACAAATAAAATGAAAAATGCTGTAAACCCAAAATCAAGGCCGAAAGCTCTTTCTCAATAGTTGAGTAGTTCTTTTGAGGTGGAGTGAACTTCTTACTGTAATAAGATACAGGGCGTTCAATACCCTGATCATCCTCTTGCAGCAAAACAGCCCCAGCTCCTGTATCACTTGCGTCAACAGCCATCTTAAAAGGCTTAGCAAAATTTGGAGTAGCGAGCACTGGCTGACTTAATAGGATAGCTTTAAGTTTGCAGAAAGAGGATTCATAGTTATCGGTCCAGACAAATTTAACTCCCTTTTTCAGTAGGTCTGTAAGCGGTGATACAAGAATTGAAAAGTTAAGAACAAATCTCCGGTAATAACCTACCATTCCCAAAAATCTTTGTAGCTCTTTCCTACTTTTAGGTCTGGGAAGATCACTTATAACCTGAACCTTAGCTGCTGGTGGTGCAACATGTCCATCACCAATTACGTACCCAAGGTACTGAACTTTAGCTTGACCAAACTCACACTTTGATAAATTAGCTACAAGATTAGCCTGAACCAAACGCTCAAGAAATTTACTGACATGGCATAGGTGATCCTTCCAGTTGTCACTGAAGATTAATACATCATCAATATAAACAACACACCCTGCCAAACCCTCTGTTACAACATTCATGAGCTTCTGAAATGTGGCTGGTGCATTCTTCATACCATATGGCATTACAGAACATGCAAAAGTCTTTCCTAGTGTTACAAAACATGAGATCTCCCTAGCACGTTCAGTCATAGATACTTGCCAGTATCCCTTTAACAGATCAAACTTACTTATGTACCCAGCCTTTCCGATCTTGTTTATGCAATCTTCCACGCGAGGGAGAGGGTAAGTGTCTGTTTTGGTTATCTGATTAACACATCTGTAGTCGATGCAAAGCCGCTGTGACCCACCTGGCTTAGAGACTAGAGTGACAGGAGAACTCCACTCGCTCTGACAGGGCTCAATCATCTTGTGGTCCAACAGGTAGCCAAGCTCCTTCTGGATGAGAGGAACTTTCACTGGGTTCACACGGTAAGGAGGCAATTTAATTGGCTTTGCGTCTCCAACATCGACATCATGCATCAACACAGTGGTTCTTCCTGGAGTGGCACGGAACACTTGCGAGTACTCCTGCAATAATGCCAAAAACTCCTGCCTTTCCTCGGGAGGTAGATGAGAAAGCTTAGTCTGGAGATCATTCATGATATCAGGATTCTTCCCCAAACTATCACTCAGGCTCATACTGCATGGGAGAGCTTCACTTGCAGACTCGGGTGGAACGGCTACAGTGCAGACCGGATTATTTTCGTCCCGCCTGTGATACAACTTTAGCATGTTGATGTGACAAAGTTGCTTGTTCTTTCTACGATCTGGTGTGGCGATGACATAGTTGACATCACTGAGTTTCTTCTCCACGAAATAAGGACCACTAAACTTGGCTTGAAGAGGTTGCCCATGCACTGGTAGCAGAATCAAAACCTGATCTCCTGGCTGAAAGTGGCGTAACCTGGACTTCTTATCATACCAAGTCTTCATCTTCTCCTGAGCAGCTCCTAAATTCTCTCTCGCCAGCTGTAAAGCAGTGGACAGCCGTTCTTTGAACTTCATCACATACTCCAGCAGGTTGACGTCATCTTCCTCCGACAGCCAGCATTCCTTGAGTAACTTAAGGGGTCCTCTTACTTCATGGCCAAACAGTAGTTCAAAAGGTGAGAAGCCCAGTGATTCATTTGGAGATTCTCTTGCGGCAAATACAACGAATGGAAGACCTTTATCCCAGTCTTTCTGATGTTCCAAACAGTATTTCTTGAGCATCGATTTGAGTGTTTGATGATATCTCTCCAACGCTCCTTGGGTCTGGGGATGGTAAGCTGAAGACGTGATCTGGGTGATGCCCAAATCTTTCAGGGACTGCTTGAAAACATTTGACATGAAATTACTTCCCCGGTTGGACTGTACCTCCTTGGGCAGACCAAATTTTGTGAAGAACTCTAGCATTTCCTTAACCACGTTCTTTGCTGAGATATTTCTAGTGGAATGGCTTCAGGATAACGAGTAGCCATATCAATCAGGGTCAACACATAAGAAAATCCTGAAGAAGTCTTAGGAAGAGGGCCCACAATATCCACCAACACACGGGTGAATGGCGCCTCAAAAGGAGGAATGGGAACTAGAGGTGCAACGTTTTCGGTCTGATTACACTTCTCCACAACTTGACAGGTGTGACAAGACTTACAATACCAGGAAACATCCCTGAAGATACCTGGCCAGTAGAAGTGTTTCAAAATGCGTGCCACAGTCTTCCTCACTCCAAGGTGTCCTGCCAAACTGGAATCATGAGCCACTCTAATGATATCCTGCCTACAAACACGAGGGATGACAACTTGATGTACAACCTCCCATTCACAGTCGGCTGATGCTGTTGGAGGTCTCCACTTCCTCATAAGTACTCCTGACTTTATATAATAACAAGTAGAAGCACCAGCTGACTCTTCCTCACTGCAAGCAGAGTTAGCCAGACCTTTCAAACTCAGGGTCAGCAACCTGCAACTCAACCAACTCTTGACGAGACAAATTATCAACACTACGGGGTACTGCCTCATCTGGTGAGTGGTCCAAATTAGCATGAAAAGTGTCAGCCAGGATAACATCATCATCATCATCATTATCCTCTAAGTCACCAGTAACTTTAGACTTAGCCCTAGTGACAGCACATGCAGGGAACACATCAGGGACATCACAATCCTGGGCCGCAGCCACTGGCTCACTAGACAACTGAGGAGCTGGACACACTTGACTTCCACCAATATCATTTCCAAGTAAGAAAGTTACACCTGACATTGGGAGTGTCTCAACCAACCCAACCATAACGGAACCATTAACAAAACCAGACTCTAAATTCACTCTGCACAGAGGGACAGAGAAGTAATTATTCCCTACGCCTTGTAAGATTACAGTTTCATCAGAGGAATTAACATTAGAGCCTAAAACACTGGTCAGCATAAGGGATTGGCAAGCACCTGTATCACGATATATTTTAACTGATTTCCTGTCATTACTGTCCAGAGGACTGACAAAACCATCAGACAGGAAATTAGCACATGAACTCTTGAGAGTGTCACCCACGTCACTGCTCAAAAGAGGAGCTCCATCATGAGAATTTAATTTACCCCTCAAAGCAGGTTCAGTTAACTCAGTTAAAGAATTCTGGGAACTCTCAAGGGTGGACACTAGACCAATTGACTGAATATTTAAAGACTCCTTTTTGTTCACATCACGCTGTCTCCTGAAACATTTCTCCGTAGTATGACCAAGCTTACTACAATAAGTACATTTACTTTTCTGAAATCTAGAGGTGAAGCTGGTATTTACTTCCTGAGAAACATCATCTTTATTCTCTTTCCTGTTACCTGTACTCTGAGTAGAGGCAACGTACTTACTCTCAGCTTTCCCTTTTCCTTTAGAATATCTCTTGTGAGTGAGAACATATTCATCAGCTAAAACTGCAGCATCAGACAAATTATCTATTGTTCTCTCAAGATATAGGCTTACATCTTTACTAATACACCTTTTGAAGTCCTCCAGCAAAATCATCTGCTTAAATTTACCAAAATCAGAATCCACATTCTTAGAATTTAACCACTAATCTAACAGATCTTTGATTTTTGCATACTCAACATGGGATTGCTTATCTTGCTTATAAGTTGTCCTAAATTTTACTCTATAGGCTTCAGGAACAAGCTCATAGGCCTTAAGAATCAAGCTCTTAACTACATCATAATTATCAGATTGATCCTGAGGCAAAGATGCATAAGTTACTTGAGCTTTACCGGTGAGAACAGTTTGAAGGAGTACTGGCCAATACTCCTTAGGCCAATTAAAACCTGTAGCTACCCTCTCAAACAACTGAAAATACTTTGTTAAATCAGATTCATTAAAAGGAGGGACAAGTTTAACATTTTTAGCCACATCAAAATCATCAGAGCTAGATGATCCAGTTCCACCTTGTTTCATGCGATACTCATGGTCTGCCTGAATCCCAGCAATTTCAACTTGTGCCTCAGCCTCCTTAGCTTTTGCCTGAAACTCAGCCTCCTTAGCTTTTGCCTGAAATTCGGCCTCCTTAGCACGAGCCTTCTGCAGGGCTAGCTGTAACTTAGCTAATTCAATCTGCGTTTGCTCATTTGGAGGAGTTACATTAAACAAGCTTTCATTAATCATGTCAACAATTTGATCTTTAGAATGATGAGAGCGAACAGCAATTCCCAATTGTTGAGCAACAAGCTTAAGTTCATTCTTTGTTCTGTTTTCTACATCACACACTGTTTGCACAATTGACAAAAAATCTTTGGCTTCATCAAGCGTAGTAATAGTAGACATCATGAATAAATCACAGTCACAAAATATCAAGCAATATCCTTATGATAATATCCTGAATATCCTGATAAGAGGTCGCCAGATTTATGTTACGGAACAGAGAAAGATTATGTACACTTTAAGTGAGAATACTAAAAATCACTACTGTCCCGTAAAGTTCCAGGTTCAAAACAAAAGAGTTAGGTAAAATTGCAAGTTAAAGTTTAATGCTCAAACTAACAACAAAACATTCAGGACTCATAAGGATAATGTAATGGCAAAAAACAGGTTAAATATATGGCTAACTGAAATAGCCTCTATTAACACGAAATTAGCATGAATAAATTTATCTAAGTCAGCCCTGATAAAATGACAATACCAGATAATACTCAGTGAATGCAAGATATATTATTACAGATACAAAATATTATTAAGAAGGGCTGACACCCAAAACACATGAATCACAAAAGCCTTACTAGGCCTAAGAATTAACACCTTACGCTACACAGTACAAGAAATAATGCAATAACAGTTATACTCAAATTACACAGCTGCTAGATGGTTGGAGACTTCCTGAGCACTCACAATAATAACGACTGTACAGGGGAGGACAGAGATGTGAACAAAATGAGTAGATCTAAGTGGCAATAATGCAGAGACTGAGCTCATTATATAGGGGCCGGCAGAGCTTGATACAACTTGTAAGAAGGACGCACAAATGAAGCCATGGGGACAAAGAGTTGACAATCCTGCTCTGAACAACAGAAAGAACGACTTACTCTACTATAAGGGAGGAGGGGGGGGAGTGAGGTAGAACACGCTCATAATCAAACATGCAGCATACTGTACATTAGAATTACACAAAGGATGATGAAATCATAGGCTATGTAACACTTTATTCAAACAATCACTTGTACACAGTTTCTGTAGGCCTTTTCCTTCAATTTAGTGCAAAATTTATGAAAATACAAGTGACGAAATATTGTAAGGAAAATTAAAATTACAAACTCTGACCAATTTTTACCAACTGAAATTAGTGGTTGCCATACCAAAACTGATATGTTCCACCAGTTTTCTATCAATGCCTGCTGTAGACCAATGGCCAATGTATCTTCAAGAAGAAAGAGAAGCACATGTCATAATAAATAATTTTTGATATGGAAGATAAATATGGAAAAAAAAAAATCACAGGTCCACTGGACCCCAAAGGGCCTTTAGCACGAAAATTGAGCCAGATCCCGAACTGACCCCATCACCTCCCTAAACTAGTCAGGAAGGTACAGGGAAAACCAGATCCCAAGACCTTATAGTAATATATGAAAAACACTAAGAAAAATAGCATGGGATCCAATAGACCCCAGGCTACTTTACAAGGGCTAATACTTGATCAAGCACCATATTCATATAGAACAGAGGTCTGATATATTACCAATATGCCGAGAATCGACCCCGGGACTCTCAGGTGAGTGCCAGGCAGCATACCACTACACCACGACCAGGTAAAAGTTAACTGACATTATCACAATCTTGTAACCAACGTCCCTCCGCCCCCAACTGTGGGCATGAAGAGGATGAGTTAACCCCCTGGCACTCGGGCAAGTAGATGCTTTTAATCTATCCCAAGCAATTACGGCAAGTCAGAATGAAGAGGGAAACCTGTACTGTACACAGGAAAAATCATCTGATGTATTACCAGTATGCTGGGAATCGATCCCGGGACTCCCAGGGATAGATTAAAAGCATCTACTTGCCCGAGTGCCAGGGTGTTAACTTATCCTCTTCATGCCCACAGTGGGGGGCGGAGGGACATTGATTACAAGATTGTGATAATGTCGGTTAACTTTTACCTGGTCGTGATGTAGTGGTATGCTACCTGGCTCTCACCTGAGAGTCCCGGGTTCGATTTCTGGCATATTAGTAATATATCAGATGATTTTTCCTGTGTACAGCACAGGTTTCCCTCTTCATTAGAACAGAGGTGTCAAACTGGTGGCCCGCGGGCCACATGTGGCCCTCGAAGAAAAGAGTGACCTGTGATGACTTAAGAAAAAAAAAATAACAAAAGGAAAATACCCCAAAATATGTCATATGAGTATGCGAACAGATATTACAGTGCTGTTAGGAAATGTTGATATTCTGACTGATAAAAATATTATTTGAATAATTTACTGGTGAACAAATGTCACGAAAATTTTAAATATTATCGGTAACCTAAAGCAGAAGCCATTTGAAAAATTTATTGGTGAACAAATATGTTGCAAAACTTTTATTTAAATATTATCAGTGACTTGCAGCTAGAATCCAATGCCACTGCAAGGGTTAGAAGGCGTACCAAACTTCTCCAAACTTTTGAACAGGTTGCAGCTTTGCCGTATTATATATTATAGTTAAAGTAGACTTGGCCCTCAGATGAACAGAATTCAAGTGTGGGCCTCGGGAAGAAATGAGTTTGACACCACTGATCTAGAATTTTGTCAAGGCCATTGAAAATATCCTGAGCTGATCCACTACTACATTTCATGATTCCCAATCTGATCTTCCTAGTCTCGCTTTGAAGGCAGACTACCTGGTACTGTCTATTTGAGAATTATTTTTTCCATCAAAATGCAAACAATAGTTTATCTCTTCTTGTAGTTGTGATTTGATTTTTTCCTTCTGTTTTTCTCCAGCCCTGACAACGCCACACCATACACTAGATTGTGTAGGTGTGGAAACTGGGATGCCATCATTTCCGAGGGTTGAGCACACACTAGATGCTTTATTGGTTGACAACGAATGACCTGTTACCAATTTCGTTGCATGGTATGTTGAAGATAACCTCTTCCGTGTACTTCAGGCTTCTTCATTGGTACTGTTCTTTCTATCACTTGTGGAGACACTTGAGGTACTATCTTCAGTTTCAGTCTCATATGATGTACCAACTTGCTGTGGAGTATCACTTGTTTCACAGTGTTTTTGCCTCTTTGATGGATGGATTGAAGATAATGCTGCAAGTTTATGTGTATTGTATCCGACTTTTCCACCAGATGTAACTTGTTTATGATACAGTTCCCTATCTTCCTGGGAAAGCCACTTCACATCAACTTTGGTTTGGCAAAAAGATTTTTCAACTCGTTTTGAAACACTTCTTTTGGTCTTTTTTGGTAGCTTTCATATTCACTGATCAGTTTATTCAGCTGTGCCCGCTTGTTGACTCGGTGCAGGAATACTAAACTTTTGCCATAACTGGATTAGTTCGCTATATATTTGCTGAATCCTGCTTTTCTTCGAATTTATCCTCTCCTAATAACACATGGTACCTTCCCAACATATCACGATCTGAAGGCATTCTGACAAAGTCAAACTTCCTATCCTGGGTAGATTACGCCACTTTGAATAAGTTGACTTTGGCAAGTCTGCACCTCATTTCTGAGCATTCTTCACGACAGAATCACTAGATCTGAAGTAGGCCTTGGTATTGCCGTTTCAGTAAACACTAGGTACCCTGCAAACATAATAACAGTAGAAATATATCAGTCTTGACTGAACAGCACAAATTATAATAAATGCGAAAGTTAGCCCAAAAGAAAATGTTTGTGTGGGGTGACTTTTTTAAAGCAAATGCAAAACCAACCTTATAATTATTTGTGATTAATACATTATAAAGTTCATCACCCAGCATAGAAGGATTTTTAAAATTAGGGGAAAAAATTTTATCATAACCCTAATATATATATATATATAGATAGATAGATAGATAGAGAGAGAGAGAGAGATATATAGATTTATAGAGATAGATGTAGTTTGCAGTTCTGAAACTACTCAAGAGATTCCTTTCTGTGGACATTCTCTCTCAGTTAATTAAATGGTGCAGTGAACATTCCTGGAAAGTCCTGAAACTTTTATTTGCTTTCTCTGAAACGCTGGAAAAGACTTATCACATAGTGAACATCTTGTGTGCTTTATTGTCTAGTTATTTGGGGGCCTTTGGTATTAGCATGACATTGAGGATACCTAAAATTATTGTACCCTTGCTTATCAGTACAATGTATCAATTGTATTATCACCCATACAGTTATATTTACTGTTGTATACTCATTAGTGTTTATTGGCACACAGCTGATTGCTGTTTCCACTTATTACCTCACCAAAGAGGTCATGTTTTACCCCGTGTTTGTGTGTTGGTCTGTTTGTTCGTCTGTCATCATGATTACCCAAAACATTATGAACGGATTTGGATGAAATTTTGTGGAAGAGTGGACCATGCGCCAAGGAAAAACGATTGAATTTTGGCCCGGGTCCGGATCGGATCCATAGCATCCCGCACAATATTTCAAAAGTTCTCAATGAAAATAATAGATATTTTGTGGAAATGTGGGCAATGGACCAAGAAAGAACTGATTAAATTTTGAGGCCGATCCGGATCCTATATCCACGGATCCGGATCCAGGATTACTCAAAAAAATTATGAGCGATTTTTATGATATTCTGTTGAAGGATGTACCATGGGCCAGAGAAGAAATTATTAAATTGGGGGGGGGGGATCCGAATCAGGATCCGAAGTATCCCGCACAATATTTCCAAAAGTTCTCAATGAATTTCAATGAAATTTTGTGGAAAGGTGGGCCATGGACCAAGAAAGAATTGATTAAATTTTGGGACGGATCCGGACCGGGTCCTTTTTTATGACAATGGTATTGGCGGAGGTATGCACTTTGAGAGCGCTTTGTAGTTCCATCATATTATTGACAAAATTAGTTTCGTTCCTCTTTCTATGTACACATTTAATACATTCCTTTTATTCTCTAATATTGAATACCATGTTGACTTCTCTCATTATCTCAATCATTTAACTTTATCTTTTAACTTGAGTAATTCTTTGTTGACTTAGTATACTTTTATTCTTGGTGTCGTGGCCACCCACTGTTCATATCATTGTATTACCGTATTATAATTATTATTACACTAGCCCATTATACTATCAATATTATTCAAGTAATTTAATCATTCTTTAATAATCTCTTCTTGCCATCTCATGCCGGGAAACATTTCGTCTACCTGGGTGAGAATTGTAACGTATATACCCTAATGTGTACCTAGTCGTGTTATGTAGTTGCAGGAAGGCACTGTATATCCGTTAGGAGGTCTCTTGTGGTTGGCTCAGGCTTCTGTCATACTCGGAACATTCCATTCCCAGTAGCAAAGAGAATTTCATTAGAGACGCAGACGTGTATCACTCAGCTCAGTAAATCAAGAAACCCCATACTGAATTTGATTCTTCACCTCTACCTATTCCGTCTGCCAACTCCTGTTACACTAACTAAAGATGTTGTCATCAGGGACATTGATGGAATTAAAAAAAAAAAAAAAATGGTGGCCATTCATAAATATCAAGTGGCCCAAGAAGGGGGCCGAGGTTTTTTCCCTGTTAGTTGGGGTGGCCAGGCATAATTATGATAGGTGGTTCAAGAACTTGTCAAGGGGACAGAGGGATTTGCCCTGTAAGTTTTGATCAGCCAACCATATTTCAACGTGTCCAGGGTCATCCCAACTACCTCTTCAGCTACTCCTAACCAAGTAGGCTATGCCTCCTTCATAATAACGTCATGGTTTCAGGATTTATATAAAATGCTTAATGGTGGGCTTGGGGGAAAAACAATAAACCTAGAGCGGCACTCAGTGGAGCGCATCTCTTCGACAAGGGCAACGTAATTTCCAAACCACCTGTCATAGTGGGTTAGGTTTCTCATCACTGATTAGGGTTTCGCAAAAAGTGTTTTCCGGATCAAGATTCTGTAATACTATCCGGATCGGTCCCAAAAGATAACTGATTGTTCCCTGAGACATGGGCTATCATCCAACCAAATTTTGTCCAAATCTCTCTTTTAGTTTTTGAGTAATCGTGCTGACAGACAACAAACAAACAAATTAACTAACAGGGGCGAAAACATAATCCCCTTGTCGGAGAGAATAAATATTTGATATGCTAGACTGTGGCCAGAATGCGAGAGTAATTTTCATCCTAAAGTTACGATACAGATACCAGTAATACTAAATATAACATTAATTGTTTGCGAGTGTCTATCCTGCACTGAACGCCTCAGCTGTTGCATTTCCCCTCTGGCAGTAATAAGACGGAATACCTGGTTTTCTGTTCGGTTTATCTTTAAAATATCTCTGACCATTGTAAGATGTTATTCTCAGAGCTTTCAGTTCTATATTCTGTTTACTAGTCATTATTATATTAAACCTCGAGAGTCAATAGACAATTTCAAGAGTGGTGAACTATGATTAGTTTCTCTGTGTTTACATAAAAAATGGCGGAAAAGTCCCTCGCTGTGGCGAGGTTCCGTCTACAACGAGGGAACCTTGGTTCAATGCACAGGATGGCCCTGCAGCGCCGGTTGTTTGCCTGCGGTTGATGGATCTACTCGGCCAGACAGACCGGGGTTATTCATCCACACAGAACCTCCTACATTTAACACACACACACACACACACACACACACACACACACACACACACACACACACACACACACACACACACACACAGGCACGTGCGCGCGCAAACAAACACTCCTAGGCCCAGGCATACCCACACACCACTTTCCCCCATTCACCCACCATTCCCCTTCCCCCTCAAAATATTTTCACCCAGCGATAGCGTGAGAGTATCGCATAATATTCCTGGCCGACCTCAGGAGAGAGCGTACAACAATTTCCATTATTCCTGTACGGTGTCCTTTATGGCGCAGCGGGGTAAAGGAATGGACGATGACTCAATTATCTTTCATTATCGTTCTTTCGGGACCGTCTGTGTGGGGTCGGATAAAAGGGAACTACGGGATTGCTGTTGCGTGATAAAAACAAATAATAATAATAATACAATGGCTGCTGTTTCTGCTACGGCTGGATAGGCTCGATTTTCATTTTGTATCCTCATTGTCTACCACTACTGCTACTACCACTACTATTACCACTACTGCTGCTACTACTATTACTACTACTACTACTGCTGCTAAGAATAATAATAATTGATCATCATTATTATTATTATTATTATTATTATTATTATTACCTAGCACAGTCGGAATCCAGCGAGGTATTGTTTTTGATCGAGTTTGTTTGTTTGTTTGTTTGCTTGTTAGCAACATTACGGAAGAACGGCTGTATGAATTTACATGAAAATTAAGTTTTGGAGGCACTCGAGTGACCCTGAAAGGTCAAAATCAAGGTCACGGATTTTTAGACGGCTATAACCTGAGACCGGTTGAAGACAGAGATATTTACCATTATCAGCATCAAGGAACTCCCATATGGACTTCCATCTGGCACGAGGACCTTTGACCTTGAGTGACCTTGAAGGTTATAGTCAAGATCACGGTTATTCAGGGGGCCATAACTCGAAACTGGTTGCAGATAGATATTTACTATTACAGTATCAGCACACAGGAAGTCCAAAATGAGCTTTTAATTGGTACCATGACCTTTGACCTTAAGTTACCCTGAAAGGTCAAACTGAAGTCACGGATATTCAGGGGGTTATAACTAGAAACTGGTTGAAGACAGATATATTTGGTATCATCAAGATATAGGAAGTCTCATATGGACTTTCATTTAGCACCATGACCTATGACTTCGAGTGATCTTGTAAGGTCAAACACAAGAGCACAGATTTTCAGAGGCTATAACTTGAAAACGGTAAAAAATAAAAAATAAAAATGCTTTCGGACGAGCTTTGTTGTGCCTGGCTCATCATTATTATTTTTTACTTTTCTTATTACTTCCAGCAGCGAAATGGAGAAGGTTATGTATTCACCCTTGTTTGGATCTGTTTGCTTATTTGTTTTTCTTTGCATTGGTCCACAATATATCACAAAAGTTATCGATGGATTTCAAAGAAATTTTATGGATAACTGAGTTATGAGCCAAAGAAGAGTTAAGTAAATTTTGGAGGTGGTGTGAGTTGAGTCTCTGTTCAAGACAACCTTTTTCTTTCCACAAGACATCCATCCATCCATCCATCATCCAATCCTACGTTGCCCAATGAGGACCGTAGGAGCCCGGGGCTAGGCAGTTGGTCCTGACATTTAAGACATAAAAATATATATTTCTGGATTTCAGTGAAATATGATGGATATAAAGTCTGATTATATTTTGTTGAGATAGTAGTAGAATGGATGTGGAAGATGTGCAGATTGGCCTGGGAGGAAGGTAGAGTCCCGGAGGATTGGAAGTCAGGTATAATTATTCCTTTGTACAAAGGAAAACGGGGAAAAAGAAGTGTGTGGTAATCATAGGGGCATTTGTCTTCTTAGTATAATAGGAAAAGTGTATGGCAGGATACTTATTGACAGAGTTAGAGAAAGAACAGAGAAATTAGTTGGAGAAGAACAGGGAGGCTTTAGGAAGGGAAGAGGTTGTGTAGATCAGATATTCATTCTTAGATCTTTAGTGGAAAAGTTTCTAGAGAAGGGAAAGAAGTTGTATGTGGCTTTCATGGATTTGGAGAAAGCATATGACATGGTGGATAGACAAGGATTGTGGAAAGTGTTAAGAATATATAGAGTAGATGGGAAGTTGTTGAATACTGTGAAGAGTATGTACGATGGTACGAAGGCTGCAGTGCGTGTGGATGGTGAACTAAGTGAATTTTTCTCTTTGAAAGTTGGGTTGAAACAGGGATGTGTCATGTCTCCATGGTTGTTCAATCTGTACATGGATGGGGTAATAAAAGAGGTACAAGGTAGGGTAGTGGATGTTGGAGTGGCCCTGGTGAGAGAGGATAGTGTTTGGAAACTCTCTGTACTGTTGTTTGCAGATGATACTGTGTTGTTGAGTGAAAACGAAGGGGAGCTGCAAGGCTCGGTGGATGAGTCTGGGAGAGTGTGTAAGAAACGGAATCTAAAGGTGAATGTAGGGAAGAGTAAAGTGATGGTCTTTGAGAGAGGTGAAGTCAGTGAATGTACAGCGAGGTTGGATGGTGAGGAACTGGAAAATGTGAGTACGTTTAAGTACTTGGGCAGTGTGATGAGTAAGGATGGAGGTTTGGAGGGTGAAGTGCTTGAAAGGGTACAGCAGGGAAGAAAGGTTGCTGGTTCTTTGAAAGCAGTGATAAGAAACAGGGAAGTGAGTATGGAAGTGAAAAAGTTACTACATGACAGTATTGTGATACCAACTCTAACGTATGGAAGTGAAGCTTGGACGTTGCTGGAAGGACACAAGTTAAGAGTGAGAGCAGTGGAAATTAGTTATTTAAGAGGAGCCTGTGGAGTCACATGGAGAGACAGGCTGACGAATGAGGATATAAAGGAGCGTTGTGGTGTGGATGTGGATGTGATAGGAAGCGTTATGAGGAACACACTGAGGTGGTTTGGCCATGTGGAGAGGATGGAGGATAAAAGACTGACGAAGAGAGTTTATGTGAGTGAGGTGGAGGGGGGAAGAGGGAGGGGGAGGCCGAGGATGAGATGGAGGGATGGGGTGGAGAGGTATATGAGAGAGGGGGGTGTGAGTTGGGAGCAGGGCAGTGAAATGGCGGGGGACAGGGCGAGTTGGAGGCGATTTGTTTGTGGCCACCCCAAACGGGATTGAGGCGTCTGGGAATAGATAGAAAGATAGATGATCTGAGCTGTCTGATAGAGGCGTTGGCGGAAGTATGAGCTCTCTCAATGCACAATGCACATGTTATTTATTATTATTATTATTATTATTATTATTTTTATTATTACTATTATTATTATTATTACTATTATTATTATTATTATCATCATCATCATCATCATCCAATCCTACGTTGCGCCATGAGGAGCGTAGGAGCCCGGGGCTAGGCAAGTTGGTCCTGACATTTAAGTTAAGAGTATCCAGCTTCACTCATCCCTGAGTGGCATTATGTGAGCAATAAACCCCAACCATCTCTTGGATATAAACCTTCACCAGCTCAATCCATTTGGAGCTCCGTAATTATCCAGTAAAACACCAGGCGCTGATATTTGGTTATATGTTACCACCCAGCGTAGTAAATGGTTTCGTGGTGTACAAGAAACCATTTGGCTTGTCACTCATTGTAGAGTCACCCACAGGCAGAAGGAAGAGGAAAGAATGAAGGAATGAAAGACAGAAGAGGGAAAACTCTCCATCTCTATAGTGAACGCACTGAATGTAAAATTACCCGTAGGCAGAAGGACGAGGAGAAAATGAAGGAAAGACAGAAGAGTATGGAAGGAAAGAAGGATGGAGGAGAGGAAAGGGCAGACACCTGAAGGCAGCACTACATCGAGTGAGTGGATGGTGAGCGCTCCCACCTACCACAAAATAATATTATTATTATCATTATTATTAGGGTACGTGAGAGCATCCACCCTCCACTCACTCGATGTAGCTCTGTGTTATGATGATTCTAACTAGTATCTTTTGGCTCTGGAGGTCATTAATTATATTGGGTGCCAATCATATAGTTCAAGAAACGCCTGGTTGTCCAGTAGTTTGAGGAATTCCAGCCACACGTGACCAGTAAGTCCCAACTGCTCACAAAATGCCATGCAAGGGTATGTCATGAATCACTGTTGCATTACATGTGTGAACTATGTAATGTTGGCTACCCCTGTCAAGTACTTTTTCTACGTTCATGGGTTAGTGAAGCATTGGATGAGACAGGTTAGTATTTTCATCATCATCATCCAGACCTCCTTTCCCACCCTAGGGCAGGGTGGGGAGTAGCAATGTCCTGACAGACCAAATTTGTCCAATCCAATGGGCCACGCTTCCATTCACTCATCATTCAAGCCCCCGGAATCCTGGCTCTATCGGATACGCCAAAAACATTCACCACGTTCTGTAGCTTCACATAAGCATATCCAACAAAGTCAATCCGGCCGCTGTCCTGTTAAATAGGGGTGCCAATCCCTGATCACGCACTTCTCACAATATTCATGCAGCCAGCTCGATCTCTTGTCAATTCCATAGCCTCACCGACTTCCAAACCTCTCTTCCTCAAACACTCATCCATCATATCCTTCCACCTTCTCCTTGGCCTACCTCGCTTCCTCCCTCCTTCAAATTCGCACAGATATACCTTTTCCATCACTATATTGTTATCCATTCTCTCCACATGGCCATACCATCTCAGCACTCTCTTCGATTCTGGTGTCCACAGACTTCCTTACTCCACATCTTTCACGAATCACATTATTTCGTATCCTGTCCACTCTTTGTACTCTATGTACATTCCTCAGCAGTCCCATCTTCACTGCTCTCACTCTCAACTTTTCATTTTCATGCCACACCACAGTCTCACATTCATAATTTAATGTTGGCACTAACACTTCTTCATGTAAGCCTCGTGTAGCTGCAACACTGAAGCCTCATTTTCATATCAAGGCCTTCATTGCACCATCTACTTTCCTTCCTTATGTCACTCTACTTTCCACTTCTTTTGAACATTTTCCTCTCTTTTCTGTCACTGTACCAAGGTATTTGAACTCACACCAATTCCAGTCTCTCTTCATTCAGTGTAACATCGGGGAAGTTACATTCTCTCTCAACAACCATCACTTTACTCTTTTCTACATTATTATTATTATTTATTATTATTATTATTATTATTATCATTATTATTATTATATGTTTTTGATGAAGATGATGATGATGATGATGATCATTATGATGATGATGATTATTATTATTATTAATTATTTATTATTATTATTATTGTTGTTGTTGTTGTTGTTGTTGTTGTTGTTGTTATATTTTTATCATTATACCCGCGACTTGCGAAAGGAGAGTAGGTGTTATGTTTTGATTGATTGTGTGTGTGTGTGTGTGTGTGTGTGTGTGTGTGTGTGTGTGTGTGTGTGTATAACTCATGTTTTATCCGATTGTAGCTATTTTCATGCAAAGCTTCAGGGATATGCAGAAACAAAACCTTTTGTTTAAGAGAATATGTGAAAGATCAAGGTCAGAGCTTGATATAGCAAAAGCAACTTTAAAATTTTATGCTATTTATCCAAACTTGGGGGAAAGGCTTACAAGAAGGCTGGAATTGCGTAACTGAGTCTTAAGAACAATCAGTCGTAGGTCACGATCACAGGGCCGTGTCAATTTCTGACCCTTGTGTGTGTTTAACGAAGTACCTCAAACAGTTCTGCTTCAGTTTTAACCCAACACGGTGGAAGTATTAAGGGTCAGAGAAAGAGTAGATTTCCTGAACTGAGAACAAGAGGTCAAAAATCAAGGTCAAGCGTCAAGGTGAATTATCGTGTTTAGCCCATTTCAACCGAACTTTGTGCAAGGGCTGAAGATAAGACGAAAATAAAAGGATGCGATTTGGAACCTAATCACTCAAAGTTCAAAAGGCATAGGGAAGATCAAAGCCAGTGTTACAGGACAAGGTAAACTCAAACAGTTGTGATGGTCTGAATGGAACATGTTAGAAATTTAAAGACTAGACATGAGCAAATGAACTAAATTTTGAGAACAGGCTGTCAAAAGCCAAAGTCACAAGGCAAAGTGTGTGAAGAAAATATCTAAAACAGTTTAGATCAGTTTTGGATAAAACCTGATAGATCAGGTGAGGATCACCGAGAAAGCAGACCTTTTTGTTATTTACAAAATTAGTCAAGGTCACCTGGCAAGGCCTTAAATAGTTTTTATCGACTGTAGACCATACTTGGTGGAAAGGTTCAGGTTATAATTGTGAAAACTAGATTCGATCCTAAAAAAAAAAAAATCAAAGGTCAAGGTCACAGGGAAGGGTCAAATGTCAAGGGCATTGGGCACAGTCAACTCAAACAGATATGATCTTATTTGAACCCAAGTTGGTGGAAGGTTTAACGGTTAGGCAAGCAAAAAGTATTTCGATTTTGAGAGTGATCTTCTGAGGGTCAAGGCTGCAGGACAAATTCTAACATTCAGCCCTTAAGGCAGCGTCACACTGGGACAAAAGTGGCTAACATGCGAGCCAGTTTTGCGACCCGCTAGCCAAACTGACTCACGGTGAGCGAGATTTCGCTTATGAGGCGAAATGGATAACAATTCTCACGCACAGCTTGTTGGTGGGATTAGAACTCACATGAGCCTATATTAATTTTGTAATTGGTGAGAAAATATTCTGTTCTTCACAGAAGGAAACTTTAACTAGAATTGTTTAGTAAATACAATTTAATTCATGTGATTTTTATTCACTATTATTTTTTTTCTTGTAACATAAAATAAATATTCGGACACTCAGGTGACCAGCTCGCAGAAGCCGTCTGTTTTGTCTCCAAACAACAAGTAGAAATCAGATTTCGATATGGATTCTGCAGCAAGGAATACTCTAGTAGACTGCGTTGTGGCTCTGGAGTTGCTAATGTACGTTAGGAGGTTGTAGAAACTGGGGAAAAAGGAGTGGCTACTCCGTGGTGGCTTGTTTACAAATGACCAAGGGGCGCCAAGGCAGACGACACTGTTAGCCATTTCGGCTCGTAAAAACACACGAGTGTGACGGACACTCGACTCTGCTATCCGTTTTGGCTTGCAAAACTATCTCGCATCTTAGTCACTTTTGGTCTAGTGTGACGCCACCTTCAGACAACATGGTGGTTGCGGATGTTGCACTCTCTGAATGCTACTTGTTGTTGTTGTTGTTGTTAGTAGTAGTAGTAGTAGTAGTAGTAATGGTAGTAGTGGTAGTAGTATCATTTTTATTTTATTACCATTATCACCATCATCATCATCATCATCATCATCTTCATTATTATTATTATTATTATTATTATTATTATTAATATGTAATTCATATTTTAAACATAAAGATGCACACAGATATAGACGGCACGCTCCTGGGTTAATGAAGACTGTTCTTATAGGAGCCTGATAGTTTGTACAGAATGAATGAAAACGATACTTGTGTTCCTAGTAGAGTGAAGGTAGGACGATGATGTGGAGATCCACCTTATCATATGATTCTGGTATCCAAGCTTGAGCTGAGAGAGAGAGAGAGAGAGAGAGAGAGAGAGAGAGAGAGAGAGAGAGAGAGAGAGAGAGAGATTATAAATAATGAAGGGGCAGAAAAATACAAGACTAATATATCCACAATGACAGTTTGCAATATACCATCAGGTCTCGTTGCCACCTCGCCGCTGTGGGTTTAAAAGGTATGAGAGCATCATATGATTTATCGTGATGTTTCCTTTAATTTCCCACATCCTGACCCATTGCCGTGGTGCGACAGTGAATTTAAGTTAATGCGGCCACGACGGTTGACAGATATATGCATAATGACAGTTTGCAATATAGTGTCAGGTCAGTTAAACACCTATAAGAGCGAGGCCTTGTAGTCACCTCATTGCTGCACGTCTAAAAGGTGTGAGCGTACCTCATTATCCCCTCGTTGCCGTTGATCAGTTCTAACAGTTTGCTGGTTTGGTGTCTCTGGTTTCCAAGTCAGCTGATGAGGTGGCTCGAGCTATTGTTGCACCTATAATCTGCCCAGTTGCTACACCCAGAAAGATATAAATATATAATAAAGTTCACGTACCTTAGTGCAATGACAGAAATGATAGATACATGTGCAAAAGAACTGGAAAGTAGAGTGACACTGGGAAGGAACGTGGCTGGTGTTAGGAAAGCCTTGATAAAAGGCGGGGGTCTGTGTGTGGCGGCCGTGAGAGGTTTGCCTGAAGGAGTTTAAGTGCTTACTCTAATATACGGGCATGAGTTTCTGCTGTGGCGCGAAAATGAAGTCAGGAGTAAGAAAGTGAAGACGGACCTACTGAAGAGTGTGTGCGGAGTGCAGAGAGTTGATAGGATAAGGAATAATGTGATTTATGAAGGATGAGATGTAAGGAAGACTATGAACACCAAACTGGAAGAGAGTGTACTTAGACGGTATAGTCGTTTGGAGTGAATGGGGGTAAATGCAATGAATTATGGAATAAGTTATATCTGTCAGGTGGAGCCCGGATTCCGGTGGCTTGGAAGTAGGATGAATGAACAAACTTTGGTTGTTATTTTGTTCTACATTTTTCTGGCTCACTCGCCCTGATCTCACTCCATTCTTAAGTAGTAAAGGAGGACTACTTGATGATGATGATGATGATGATGATCACTCTTATTATGTACCATTAGGCTGGGACACCCATCAACCGCTCACGCATTGTAGTGTTGGCTTCAGGTGAATCTATACTGAGTGCCAAGGCAAATGTTGTCTTGTAAAGCAGGAAACCATTTATTATGCTGAGTGAAAACCATATAACCATATGACGCCTGCTGATTTATTGCGTTAGGGAACTCCAAACTGACAAAGCTTGTTAGCGTCAACATTGGAGGGTCGGTTTTAGGCTATTGCACCCATCGTGAAACACTGGAGAGAGTGATGCTGGTCAGCTTCACTTGTTGGGTTGTTGTGCCTGCATTACACAGTTAAGCAGCACATGAAGAGATCCAGAACATAGTCTAAGCTCTAAGAATTCAAGCAATTTACAGGATCTTCAATGTTTGAAGTACTGAATTAGATGCAAATAACAAGTCTTTCATAACTATACTAGTAAAAAGTAGCTTCAGTACTGGTAAGTGGTCAAGCAGACGCTTGGCAACACTAAAGATAACCATCTTGTATGTGATGGATGCAACATCTGGTGTGGCTTCATGCGGCAAGACATGTGGAACTCTTTCAATGCACTTAAATTATCTGGAGATTTAAATAATAATATAAATCTCGCTCTGGATCTTCCATGCACCTAGGTAATATGTTGCATGCATAAAAGGAACATGAATGGATGGAGCTACATAAGTCCTTTATCGCAAAGAAATATGGTGTCATTCCTAAGGCATTCCGAGAGGGATTGGTGTTGGACCATCATTAGTTACCCGTCAGCTGCAAATTCTGTCATTACTTTCCTATAAGGTACAGCATGTTTCTACATATGAACAGAGTCTTGTTGCAGCAGCAAAATGAAGTGGAATAGGAGCCAAGAATGCATCTTTGACACAAGTATCAATAAAAAGTCTTGTCATCAGTGCTAAGTGTTTTACAAATTCTCTGTCTCTTGACTCAGGAGCAGTCAAGGAATATGTTTTTGTCGTAAAAGTTCATAAGTATCATCCTTCAGCTCACCTCCTAGTGCATTCATTATGATAGCAATGCATTTAGTTGTACCACAGTCGAAGCTTTTTGCAGTGCTTGAATCAAGACAGGTTTTCAACACAACTAAATATACAATACCAGATTGTGCATGATTGTGTTCAATTACAATTGCTATGACTTGAATGTCACCTTTCACTTGCCTTTCATTTTTATATCCACATACATATGATACATCAAGAAGATCTGATGGTGTCCTTATTGCCTCAACACACTTAATATGAGTTTAATTTCACCTTGTTTTTTCTGTTTCTGACTTCCCAGCGTTCCCGTCTGTTTCATGCTTTACAGTGAAAGTATTCTGGATTTCCTTGTGAAAAATTTATAGTGAAAAACAGATACAGAACGTAACAGATTTTGTTAAAAAAGTATATTACTCTTACTTTGGAATAGAACTTGGTGAAAAAGACAAAAAGTGGACCCCTCACAGTGTCTGCTCTGTTTGTATTGAGGAGCTAAGACAATGGACAAAGGGCAAAAAGGCTCTTGCTTTTGGTATTCTGATGATATAGAGGGAACCCCAGAATCATAGTAACAATTGTTATTTTTGTTTATGCAAAGTTCAAAGATACAATGGAAAGAATCACAAAGAAATAGTTTATCCTAATTTTCCATCATCACTAAGACCTGTACCACGTAGACCTGATCGACCAATCCCTACCCCACCTGATAGTCTTGATCAAGGAGAAGCTCACTCAAAGGAAGAAAATGCTGCAGCAGACGATGAAGACTTTGTCCCAACAATGTTCAAGCAATGATCCACAGCCACCCTCTTAGAATGAACTTAATGCTGCAGAGCTCTTGGAGTCCCAGTTAAAAGATAAAACCTTATTACATCCAGACACAACTTTCTCTTTGTACCGAAACAAAGAAAAAAAGTTTGCACCATATATCATGAAATATGGATACTTGGTTTATTGCACTGACATAAGTGGCCTAGTGCAGAAACTTGGCCGAGATTACAAGCAGAAAAATGAAAACTGTTTATAGATCCATCTAAAAGAAGCCTGAAAGGCATACTTCTCCAAAATGGTAATAAATATGCATCAGTACATGTTGCTCATTCTGTGCAATTGAAAGAAATGCACCAGAATTTGGCAAATCTCAAGCAAGTCAACTAAAATGAACACTGTTGTTTCGTATGTGGGGACCTGAAAGTTCTGTGTATCTTGCTAAGTCAGCAATCAGAGTTCACAAAATTCCAATGTTTTCTCTGTGAGTCGACTCGCAGCCCATCTCTCGCCGTGTCGACATCTCCACTGCAGTCCACGGTGGGACCGCTCTCCGCAGCAGCTGGGAGGGTCGGGCCTGTCCCTTCCACCTGGAGGTCGAGGGCCCTGGTCCTCTCGACCAGGAGATTGAGGCTCCTCCGTCTTCCACCGTTCAACTACCCCCAACGATCCTCCCTCCACCACCACCTGGATCGGGGCCCTCCCCCCACTCGACCGCGACAGGTCCTTTCATCTTTGGCTTCTATCTGCTGCTGGGGAGCTGGGCGAGCCTCCACAGCCCTACTCCATCGATGGCAAGGGGGTTGAGGGCAGTGTCGGAGTGGTTTCCACCTGCAGCATGTCGTTGGTTCCCCCTCCATTGGCGCTGCGACTTCCACCCTGTTGTACCCGTCCTGCCCTGCCCTTGTCGACCATCTGCTTGCTGGCCTCAAATTCACATCTTCTCCTACCCTTGCCGCCTTTCCTCTGTCTCCAGTTTGCCTGCCTTGTTATGCTCTTATAAGAGAGCCATTTTTTTGCCTCACCCTGATGGGCTCTTTGTTTGCCCCTGCCCCACCACTGTTGTGGGGCGAATATTCACAACAACAACAAAACTCTGTGAGTGGGACAGCAGAGCCAAGGATTTACACTGCGTTCAGAAGAAATGGCCAAATAGAAAAAATAAACAGTTTGGTGCCAAAAACATCATCAGACCTTGCTTGGTGAATCCAGATAAAGTGCTGCTTCCACCAATTCATATTAAACTTGGGTTAATGACGTAGTTTGTCTAAGCCCTGTCAAAAGATGGAGCCTGTTTGATGTATTTGTGCCAAAAGTTACCTGGTTTGTCTGAGGTGAATAGAAAGAGGACGGATTTATTGGACCTAACATAAGAAAACTGATTACTGATGTGGAACTTTATGGTGCGATGAGCTACCTGGAACGAGACTTGAGTATCATTTGAAGAAGTACTTTCTAAGTTTTTAGGGAACAATAAGGATTCAACTTACAAAGAAACTGTGAAAAATTTGTTGGTCAAGTTTAAGGAGTTAGGTTGTGACATGAATCTCAAAGTTCACGTTTTGGATCCGCTTTTCGAATTTTTCCCTGAACCGAAAAGTTGCAGAGTGGTGAGTGAAATACAGAGTGAATGATTCCATCAGGATATCAAGGACAGGGAAAGAAGGTACCAGGGACGTTGGGATGCCAGTATGATGGCGAATTACTGCTGGATGATTCATAGGGACGCACCAGAAAAAATGTTCAAACAACGGGCCATCAAATGAAGTTTTGGAGCAAAAAAAACTGAGAAGTGGCAGAGACTAGAGAAGCTATATGTGAGTCATGGAATATATACCATTGTTTCCTTTATGTATATGTTTAAAATATTACATTGACTAAATATTCTCATTTTCAGTAAATTTAGAATAATATTGTATAGATCGATTCAGATTTATAAAGTGCTATATCATAATTAATATTTTTATAATTTTTTTTTATTAAAATGTGATGAAAACATTCACAATGTATTTTTTGTGTGTTCATAAGTGCAATAGCGAATAACTACTCAGAATTAAAACAATTTTTAATGACTTTAATTCTGCATGCCTGTGTAATCCACCATAGAAGATAAAACATGGGTTCTGATGTACTGATGCACCTTCGGCTCCTTAACTCCCTACGGGCGGGGGAAACGGGAGAGATGGTCATCGGATGTTCCTGTTGTATGCACTAAACAATTTCGACCTCATGGGAGGCAGAGTTGAAGTTTTCTTATTTACTTTGTTTTTAGTGGTTTGGTGCAGTGTATATTTTGTTGCTTCGAATTAATTGTGATAATGACTTAATACTTTTTATGAGCTATATTTCTTGCACTGTTAAGACTATATTTATATTTATCTTAGAATATATGCCTTCTGATTATTTTGGAATATATGTATTCTTAGATTGTTTTGTTAGCTCGATTTTTTGTGTAAAAAATTAATCTATCTATCTATCTATTGCCTGATGCCATAATCCCGTTAGGGGTGGCCATTTGACTCTGAGTTATTTGTTTTACAGGAAGGGGCACTAACCCTCCACCAACCCACCTGATGACACGTAGGGAGCACGTAATTGTTTGGTTATATGGTTACCACCCAGCGTTGTAAATTAATAATAACAATAATAATAATAATAATAATAATAATTTTCGGTTTATTTATTCGTTGCAGCCAGAGGCTGAAAATACACTGGTTCTTTATCCAGTACCCTAACCTAAGGAGATCAACAGGCTGACACTAGCTGCTCCTGAGGAACGCCGACACACTACCAAGCCTCATTGTGACCGGAGTGAGGCGTAGGCACAGCGGGACAGATTGCTTAATTTTTGCCCCGCTGAGTTTCGGGCCCATGCGGGTCGTCAGCCTTAGAGCGCCATATGCCACACTTGACAGAGCTCATCCCTCCCACGCACACAGCGCGATCTGAGTGGGGCTTGAACTTGGATCACCTGAATTGGGAGTCCAATGCTCTATCAACCGCGCCACCAGTGTGTGTGTGTGTGTGTGTGTGTGTGTGTGTGTGTGTGTGTGTGTGTGTGTGTGTGTAATAGTTATAGATTCCTCCTCCAGTTCCCATGCTTTCTTGTTTACTGTAATTTCGGCGGTATTCTTTTAAGGTTACGAGAGAAACTAAAACATCCTCCTTGACTATTTCTAGTCAATATAAAGCAGTCAATGTCTAGCACGATGAACATCATGCACGTCTGAACGTTAAAATCAATATAATTATTATTTTTAGCTCCCTAGCACTTCTTCCTTGGCAACATATGATGCACGAATAGGTTTAATAATCTGCGTCTACCATTTCAACAGTAAGCAGCTTCCGGGATTTGCGTCACTCTCATATGTTTAAAGGTTTCTTTACAAGTCTTCCTCTGCGACGTTCTTTGCATGCCCTCAAGGTTCTTTTCTCTCGTATTCAAACAAATGTGCCACACAAAAAGATATTAACATCATAAATTATATAGAAGTACACTGGCAGGGAAGAATGACTGGTAACTTTCGAAACACAGAGCTATTATGACCCTTGATGTTCGTGTGCAGGGGAAAGCAATTTTTTAATGGCTTCTCCTCTACTCTACTTCTTTGTTTTGTTTTGTTCTCTTTTGCCTCTCTCTCTCTCTCTCTCTCTCTCTCTCTCTCTCTCTCTCTCTCTCTCTCTCTCTCTCTCTCTCTCTCTCTCTCTCTCAGCAGAGTCATTTCCTCTCCCTCTGTCGCTTCTACCCCGTATTCCCTTACTCAGTATTTCTCCAAATCTTCCTCATGGTTCTTACTTGCTTTCTTGTCCCTGCGTCCCTCCCTACCTTCACATTCCCTACCTCCCTCAGTCCCCTTAAATTCTCTTTCTTTTTGCCCATCCGCAGATCATCATTCTGCTTATTGCCTCATTTCTTTGATCCTTCCTTCATGCGAGTCTCTCCTATTTCCTACTACTTCCACTCTTTTCTCTCACCTAGTCATTTTCTCTCTTCATCTCTTTCCTTTCTCCTTCCTTTCTCTCCTTACTCACTTCTCTTACTTCCTTCCGCTCCGTTTCCTCGCTCCCTTGCAATTTCCTTCCACACTCTCCCTTCTCTCAGTCAACATATCCTCTCTTACTTCTTCTTTAAAATGCATCTCTTTGTATCACTTTTATGGACGGTTAGAGGGGAGATTTGGCACATCATTTCCTCTTATTCTTCCTTTCCGTTATTTTCCAATTTTCTGTCACCTAACTATTCCATTCTCTCACCGGTTCACCTTATCTCTTAACTTTCTCTCAACTTTGCTTCTTGTACTTATCGCCCTGTTCTCCTTCTCTCCACTTTCCTTCCATATCTTACCTTTTTTTCTTCTTCCCTGAATTTTGCCTTTCCTTTCCATTCATTCTCTATTGTCTGATTTCAATTCCTTCCCCACCCGTCTCTTCTCCTTCCCTTTCTCTCTTTTTCACCCCTACTCCTTCCTCAGTTCTTCCGTTTCCTTCTCTTTCCTGTTGTACTTTCCTTTTACTTCCTTTCCTTTTCACCCTTGGGTATGTTTTCTTCCTTTTCTTTTTCTTCCATTATCGCTCTGCTTTCTCGCCTTGTTTCTTTTCTCCTCTTTCCTCCTGTTTCCATTTTTTATCTTCCTTCTCTTTCTCTCCCTTTAAATACATCCTCTTCGTTGTGCTTCCCTTTCCCTTACTTACATCTTTCTTTTTCCTTCTCTTCCTTAGCAACTCCTGCCCTCTATATCCTTCCCCGTCTCCCCCTCCCCTTTCTTTTCTTCCCTATCTTTTCCTTCCTTTTTGTTTACTTTACGAGTTGTTAATTTTGCTCCTTTTCACGGGTCTTTTCCTTTTTTACCTGTGTTGTTCTTACCATTTCACCTGTATCCTTTTTCTCCTCTACCCTTTTCTTCCCCTGCCCATTTCACTTTTCCTTCCGTTCCTTATATTCTCCTTTCCTCTTCTTCTTTCCCTATTCTTCCTTTCCCTCCACAATTTACTTTGCTCTGATATTCCCTTCCTTCTCTCTCCATACTCTTTAACTTTCATTCTTTCTTTTCCTTCCCATTTTTCTTTCCTCTTTCTTCCTCTTACCCTGCTTTACCTTCTTTTTCCTTCCTTTTACTTTCTTTCCTTTTTTTTCTTTTACTTATCACTTTCCTTTCCCCCACTTTCCTAACTTTCCTCCTTATTCTCCTATCATTCCTTTTCTCCCTTTTCCCACTACTCGTACCTCTCTCCTCTCTTGCACACTCTTCTTCACTCTCTATCTGTCATCAGTTAATTCTGTCTGACATTTTCATTTCATATTTTGTTTATATGATTCCGTTCGTTAATTCTCCTTCATTATCCCATCTCTCTCCGTTCTTCTTTCCTTCTTTTAATCCATCTCTCATATATCATTACCACAGTCCTTTGTTCCTTCCCCTCTTTCCTCTCTTTGCCATATCTTTCCACTTCCTGAATTTATCAATATTCTTAATTTCTGTATTAACTGTATCCTTCCTCTACCATACCGTTCCATTCATCCCACCTACATTCCACCTATTCTTCCTTCGTATTTTCTCACCTTTTTCTTCCAACCGCCGTACCTCTCTTCCCTCCGTACGTCATTCTTTATGCCTCCACGCACCTAAGGTGGAGAAGGCATTATGTCGTTGGTCTACCTGCCCGTGCGTGCGTGGGTGTGTCCGTAACAATTTTGTGAACGCCATATCTACTGAACCCATCAATGGATTTCAACCAAACTTTTGTCAGTATGCAGTATAATCAGCAAGGTCAGGGGGTCAAAGGTCAACGTCATATGAGGTCGACTTAGTTTATCATTACTCTCATTTCATCCCACAGTGAACCTTACCATGGAGGCTGTATGGCGAGTTCATATGCAAGGCTTGGCGGAAGGCACACCGAGCGACGCTTTATGCCAATAGCTTGGGTCCCCAATTCTCGGCGTTTCATTTAATCTTCACTCAGTTACCTCATTCTTCAATCCTTCCCCATATCCTTCCATCCTTCCTCCCTTCTGTATTTCTTTCCTTTGTTTCATCCTGCCAATCCTTCTTCCCTCCTACCTTTCCTCCCGTCTACCTTCAATCCTTCATTCTTCCCTTTCTTGCGCCGTCCCCCTCCCTCCTGTCTTCCTTCCTTCCTTCATTTCTTCCGTTCTTCTTTCCCTTCTGTCTTCCTTCCTTCGTTCCGTTCATCTGTCCTTCTTTCCCTCCTGTCTTCCTTCCTTCATTCCTTCTGACATTTTTTTTTTTTGCTCTTTTTCTTTCTCCTTTCTTCATTTCTCCTATTTTCCTCAAACAGCCTTACCTTTATTTCATCTATCGTTCCTTCTGTTCTTCCTTTCTCTCCTTCCTTCCTCTCTACTTCAGTCCTCATTTCACCATTCCTTCCGTCCTTCCTACCTCCCTTTTCCTACCTCGTTTTACCTTACGGTCATCACGTCCTTTATTTACAGATGTTCATCGTATTTTTTGAGCTTCATTCTGCCTTCCTACTCTCCTTCTTTTTCATTTCTCTCTGTCTCCTTTCATTTACTTCTTATTTTCTTCTTCCTTGTATCGTTTCTTCCACCTTCCCGTTTATCAATTCCTTCACCCCAATATTTCCTCCTTCCTTCCTTCCTTCCTTATTTCCTTTCTTCCTTCTCTTTTTATTTCCTCTTTCCACTCCCACCTTTCAGCCTTACATCCTTCGTCCTTCCTTTCTATTATCGTTTCCTTCCTTCCGTCCTTCATATTTTCTCCGTTTCTTTCGTTACTTCCTTTTTTTATTCTTCCATTTATCAGTTTTTTCTGCCCTCCCCTCTTCGTCTTTTCCCAGCTCCTTCTTTTATTACTTTTACTTCTATTTTCCTTTTTCACATCGTTTTGATACATGCCTTCCTTCCTTCCTTCCTTTCTTCATCAAATCCTTCCTGTCTTTAAACCATTCCTATTCGGATTTCTCAATTTCACGTCGACCATTTAATAATTACCTTAACGCTAACATCCCCGTTACATTTTTCGTTCATTAAATCAAATTCATTCCCTTCCACCATTCTTCCTAGATGTTCTTAGCTAAATCACATTTCCCTCCTTGCTTACATTCTCCCTTTCTTTCTATCCATTCTCCTCCTTCATTCTATTCCGTAATTTTTTGTTTTACCATGCCCCTCTCTCTCTCTCTCTCTCTCTCTCTCTCTCTCTCTCTCTCTTTTCGTTTTTACAAATATATTTCATTTTCACATTTTCATTTCATTTTCCTAAGTTCCTTCCTTCTTGCTGTCCTTTCCGAACCTTCTTTTTGTTAATCTCTCCCAGTCCTTCTGTCTGTTCGTCTACTGTTTATATTCTTCATTCGTTTCTTCTCTATTTATTATATTCTTTTGTTTTCCTGCAACCTCGCTTCCTCCACACACTGTACATTCCTCCTCGCTCTCCCTGCCTTTCCCTTCCCTGTTTCTTATTTATGTCCTCCGCCATTACTTTTCCATTTCATTTTCTTGTTTTTTTTTCCTGGGAACAAGGAACAAAAGGCCACGAGCCTGCACTAAATGTTCCTTCCAAGAGAAAAACAAAATACAAGAGAGACCCAAATTCAAGATCCGAACATTTCGAGATGCCTGGACACACTGCGTTTGAAAGACTGGAGATCACAGGAAGCAGGATATACAGACAGGAGGAGATACTTCCAGAGTTGACCCGTTGCATAAAAAAGGGACTGGGAGTAACGGTTAACTCTTGCATTAGAGAGTTAGACAGAAAAGGAATGAGAGTTTGCTGCTGGACGGGTGTTACGCGCCTGTCGTAAAGGTGGAGGAATGCAAGCAGACAGTTCAGAGGAGCAGTGACCATTGAAGTAGCGATAGAAGAGAGATAAAGATGCAACAGTGCGGCGAAGAGACAGAGGTTGAAGGGAGCCAGTAAGAGGAGGAGAGTTAATATGACGAAAAAGCCTTTGACTCCACCCTATCGAGAAGAGCTGTACGTGGGGAACCTCCCCACACATGCGAGTTGTACTCCACACAGGGGCGGATAAAACCCGCGTTGTTGTTATTGTTATATTTTTATCATTATACCCGCGACTTGCGAAAGGAGAGTAGATGTTATGTTTTGAGTGTGTGTGTGTGTGTGTGTGTGTGTGTGTGTGTGTGTGTGTGTGTGTAACTCATGTTTTATCCGATTGTAGCTATTTTCATGCAAAGCTTCAGGGATATGCAGAAACAAAACCTTTTGTTTAAGAGAATATGTGAAAGATCAAGGTCAGAGCTTGATATAGCAAAAGCAACTTTAAAATTTTATGCTATTTATCCAAACTTGGGGGGAAGGCTTACAAGAAGGCTGGAATTGCGTAACTGAGTCTTAAGAACAATCAGTCGTAGGTCACGATCACAGGGCCGTGTCAATTTCTGACCCTTGTGTGTGTTTAACGAAGTACCTCAAACAGTTCTGCTTCAGTTTTAACCCAACACGGTGGAGGTATTAAGGGTCAGAGAAAGAGTAGATTTCCTGAACTGAGAACAAGAGGTCAAAAATCAAGGTCAAGCGTCAAGGTGAATTATCGTGTTTAGCCCATTTCAACCGAACTTTGTGCAAGGGCTGAAGATCAGACGAACATAAAAGGATGCGATTTTGAACCTAATCACTCAAAGTTCAAAAGGCATAGGGAAGATCAAAGCCAGTGTTACAGGACAAGGTAAACTCAAACAGTTGTGATGGTCTGAATGGAACATGTTAGAAATTTAAAGACTAGACATGAACAAAGGAACTAAATTTTGAGAACAGCCTGTCAAAAGCCAAAGTCACAAGGCAAAGTGTGTGAAGAAAATATCTAAAACAGTTTAGATCGGTTTTGGATAAAACCTGATAGATCAGGTGAGGATCACCGAGAAAGCAGACCTTTTTGTCATTTACAAAATTATTCAAGGTCACCTGGCAAGGCCTTAAATAGTTTTTATCGACTGTAGATCATACTTGGTGGAAAGGTTCAGGTTATAATTGTGAAAACTAGATTCGATCCTAAAAAAAGAAATCAAAGGTCAAGGTCACAGGGAAGGGTCAAATGTCAAGGGCATTGGGCACAGTCAACTCAAACCGATATGATTTTATTTGAACCCAAGTTGGTGGAAGGTTTAACGGTTAGGCAAGCAAAAAGTATTTCGATTTTGAGAGTGATCTTCTGAGGGTCAAGGTTGCAGGACAAATTCTAACATTCAGCCCTTAAGGCAGCGTCACACTGGGACAAAAGTGGCTAACATGCGAGCCAGTTTTGCGACCCGCTAGCCAAACTGACTCACGGTGAGCGAGATTTCGTTTGTGAGGCGAAATGGATAACAATTCTCGCGCACAGCTTGTTGGTGGGATTAGAACTCACATGAGCCTATATTAATTTTGTAATTGGTGAGAAAATATTCTGTTCTTCACAGAAGGAAACTTTAACTAGAATTGTTTAGTAAATACAATTTAATTCATGTGATTTTTATTCACTATTATTTTTTTTCTTGTAACATGAAATAATATTCGGACACTCAGGTGACCAGCTCGCAGAAGCCGTCTGTTTTGTCTCCAAACAACAAGTAGAAATCAGATTTCGATATGGACTCTGCAGCAAGGAATACTCTAGTAGACTGCGTTGTGGCTCTGGAGTTGCTAAAGTACGTTAGGAGGTTGTAGAAACTGGGGAAAAAGGAGTGGGTACTCCGTGGTGGCTTGTTTACAAATGACCACGGGGCGCCAAGGCAGACGACACTGTTAGCCATTTCGGCTCTTAAAAACACATGAGTGTGACGGACACTCGACTCTGCTATCCGTTTTGGCTCGCAAAACTATCTCGCATCTTAGTCACTTTTGGTCTAGTGTGACGCCACCTTCAGACCACATGGTGGTTGCGGATGTTGCACTCTCTGAATGCTACTTGTTGTTGTTGTTGTTAGTAGTAGTAGTAGTAGTAGTAATGGTAGTAGTGGTAGTAGTATCATTTTTATTTTATTACCATTATCACCATCATCATCATCATCATCATCATCATCATCTTCTTTATTATTATTATTATTATTATTATTATTATTATTATTAATATGTAATTCATATTTTAAACATAAAGATGCACACAGATATATACGGCACGCTCCTGGGTTAATGAAGACTGTACTTATAGGAGCCTGATAGTTTGTACAGAATGAGAGAAAACTATACTTGTGTTCCTAGTAGAGTGAAGGTAGGACGATGATGTGGAGATCCACCTTATCATATGATTCTGGTATCCAAGCTTGAGCTGAGAGAGAGAGAGAGAGAGAGAGAGAGAGAGAGAGAGAGAGAGAGAGAGAGAGAGAGAGAGAGAGAGAGAGAGATTGTAAATAATGAAGGGGCAGAAAAATACAAGACTAATATATCCACAATGACAGTTTGCAATATACCATCAGGTCTCGTTGCCACCTCGCCGCTCTGGGTTTAAAAGGTATGAGAGCATCATATGATTTATCGTAATGTATCTTTTAATTTCCCACATCCCGACCCATTGCAGTGGTGCGACAGTGAATTTAAGTTAATGCGGCCACGACAGTTGACAGATATAGCATGATGACAGTTTGCAATATAGTGTCAGGTCAGTTAAACACCTATAAGAGCGAGGCCTTGTAGTCACCTCTTTGCTGCGCGTCTAAAAGGTGTGAGCGTACCTCATTATCCCCTCGTTGCCGTTGATCAGTTCTAACGATTTGCTGGTTTGGTGTCTCTGGTTTCCAAGTCAGCTGATGAGGTGGCTCATGCTATTGTTGCACCCATAATCTGCCCAGTTGCTACGCCCAGAAAGATATAAATATATAATATAGTTCACGGACCTTAGTGCAATGACAGAAATGATGGATACATGTGCAAAAGAACTGGAAAGTAGAGTGACACTGGGAAGGAACGTGGCTGGTGCTATTTAAGCCTTGATAAAAGGCGGGGGTCTGTGTGTGGCGGCCGTGAGAGGTTTGCCTGAAGGAGTTTAAGTGCTTACTCTAATATACGGGCATGAGTTTCTGCTGTGGCGCGAAAATGAAGTCAGGAGTAAGAAAGTGAAGACGGACCTACTGAAGAGTGTGTGCGGAGTGCAGAGAGTTGATAGGATAAGGAATAATGTGATTTATGAAGGATGAGATGTAAGGAAGACTATGGACACCAAACTGGAAGAGAGTGTGCTTAGACGGTATGGTCGTTTGGAGTGAATGGGGGTAAATGCAATGAATTATGGAATAAGTTATATCTGTCAGGTGGAGCCCGGATTCCGGTGGCTTGGAAGTAGGATGAATGAACAAACTTTGGTTGTTATTTTGTTCTACATTTTTCTGGCTCTCTCGCCCTGATCTCACTCCATTCTTAAGTAGTAAAGGAGGACTACTTGATGATGATGATGATGATCACTCTTATTATGTACCGTTAGGCTGGGACACCCATCAACCGCTCATGTGTTGTAGTGTTGGCTTCAGGTGAATCTACACAGAATGCCAATGCATATGTTTTCTTGTAAGGCAGGAAGCCAATTGTTGAGTGAAAACCATATTACCATATGACACCTACTGATTTATTGAGTTAAGGAACTCCAAACTGTCCAAGCTTGTTAGCGTCAACATTGGAGGGTCGGTTTTAGGCTATTGCACCCATCATGAAACACAGGAGAGAGTGATGCTGGTCAGCTTCACTTGTTGGGTTGTTGTGCCTGCATTACACAGTTAAGCAGCACATGAAGAGATGCAGAACATAGTCTAAACTCTAAGAATTCAAGTAATTTACAGGATCTTCAATGTTTGACGTTCTGAATTAGATGCAAATAACAAGTCTTTCATAACTATACTAGTAAAAAGTAGCTTCAGTACTGGTAACTGCTCAAGCAGACGCTTGGTAACACTAAAGATGACCATCTTGTATGTGATGGATGCAACATCTTGTGTGGCTTCATGTGGCAAGACATGTGGAACTCTTTCAATGCACTTAAATTATCTGGAGATTTGAATAATGATATAAATCTCGCTCTGGATCATCCACGCACCTAGGTAATATGTTGCATGCACAGAAGGAACATGAATGGATGGAGCGACATAAGTCTTTTTTCGCAAAAAAATATGGTGTCATTCCTAAGGCATTCCGAGAGGGATTGGTGTTGGACCATCATTACTTACCCATCAGCTGCAAATTCTATCATTACTTCCCTATAAGGTACAGCATGTTTCTACATGTGAAGAGAGTCTTGTTGCAGCAGCAAAATGAAGTGGAATAGGAGCCAAGAATGCATCTTTGACACAAGTATCAATAAAAAGTCTTGTCACCAGTGCTAAGTGTTTTACACATTCTCTGTCTCTTGACTCAGGAGCAATCAAGGAATATGTTTTTGTCGTAAAAGTTCATAATTATCACCCTTCAGCTCACCTCCTAGTGCATTCATTATGATAGCAATGCATTTAGTTGTACCACAGTCGAAGCTTTTTGCAGTGCTTGAATCAAGACAGGTTTCCAGCACAACTAAATATACAATAGCAGATTGTGCATGATTGTGTTCAATTATAAATGCCACGACTTGAATGTCACCTTTCACTTGCCTTTCATTTTTATATCCACATACATATGATACATCAAGAAGATCTGATGGTGTCCTTATTGCCTCAACACACTTAATATGAGTTTAATTTCACCTTGTTTATTCTGTTTCTGACTTCCCAGCGTTCCCGTCTGTTGCATGCTTTACAGAGAAAGTATTCTGGATTTTCTTGTGAAAAATTTATAGTGAAAAAACAGATACAGAACGTAACAGATTTTGTTAAAAAAGTATATTACTCTTACTTTGGAATAGAACTTGGTGAACAAGACAAAAAGTGGACCCCTCACAGTGTCTACTCTGTTTGTATTGAGGAGCTAAGACAATGGACAAAGGGCAAAAAGGCTCTTGCTTTTGGTATTCCAATGATATAAAGGGAACCCCAGAATCATAGTCACAATTGTTATTTTTGTTCATGCAAAGTTCAAGGATACAATGGAAAGAATCGCAAAGAAATAGTTTATCCTAATTTTCCAGAATCACTAAGACCTGTACCACGTAGACCTGATCGACCAATCCCTACCCCACCTGATAGTCTTGATCATGGAGAAGCTCACTCAAAGGAAGAAAATGCTGCAGCAGACGATGAAGACTTTGTCCCAACAATGTTCAAGCAATGATCCACAGCCACCCTCTCGGAATGAACTTAATGCTGCAGAGCTCTTGGAGTCCCAGTTAAAAGATAAAACCTTATTACATCCAGACACAACTTTCTCTTTGTACCGAAACAAAGAAAAAAAGTTTGCACCATATATCATGAAATATGGATACTTGGTTTATTGCACTGACATAAGTGGCCTAGTGCAGAAACATGGCCGAGATTACAAGCAGAAAAATGAAAACTGTTTATAGATCCATCTAAAAGAAGCCTGAAAGGCATACTTCTCCAAAATGGTAATAAATATGCATCAGTACATGTTGTTCATTCTGTGCAGTTAAAAGAAATGCACCAGAATTTGGCAAATCTCAAGCAAGTCAACTAAAATGAACACTGTTGTTTCGTATGTGGGGACCTGAAAGTTCTGTGTATCTTGCTAAGTCAGCAGTCAGAGTTCACAAATTCCCATGTTTTCTCTGTGAGTCTACTCGCAGCCCATCTCTCGCCGTGTCGACATCTCCACCGCAGTCCACGGTGGGACCACTCTCCGCAGCAGCTGGGAGGGTCGGGCCTGTCCCTTCCACCTGGAGGTCGAGGGCCCTGGTCCTCTCGACCAGGAGGTTGAGGCTCCTCCGTCTTCCACCGTTCAACTACCCCCAACGATCCTCTCTCCACCACCACCTGGATCGGGGCCTTCCCCCCACTCGACCGCGACAGGGCCTTTCATCCTTGGCTTCTATCTGCTGCTGGGGAGCTGGGCGAGCCTCCACAGCCCTACTCCATTGATGGCAAGGGGGTTGAGGGCAGAGTCGGAGTGGTTTCCAACTGCAGCTTGTCGTTGGTTCCCCCTCCATTGGCGCTGCGACTTCCACCCTGTTGTACCCGTCCTGCCCTGCCCTTGTTGACCATCTGCTTGCTGGCCTCAAATTCACATCTTCTCCTACCCTTGCCGCCTTTCCTCTGTCTCCAGTTTGCCTGCCCTGTTATCCTCTCATAAGAGAGCCATTTTTTTGCCTCACCCTGATGGGCTCTTTGTTTGCCCCTGCCCCACCACTGTTGTGGGGCGAATATTCACAACAACAACAAAACTCTGTGAGTGGGACAGCAGAGCCAAGGATTTACACTGCGTTCAGAAGAAATGGCCAAATAGAAAAAATCAACAGTTTGGTGCCAAAAACATCATCAGACCTAGCTTGGTGAATCCAGATAAAGTGCTGCTTCCACCAATTCATATTAAACTTGGGTTAATGAAGTAGTTTGTCAAAGCCCTGTCAAAAGATGGAGCCTGTTTGATGTATTTGTGCCAAAAGTTACCTGGTTTGTCTGAGGTGAATAGAAAGAGGACGGATTTATTGGACCTAACATAAGAAAACTGATTACTGATGTGGAACTTTATGGTGCGATGAGCTACCTGGAACGAGAGACTTGAGTATCATTTGAAGAAGTACTTTCTAAGTTTTTAGGGAACAATAAGGATTCAACTTACAAAGAAACTGTGAAAAATTTGTTGGTCAAGTTTAAGGAGTTAGGTTGTGACATGAATCTCAAAGTTCACATTTTGGATCCGCTTTTCGAATTTTTCCCTGAACCGAAAAGTTGCAGAGTGGTGAGTGAAATACAGAGTGAATGATTCCATCAGGATATCAAGGACAGGGAAAGAAGGTACCAGGGACGTTGGGATGTCAGTATGATGGCGAATTACTGCTGGATGATTCATAGGGACGCACCAGAAAAAATGTTCAAACAACGGGCCATCAAATGAAGTTTTGGAGCAAAAAAAACTGAGAAGTGGCAGAGACTAGAGAAGTCATATGTGAGTCATGGAATATATAGCATTGTTTCCTTTACGTATATGTTTAAAATATTACATTGACTAAATATTCTCATTTTCAGTAAATTTAGAATAATATTGTATAGATCGATTCAGATTTATAAAGTGCTATATCATAATTAATATTTTTATAATTTTTTTTATTAAAATGTGATGAAAACATTCACAATGTATTTTTTGTGTGTTCATAAGTGCAATAGCGAATAACTACTCAGAATTAAAACAATTTTTAATTAATTTAATTCTGCATGCCTGTGTAATCCACCATAGAAGATAAAACATGGGTTCTGATGTACTGATGCACCTTCGGCTCCTTAACTCCCTACGGGCGGGGGAAACGGGAGAGATGGTCATCGGATGTTCCTGTTGTATGCACTAAACAATTTCGACCTCATGGGAGGTAGAGTTGAAGTTTTCTTATTTACTTTGTTTTTAATGGTTTGGTGCAGTGTATATTTTGTTGCTTCGAATTAATTGTGATAATGACTTAATACTTTTTATGAGCTATATTTCTTGCACTATTAAGACTATATTTATATTTATCTTAGAATATATGCCTTCTGATTATTTTGGAATATATGTATTCTTAGATTGTTTTCTTAGCTCGATTTTTTGTGTAAAAAATTAATAATAATAATTATTATTATTATTATTATTATTATTATTATAATGATAATAATAATGATTATTTTCGGTTTATTTATTCGTTGCAGCCAGTGGCTGAAAATACACTGGTTCTTTATCCAGTACCCTAACCTAAGGAGATCAACAGGCTGACACTAGCTGCTCCTGAGGAACGCCGACACACTACCAAGCCTCATTGTGACTGGAGTGAGGCGTAGGCACAGCGGGACAGATTGCTTAATCTTTGCCCCGCTGAGTTTCGGGCCCATGCGGGTTGTCAGCCTTAGAGCGCCATGTGCCACACTTGACAGAGCTCATCCCTCCCACGCATACAGCGCGATCTGAGTGGGGCTTGAACTTGGATCACCTGAATTGGGAGTCCAATGCTCTATCAACCGCGCCACCAGTGTGTGTGTGTGTGTGTGTGTGTGTGTGTGTAATAGTTATAGATTCCTCCTCCAGTTCCCATGCTTTCTTGTTTACTGTAATTTCGGCTGTATTCTTTTAAGGTTACGAGAGAAACTAAAACATCCTCCTTGACTATTTCTAGTCAATATAAAGCAGTCAATGTCTAGCACGATGAACATCATGCACGTCTGAACGTTAAAATCAATATAATTATTATTTTTAGCTCCCTAGCACTTCTTCCTTGGCAACATATGATGCACGAATAGGTTTAATAATCTGCGTCTACCATTTCAACAGTAAGCAGCTTCCGGGATTTGCGTCAGTCTCATATGTTTAAAGGTTTCTTTACAAGTCTTCCTCTGCGACGTTCTTTGCATGCCCTCAAGATTCTTTTTTCTCGTATTCAAACAAATGTACCACACAAAAAGATATTACCATCATAAATTATATAGAAGTACACTGGCAGAGAAGAATGACTGGTAACTATCGAAACACAGAGCTATTATGACCCTTGATGTTCGTGTGCGAGGAAAAGCAATTTTTTAATGGCTTCTCCTCTACTTCTTTGTTTTGTTTTGTTCTTGTTTGCCTCTCTCTCTCTCTCTCTCTCTCTCTCTCTCTCTCTCTCTCTCTCTCTCTCTCTCTCTCTCAGCAGAGTCATTTCCTCTCCCTCTGTCGCTTCTACCCCGTATTCCCTTACTCAGTATTTCTCCAAATCTTCCACATGGTTCTTACTTGCTTTCTTGTCCCTGCGTCCCTCCCTACCTTCACATTCCCTACCTCCCTCAGTCCCCTTAAATTCTTTTTCTTTTTGCCCATCCGCAGATCATCATTCTGCTTATTGCCTCATTTCTTTGATCCTTCCTTCATGTCTCTCCTATTTCCCACTATTTCCACTCTTTTCTCTCACCTAGTCATTTTCTCTCTCCATCTCTTTCCTTTCTCCTTACTTTCTCTCCTTACTCACTTCTCTTACTTCCTTCCGCTCCGTTTCCTCTCTCCCTTGCAATTTCCTTCCACACTCTCCCTTCTCTCAGTCAACACATCCTCTCTTACTTCTTCTTTAAAATGCATCTCTTTGTATCACTTTTATGGACGGTTAGAAGGGAGATTTGGCACATCATTTCCTCTTATTCTTCCTTTCCGTTATTTTCCAATTTTCTGTCACCTAACTATTCCATTCTCTCACCGGTTCACCTTATCTCTTAACTTTCTCTCAACTTTGCTTCTTGTACTTATCGCCCTGTTCTCCTTCTCTCCACTTTCCTTCCATATCTTACCTTTTTTTCTTCTTCCCTGAATTTTGCCTTTCCTTTCCATTCATTCCCTATTGTCTGATTTCAATTCCTTCCCCACCCGTCTCTTCTCCTTCCCTTTCTCTCTTTTTCACCCCTACTCCTTCCTCAGTTCTTCCGATTCCTTCTCTTTCCTGTTGTACTTTCCTTTTACTTTCTTTCCTTTTCACCCTTGGGTATGTTTTCTTCCTTTTCTTTTTCTTCCATTATCGCTCTGCTTTCTCGCCTTGTTTCTTTTCTGCTCTTTCCTCCTGTTTCCATTTTTTATCTTCCTTCTCTTTCTCTCCCTTTAAATACATCCTCTTCGTTGTACTTCCCTTTCCCTTACTTACATCTTTCTTTTTGTTTCTCTTTCTTAGCAACTCCTGCCCTCTATATCCTTCCCCGTCTCCCCCTCCCCTTTCTTTTCTTCCCTATCTTTTCCTTCCTTTTTGTTTACTTTACGAGTTTTTCATTTTGCTCCTTTTCACGGGTCTTTTCCTTTTTTACCTGTGTTGTTCTTACCATTTCTCCTGCATCCTTTTTCTCCTCTACCCTTTTCTTCCCCTGCCCAGTTCACTTTTCCTTCCGTTCCTTATATTCTCCTTTCCTCTTCTTCTTTCCCTTTTCTTCCTTTCCCTCCACAATTTACTTTGCTCTGCTATTCCCTTCCTTCTCTATCCATACTCTTTAACTTTCATTCTTTCTTTTCCTTCCCATTTTTCTTTCCTCTTTCTTCCTCTTACCCTGCTTGACCTTCTTTTTCCTTTTCTTTTTCTTTCCATTTACTTTCTTTCCTTTTTTTTTCTTTTACTTATCACTTTCCTTTCCCCCACTTTCCTTTCCCCCACTTTCCTTTCCCTTGCCTAACTTTCCTCCTTATTCTCCTATCATTCCTTTTCTCCCTTTTCCCACTACCTCTCTCCTCTCTTGCACACTCTTCTTCACTCTCTATCTGTCATCAGATAATTCTGTCTGACATTTTCATTTCATATTTTGTTTATATGATTCCGTTCGTTAATTCTCCTTCATTATCCCATCTCTCTCCGTTCTTCTTTCCTTCTTTTAATCCATCTCTCATATATCATTACCACAGTCCTTTGTTCCTTCCCCTCTTTCCTCTCTTTGCCATATCTCTCCACTTCCTGAATTTATCAATATTCTTAATTTCTGTATTAACTGTATCCTTCCCCTACCATACCGTTCCATTCATCCCACCTACATTCCACCTATTCTTCCTTCGTATTTTCTAACCTTTTTCTTCCTACCGCCGTACCTCTCTTCCCTCCGTACGTCATTCTTTATGCCTCCACGCACCTAAGGTGGAGAAGGCATTATGTCATTGGTCTATCTGCCCGTGCGTGCGTGGGTGTGTCCGTAACAATTTTGTGAACGCCATATCTACTGAACCCATCAATGGATTTCAACCAAACTTTTGTCAGTATGCAGTATAATCAGCAAGGTCAGGGGGTCAAAAGTCAACGTCATATGAGGTCGACTTAGGTCATCTTTACTCTCATTTCATCCCACAGTGAACCTTACCATGGAGGCTGTATGGCGAGTTCACATGCAAGGCTTGGCGGAAGGCATACCCAGCCACGCTTTATGCCAATAGCTTGGCTCCCCAATTCTCGGCGTTTCATTCAATCTTCTCTCAGTTATCTAATTCTTCAATCCTTCCCCATATCCTTCCTTCCTTCCTCCCTTCTGTATTTCTTTCCTTTGTTTCTTCCTGCCATCCCTTTTGCCGTCCTACCTTCCCTCCCGTCTACCTTCAATCCTTCATTCTTCCCTTTCTTGCGCCGTCCCCCTCCCTCCTGTCTTCCTTCCTTCCTTCATTTCTTCCGTTCTTCTTTCCCTTCTGTCATCCTTCCTTCGTTCCGTTCATCTGTCCTTCTTTCCCTCCTGTCTTCCTTCCTTCATTCCTTCTGACATTTTTTTTTGCTCTTTTTCTTTCTCCTTTCTTCATTTCTCCTATTTTCCTCAAACAGCCTTACCTTTATTTCATCTATCGTTCCTTCTGTTCTTCCTTTCTCTCCTTCCTTCCTCTCTACTTCAGTCCTCATTTCACCATTCCCTCCGTCCTTCCTACCTCCCTTTTCCTACCTCGTTTTACCTTACGGTCATCACTTCCTTTATTTACAGGTGTTCATCGTATTTTTTGAGCTTCATTCTGCCTTCCTACTCTCCTTCTTTTTCATTTCTCTCTGTCTCCTTTCATTTACTTCTTATTTTCTTCTTCCTTTTATCGTTTCTTCCACCTTCCCGTTTATCCATTCCTTCGCCCCAATATTTCCTCCTTCCTTCCTTCCTTATTTCCTTTCTTCCTTCTCTTTTTATTTCCTCTTTTCACTCCTACCTTTCAGCCTTACATCCTTCGTCCTTCCTTTCCTTTCTATTATCGTTTCCTTCCTTCTTGTTTTATCCATTTCTTTCGTTACTTCCTTTTTTTATTCTTCCATTTATCAGTTTTTTCTACCCTCCCCTCTTCGTCTTTTCCCAGCTCCTTCTTTTATTACTTTTACTTCTATTTTCCTTTTTCACATCGTTTTGATACATGCCTTCCTTCCTTCCTTCCTTTCTTCATCAAATCCTTCCTGTCTTTAAACCATTCCTATTCGGATTTCTCAATTTCACGTCGACCATTTAATAATTACCTTAACGCTAACATCCCCGTTACATTTTTCGTTCATTAAATCAAATTCATTCCCTTCCACTATTCTTCCTAGATGTTCTTAGCTAAATCACATTTCCCTCCTTGCTTACATTCTCCCTTTCTTTCTATCCATTCTCCTCCTTCATTCTATTCCGTAATTTTTTGTTTTACCATGCCTCTCTCTCTCTCTCTCTCTCTCTCTCTCTCTCTCTCTCTCTCTCTCTCTCTCTTTTCGTTTTTACAAGTATATTTCATTTTCACATTTTCATTTCATTTTCCTAAGTTCCTTCCTTCTTGCTGTCCTTTCCGAACCTTCTTTTTATTAATCTCTCCCAGTCCTTCTGTCTGTTCGTCTACTGTTTATATTCTTCATTCATTTCTTCTCTGTTTATTATATTCTTTTGTTTTCCTGCAACCTCGCTTCCTCCACACACTGTACATTCCTCCTCGCTCTCCCTGCCTTTCCCTTCCTGTTTCTTATTTATGTCCTCCGCCATTACTTTTCCATTTCATTTTCTTGTTTTTTTTTCCTGGGAACAAGGAACAAAAGGCCACGAGCCTGCACTAAATGTTCCTTCCAAGAGAAAAACAAAATACAAGATAGAGCCAAATTCAAGATCCGAACATTTTGAGATGCCTGGACACACTGCGTTTGAAAGACTGGAGATCACAGGAAGCATGATATACAGACAGGAGGAGATACTTCCAGAGTTGACCCG
>NC_137044.1:37310605-37553105 GCF_032717465.1 Coenobita brevimanus
TCTCTTCCACAAATATCCTTTCTTACTTTCTTAACTACTCTTTCCTTTTACCTCTTACCTTTCCTACCTTTTATTTCTTCCAACTCTGTCTCATACCTTTCCATCCGTAGTGTTCTTCCTTTTTTTACCTATTTCTCTTCCTTCTCTCCTTCTACCGGTGTTTCTCCTTTCCTTCCTTCCTCTCTTTCCTTCCTCTCTTTCCTCCGTAATTCTCTCCCTTGTTATATGCTGTGCTTACTTCTTTACCCATTTCTTTAATTATTTCTTTTACCGTATTCATTGTCTTCTCTTTCCTTTCCATACTAATGTTTCTCTACTTCCTTCGTTCCTAATTTTCTTCTTTCTTCCTTCTCCATTCCTTCTTCCTTTTCCTTTCTTTTGTCCTCACCTTTATCTCCGTTCTCCTTTTCCTCTCTCTGCTTGCCTTTCATCTTCCCTCCCCTCCTTTCCTTACTCAGTCCTTTCCCTCCCTCATTTCATTTTCTTGCCGTCTTCTATTGTATCCATATTACATCATCTAATTCCTTCAGTTCTCTTTTTTCTTCCACCTCTGTCTTCCATTAACTAACTATTTTCTCTCTGCCCTCTCGTCCGTTTTCTGTCCAACTCTTTAATGCAAGAGTTAACCGTTACTCCCATCTTTCATTTATGCAATAGGTCAAGTCTGGAACTGTCTCCCTCTGTCTGTATTTCCTGCGTCCTATGATCTCCAGTCTTTCAGACTCAGTGTGTCCAGACATCTCGAAATTATCGGATATTGAATTTGGCTTTCTCTTGTATTGCTTTTGTTTTTTCTTGGAAGGAACAGTTTGCGGTCTCCTGGCCTTTGGTTCCTTCTTCCTAACGTTAAAAAAGAAAAAAAAAAAGAGTTCCCATCTTTCTTTACATAATTCTTTACATAAAAACTTTCTTCTTACCTTCTTTGTTTAAATCCTTCTCATTTACCCTTGCCACTTTTGTTCCCTTCCTTCCGCTCTCCATCTTCCCTTTTCGGCAAATCACCACTTCTCATTCATTTCTCCTTTACTCTCCTTTTTTTTTTTCTTTATTGTTACAATGAGCTTCTTCCTTCGCAACTCACTTCATTTTATTCCATGCCTTCCTATTTCAATGCCATTTTTTTCTTCTGCTTATATGCCTTATTTTCTCTCCTTTCTTCGTTCTCTCTTCCTCTTCATTCTCTCTTCCCTTTCCTTCTATCCTTTCTTCTTCCTGTTCTCTCCCCCATTTTAATTGGTCTTCCTTTCTTCTTCCCTCTCTCACTTCCAGTCTGTCCTTCCCCTCCTTCCTAGGTTCATTTCCACAACTTTCCCTCCTCTTATTTCCTTCCATCCCCTACCTCCTTCCATCCCCTACCTCCTTCCATCCCCTACCTCCTTCCATCCCCTACCTCCTTCCATCCTCCCTGTTAATCACGAACTCCATCTTTCCTTTAATGGTGTTCTCCGTTTCACTGCGTCTCTCTCTCTCTCTCTCTCTCTCTCTCTCTCTCTCTCTCTCTCATACACACACACACACACACACACACACACACACATTCATATTATTTTCCATTCTCATCTACATTCATTGCAAATACGAGAGAAGAAGGAGCGACTCTGTCCATCATCTCAATAATGCTTTTGGGACACGAGGTGTTCCACTCCCGTAACTTTTGCAAATTCACTGAGGCCATCCCACACCACATCTCACGACAGAATTAAAAATCATTAACCAAAAGGCATCAACTGAAGGTCCGGCAGCTCCAGCATCTAATAACTTTGTACTTTTGTTTCCCAACGAAACGAGTGTGTGATGCATGTTACTTCTCTGGGATGGAAGAGGAAGAGGAGGGGGAGGATGTACTATTGCGGACAGGAGTTCTTAACCACCCTCGTCCAGCCAACCTGTGTATGTGGCATATGTGGCAGCGTCGCATTCACGAGCACAGAAGTTGCCTTCGATGCTTTTCTGTCGAAAAATATTCCTTCAGCTTTGGGCTTGTACTAATGGATAAAGCAATAGTAATATTTACTTTGAAGGTTTGACTCTGATAACACGAATATATCATACTGATTATTTAATAACTTGTTTCTCGTATAGAGCCAAGCAAGTGATAAATATGTATATTTGGTTCCACACCACGACTTCCTGTAGGTCTGAACCAGCGAACACAGAGTGAACAAGTTCGAAGCATTCATTTGTTAACAGGAGAGAGAGAGAGAGAGAGAGAGAGAGAGAGAGAGAGAGCGTGTATGGTGGGTTCCTGTGAATTTTGGAATAATGAGGTGGAGGCAGACTGGCGCAGGGAAATGCAAGGGATGAGAAACCCTGGATTCCTGTGATCCATTGAAAACAGCCCACAGTGTGAGTATTTCTTCCATCAGTCACTAAAACTTGCCTTGCTTTGTGATATATATATATATATATATATATATATATATATATATATATATATATATATATATATATGTATAGGATTGCTTTCGTTGGAATAATGAATTACGAGATAAATGCTGTTGATTTAACAAAAAGCTGTGCTTAAGAAAGTAATTTGCCTCTCTGCCCAGAGAGAAATATCCAGTTAATGAGAAAAATACTTACAGGTATGAGTTCGCCAAAAACCTCCAGGTGCCAACCACCAGAGAGAGAAAAAAATGCGAACATAAAGAATTTAACAGAAGTTACGCGGCCTGCCAAATAATTTGACAAAGTCAACTGGCGTTACCCAGAATAAAACCCATCTTTCATTTTGTCCGACGAGACGTTATCCTGGGATAAATAAACTCCTTCGTCATCAGCCAAAGGAAAAATTCCCTGTTTAGCTTGAGCACCATATTTAGTCATATCGCATAAAATCATGTGTATGTAGCCGGAATGAAGCCCCTTATCTATGGCTGGCAAACTCCCTGTAAAGAGTACCCGGTACTATTTTCTATCGACAGACTGAGTTAAGCGGTGAGACTCATCTTTCGTGTAAGGAAATCCACCCCGCCTCTCTGTGTGTGTGTGTGTGTGTGTGTGTGTGTGTGTGTGTGTGTGTGTGTGTGTGTGTGTGTGTGTGTGTGTGTGTGTGTGTGTGTGTGTGTGTGTGTGTGTGTGTGTGTGTGTGTGTGTGTGTGTGTGTGTGTGTGTGTGTGTGTGTGTGTGTGTGTGTGTGTGTGTGTGTGTGTGTGTGTGTGTGTGTGTGTGTGTGTGTGTTTTGAATTGAGAGTCATCTGACTTGTGGAGCATGATATGCGGATTGGTAGGTTGGTAACTGGGTGGGTGGATTGGTTAGTGTAGGCTGGTTGTTTCACAGGCGGACTAGGTGGAGTGAGTGGGCGAGAGGGAGGGAAATGGTTGTTGGGCTGGTTAAGTGGGGTGGAGTGGGGTTCGTGCATTGTTTAAGTGAGGTGGGTGGTGGGGCTACCTGTAGGACAAGGCAAGAGACGGGTTTGTGTCGTCCTACTTTTGAGACATACTGTATTGAGTAAGGTTGTGGGTATGTGCGTTGATGGGTGGGTGTGTAGGTGGATGGACGGATTGTGGGAAAACAGGCCACTGGGGTTAGGTGAACTGAGTTAATGTCCGAGTTGGGAAAATCGGTCCACAGGGGATATTATTCTGGAATCATGCTGAAGTAGGTATATATATCCAGTGGGTTACAACAGGTCCATCGTGCAATACGTCTGTTGGTTAAGAGGTCTGTGTTTCAACTGCACGCATCAGTGGGTGATATAACCACGTCGGATAACAGGTTTATGGGGAAAATAGGTTCATTGTGAACAATACATCCATGGGTATACGACCATGTAGGAAACCTGCATTCATAGAGAGATTCAAGGTCGACGGAAAAATTGGTCCGTGGGGAGAAAATACATCAATGGGGAAAATTAGTTCGTGGGAAAATAGGTTACGTAGGGAAGTAGGCGTCTTTGAAAAAAAAAAAGTCATTAAGGAAAATAGGTCCATAAGGGATTGTGCTCCGAGCTGTGAAAATGTCCATTGATAAAAATATTCATGGGGAGAAAATAGGTCCAAAGGGGCATACACGTACTGTAAACTTACATGGAAATATTTAAAATAAATGGGACCTAAAACATCCAACTTTTAACAGCGATCGTTGCCTGGAATTAGTCTTACCACTGCACAGTGCACACCTTGCACCAAACAACCAGCCAGACCCTATTACCACTTCGTCATCCAGTTATTATATTTCATAATTTACCTTCATTTAGCCATTTAAGCATAGAAAGCCAACCGAAACGAAAGGAAAAATCCCTGTTTAACTGTGTTGAGCACCTCATTTCTCCACCTCATTCCTCTAAAATTCTCGGGGACCCGCTACTCTCTCTCTCTCTCTCTCTCTCTCTCTCTCTCTCTCTCTCTCTCTCTCTCTCTCTCTCTCTCTCTCCTGTTAACAAATGAATGCTTCGAACTTGTTCACTCTATGTTCGCTGGTTCAGACCTACAGGAAGTCGTGGTGTGGAACCAAATATACATATTTATCACTTGCTTGGCTCTATACGAGAAACAAGTTATTAAATAATCAGTATGATATATTCGTGTTATCAGAGTCAAACCTTCAAAGTAAATATTACTATTGCTTTATCCATTAGTACAAGCCCAAAGCTGAAGGAATATTTTTCGACAGAAATGCATCGAAGGCAACTTCTGTGCTCGTGAATGCGACCCTGCCACATACACAGGTTGGCTGGACGAGGGTGGTTAAGAACTCCTGTCCGCAATAGTACTTCTAATAAAACGAGTTCTCAAGCAACCGAGAGAGCGCCTAGGAAAATGCGTTTCAGGGACAGGTTTTAGGCCAGGTGAGAACCCCAAGAGCTGACCCCCAAAGTAGGAGTCCTCAGAGTTTTCAATTAATGACAGTATGCAATAGCCAAATTTTCACCAAGAAAAATGAAATTTTGTGTAACATTTGTCCTTCACCAGGATCATGTTTCAGGCAGGGATGAGGCCCGAGGGGTCGTTTCCTAGGAGGGAGGTGGCCCCGCGGTTCCCGGTCAACCACTTGTGCACTGTGGAAAACCTTCCTACTAGGGAAGGAATCCTCTACTCCCTACAAGCGGGAATGACCTACTAGGAGAGAGAGAGAGAGAGAGAGAGAGAGAGAGAGAGACTGTAAATAATGAAGAAGCAGATAAAAACAAGGCTAATATATCCAGAATGACAGTTTGCAATATACCATGAGGTCTCTTAGCCACATGTGGGTCTAAAAGGTGTGAGAGCATCACATGATTTAGCGTGATGTGTCATTACCTACACCCCCACCCACAGCAGTGAGTACGACAGTGAATTTAAGTTAATGTGGAAATGATGGTTGACAGATATATGCATAATGATAGTTTGCACTATTGCATCTGGTCGGTTAAACACCTGTAAGAGCGAGGCCTCGTAGTCACTACACCGCTGCGAGTCTAAAAGGTGATAGAGCACCTCATTATCCCCTCGTTGTCATTGATAAGTTCTCACGGTTTGTTGGTTTGGTGTCTTTGGTTTCCAAGCCAGCAGATGACGTGGCTCGTGCTATTGTTACACCCATAATCTGCCCATTTACTACTCCCAAAGTAATACTTCTTTTCGGCTTTGCATACTTCAACCCATTGCAGTGGGAGCGACAGTGAAGTTAAGCTGAGGCGGCCAGGATGGTTGACAAATATATGCAGAACGACAATATTCAAAATACCTTCAGGTTGATTTCACACCTCCAAGATCGACCTGATACTATTAGGCTGAATAAGTGGAGGAATTGGGGCCGGTGAATTAGGAGCAAATGGATCGGGACAACATGTTGAATGCATTTAGCGAATGGTTAGTTATGAATGCTACAGCAGTGTGTGTCCTCGCAAGGTCAACAACAAAGAAGAAAGGTGGAGTGAAAAGGGTGAAAGATAAGTAATGAAATAAAAAAGGAAAGAAGAGACTACACGATGCAGGAAAGGAGTTCCAAATGAAAAGAAAATACACGAAGAGTATGGAACTTGATTCTCCCGAAATTGCCCCACTTAAAATACAGACAAGATTCGTTAAATCCATCCTAGACAATTTACCTACCAACAAAGCTCCAGGCCCAGATGGAATTCCGCCAATTGTTTTGAAAAAGTGTTCCCCTGAACTTGCTTTTGTCCTAGCCAAATTATTCAGACTATGCATACGTACTTCTTTATTCCCAAATTCATGGAAAGAAGCCAATATCCACCCAGTTCCGAAGAAAGGAAGTTCGTCTGACCCCTCCAATTACAGACCAATAGCTGTCACATCTTCTCTTGGCAAGGTATTTGAAACTTTAATTAATAAGCACATTGTTAAACATCTTGAATCCAACAACTTAATTAGTGATAGACAATACGGTTTTCGCCACGAAAGATCCACCATTGACATACTCAATCTCTTAACTCATACCATCCATCAATCAATTGATCTTTTTGGAGAAACTAATGCAGTAGCTCTTGATATCTCTAAAGCTTTCGACAGAGTATGGCACCGTTCCCTGCTGTCCAAACTCCCTTGCTATGGACTAACGTCTTTTGTTCCTTTGATTTCTTCTTATCTTAGTGACAGGAAAATAAGAGTAAAAGTAGATGATGTATATTCGAATTTCCACTCAATTAACGCTGGCGTGCCGCAGGGATCAGTTCTGGCGCCAACCCTATTTCTGGTTCATATTAATGATCTCTTATCTGTCACTCACAATCCCGTTCACTCATATGCAGATGACTCAACACTACATAGTTCATTCACACTCAGACATCCATTTACAAAGTCTAATATCTCTACCTCTCAACTCAGTACAGCCATCTCCATAAATCAAGATATAGCTACAATCAGTGAATGGGGACAAAACAACCTTGTCTCTTTTAATGCTAGTAAAACTAAATATATACAGTTTACTAATAGACAGATATTGCCAGATTCGTACATTACCTTCAGTGCTACTAATATTCCCATCTCCAAAAGTATTGAAATTCTTGGTGTCTCACTTAACAGTGCCCTCAGCTGGACCTCTCATGTCAGATCACTTGCTAAAACCGCCTCAAAGAAACTTGGATTATTGTACAGAGTCCGTAACTTCTTCGCCGATGAGCAGTTAGCTATAATTTATAAGAGTCATGTGCGCTCTCAGCTTGAATATTGCTCACCCTTGTGGAATGGTTGTAGAGAGGTTGCATTAAGACAACTAGACAAAATTCAGAATAAAGCTGTTAGAATCATTAACAACCCTGCCATTACATATAAACTACCTCCCCTGCAAGTAAGAAGGAATTTTGCCTCCCTTGCATTATTTTACAGATTTTTTTTTGGCAAATGCTCAGACGAAGTTGCGTCCATGGTGCCACCTCTCCATGCCTTCCCTCGTGCTACACGGGCATCTGGTAGCGCTCATGACTGGAATGTCACTCAGCCATATTGCAGAACTTCTGCCTATCAGAATTCTTTCATTCCCCGAACTGCATCTCTCTGGAACTCGCTTCCCCAGAGTTGTTTTCCTCCTAATTTCAACCCACAGCTGTTCAAGTCTAACTGTTACAGACATTTTATGAATATCTGGTGTATGGATTTTTTTTTTTTCCCCCATTTGTTTTTCCTTCCTCCGTTCTGTTATTTAAAAAAAAAAAAAATGCGAAGAGACGAGTCAAGAGGAAATACTGTAATGGGGGTAAATGATGGCCTTTGAGGAAAAATTAACGCAGATTACGCCGAAAATAGGACGCTTAACTGGAAAGAAGTGCGAAACAGAACTGAAAGTGAAATGAAGTGTGAAAATGTGAGGGGTGGAAATGGATAAATACTAACCAATAGAAATGAAGTAAGAGGCAGATAGAAAGTGTACTTTATAAGACTGATAAATGGGAATGCTGAGATCAGAGCGGTTCGAAACTTGATTGGTTTTACTGGTTGGCAGGGAAGGAATGCTATGCCAGGAAACGTGACAGTGGCAAAAGTGAACAATACTGTGAATCGGCTGAAGAATGGGGAGGCATTAGTTGCCGATGAGGTGTATGCAAAGATGAATAACTGTTGTGAAGAGAGTAAAATGAAGTGTTTGGAAGAGATTCGTAAGAAAGGTTAAATGAGTGAAACTGTACATGCAGAGTGTAAAAAGGCCGCAGTTATACCCATCTGCAAGAATAATGGCGAACTAAGCTAGTGCAAAAATTATCGTGGTATTTGTCTCTTGAGTGGTGAAGGAAATGTATATGAAAAAATTATCGTACAGAAAGTTTGGGGATATATCTGAGGGCCTGGTGAGTGACGAACGGTGGTATTAAGGGAAGCAGAGGAGTGTGTGTTTCAAATATTTGCAGTAAAACAGACAATGGGGAAGGCTTGTAAGCAGGACGATAAATCATTTGAGAGATTGATGGATCTGGAAAAATATGCAGCTAAGTAAACAAAGAGGGATTACGGAAGTCCTGGCGCTTGTATGGTGCGTGTGTACACACACACACACACACACACACACACACACGTGTGTGTGTGTGTGTGTGTGTGTGTGTGTGTGTGTGAGTCTGTGTGTGTGTGAGTCTGTGTGTGTGAGTCTGTGTGTGTGTGTGTCTGTGTGTGTGTGAGTCTGTGTGTGTGTGAGCCTGCGTGTGCGTGTGTGTGTGTGTGTGCGTGCGTGTGTGTGTGCGTGTGTGTGTGCGTGTGTGTGTGTGTGTGTGCGTGTGTGTGTGTGTGTGTGTGTGTGTGCGTGTGTGTGTGTGTGTGTGCGTGTGTGTGTGTGTGTGTGTGCATGTGTGTGTGTGTGCGTGTGTGCGTGTGTGTGCGTGTGTGCGTGTGTGTGCGTGTGTGCGTGTGTGTGCGCGCGCGCGTGTGTGTGTGTGTGTGTGTGTGTGTGTGTGTGTGTGTGTGTGTGCGCGCGCACCAATGGAATTATGAAAAGGGTAAAAACACGAATAATGGTGTGAGAGATGGAGTTGGCAAATAATGGTGAAGGACGGGGTAACTCAATGCTGATGAATGCACATCACGTGATGCCGCTTGCACACAGTGGACAAGCGCTTGTAGGCTTGTGCAAAATTTTCTAGATGTCACTGAGCATACTATCTTAAAGGTAAATGCTGATAAGTATAAAGCAATGGTTGTTGAAGGAGATGGTGACTCTCAGGGTGATGTTACGGTGAATAGAGAGAGAGAGACTTGGAGTGGTATTAAAGGTTATGTACCTTACTGCAATGATAGAAAAGAGAGGTACGTGTGTATATCAACTGGAAAGTAGAGTTGCACTGGGAAGGAACGTGGCTGGTGCTATGAAAGCCTTGATGAAAGGCGGGGGTCTGTGTGTGGCGGCTGTGAGAGGTTTGCCTGAAGAAGTTTAAGTGCTTACTCTAACATACGGATATGAGATTCTGCTGTGTCGCGCAAATGGAAAGTCAGGAGTAAGAAAGTGAAGACGTACCTAATGAAGAATGTGTGCGGAGTGCAGAGAGTTGACAGGATAAGGAATAATGTGATTTATGAAGGATGAGATGTAAGGAAGACTATGGACACCAAACTGGAAGATAGTGTGCTTAGGTGGTATGGTCGTGTGGAGTGAATGGGTGTAAATGTATGGAATAAGTTATATCTGTCAGGTGAAGCCCTGATTCAGGTGGCTTGAATGCAGGGTGAGTGGAAGTGTGGACCGTTCGCTTGGATTAACTTTGGTTGTTATTTGTTTATTTTTTTTTTTTCTGGCTCTCTCGACCTGACCTCACTCCATTCTTGAGTGGTAAAGAAGGACTACTTGATGATAATGATGATGATGATGATCACTCTTATTATGTACCATTAATCTGGGACACTCATCAACCACTCACGCATTGTAGTGTTGGCTTCAGGTGAATCTATACCGAGTGCCAAGGCAAATGTTGTCTTGTAAAGCAGGAAACCATTTATTATGCTGAGTGAAAACCATATAACCATATGACGCCTGCTGATTTATTGAGTTAAGGAACTCCAAACTGACAAAGCTTGTTAGCGTCAACATTGGAGGGTCGGTTTTAGGCTATTGCACCCATCGTGAAACACAGGAGAGAGTGATGCTGGTCAGCTTCACTTGTTGGGTTGTTGTGCCTGCATTACACAGTTAAGCAGCACATGAAGAGATGCAGAACATAGTCTAAATTCTAAGAATTCAAGCAATTTACAGGATCTTCAATGTTTGACGTTCTGAATTAGATGCAAATAACAAGTCTTTCATAACTATACTAGTAAAAAGTAGCTTCAGTACTGGTAACTGCTCAAGCAGACGCTTGGTAACACTAAAGATGACCATCTTGTATGTGATGGATGCAACATCTGGTGTGGCTTCATGCGGCAAGACATGTGGAACTCTTTCAATGCACTTAAATTATCTGGAGATTTAAATAATAATATAAATCTCGCTCTGGATCTTCCACGCACCTAGGTAATATGTTGCATGCACAGAAGGAACATGAATGGATGGAGCGACATAAGTCGTTTTTCGCAAAAAAATATGGTGTCATTCCTAAGGCATTCCGAGAGGGATTGGTGTTGGACCATCATTAGTTACCCATCAGATGCAAATTCTATCATTACTTCCCTATAAGGTACAGCATGTTTCTGCATGTGAACAGAGTCTTGTTGCAGCAGCAAAATAAAGTGGAATAGGAGCCAAGAATGCATCTTTAACACAAGTATCAATAAAAAGTCTTGTCACCAGTGCTAAGTGTTTTACACATTCTCTGTCTCTTGACTCAGGAGCAGTCAAGGAATATGTTTTTGTCGTAAAAGTTCATAATTATCACCCTTCAGCTCACCTCCTTGGGCATTCATTATCAATGCAATGCATTTAGCTCTACTACAGTCGAAGCTTTTTGTAGTGCGTGGATCAAGACACGTTGCCAGCACAACTAAATATACAATACCAGATTGTGCAAGACTGTGTTCATTATAAATGCCACGACTCTAATCTCACCTTTCATTTGTACTTCATTTTTATGACACATCAAGAAGCCTTGTTGACGTCCGTATTGCCTCAACATAATATGATTTTACTTTTTTTTTTTTTTTTTTTTTCCCAACGTTCCCGTCTGTTGCATGCTGTACAGTAAAAATATTCTGGATTATTTGTGAAAAGTTTTTAGTGAAAAAACCGCTACAGAACATGACAGATTTTGTTAAGAAAGCTTATTACTCTTCCTTTAGAAGAGAATTTGGTGAACAAGACAAAATGTGGGCCCATCACAGTGTGTGTTCTGTTTGTGCTGAGGAACTAAGACAATAGACAAAAGGTAAAAAGAAGACTCTTGCTTTTGGTATTCCAATGATATAAAGGGAATCCCAGACCATAGTCACAATTGTTATTTTTGTTCCTGCAAAGTTCAAGGATACAATGGAAAGAACCAGAAAGAAATTTTTTATCCTAATCTTCCATCATCACTAAGACCTGTACCACGTAGATCTGATCGACCAGTCCCTACCCCACCTGATAGTCTTGAGTATTTAGAAGCTCACTCAAAGGAAGAAAATGCTGCAGTAAAACATAAAGACTTTGTTCCAGCGTGTTCAAGCAATGAGCCGCAGCCACTCTTTCAGAATGAACTTAATGTTTTAGTAAGAAACCTCGGTCTCTCCAACTATGCTGCAGACCTCTTGGAGTGCCAACTAAAAGATGAAAACTTATTACATCCAGACTCAGCTTTCTCTTGGTACCGAAATAGAGAAAAGGAGTTTGCACCATATTTCATGAAAGATGGATCTTTGGTTTATTTTCACTGACGTAACTGACCTAGTGCAGACACTTAGCCGAGATTATAAAGCAGAAAAATGAAAACTATGGATTCATCTAAATGAAGCCTGAAAGGCGCACTACTTTATAATGCCTAATGGTAACAAATATGCATCAGTACGTGTTGTTCATTCTGTGCATTTAAAAGAAACGTACCAGGATTTGGCAAATCTTCTCAAGGAAATCAGCTAAAATGAACACTGTCGTTTCATATCTGGGAACCTTAAAGTTCTGTTTATCTTACTGGGTCAGCAGTCAGAGTATACAAAATTCCCGTGTTTTCTCAGCGAGTGGGACAGCAGAGCCAAGGATTTACACTGGGTTCAGAAGGAATGGCCACATAGAAAAAATCAACAGTTTGGTGCCAAAAAACATCATCAGACCTAGCTTGGTGAATCCAGATAAAGTGCTGCTTCCATCAATTCATATTAAACTTGGGTTAATGACGTAGTTTGTCTAAGCCCTGTCAAAAGATGGAGCCTGTTTGATGTATTTATGCCAAAAATTACCTGGTTTGTCTGAAGATAAACAGAAATAGGGCGTATTACTGGACCTGATATAAGAAAACTGATTACTGATGCGGAATTTTATGGTGCGATGAGCGACAAGGAACGAGAGGCGTACCATTCGAAGAAGCAATTTCTAAGTGTTTTAGGGAACACTAAGGATCCAACTTACAAAGAAAATGTGAGAAATTTGTTGGTTAATTTTAAGGAGTTAAGTTGTGACATGAGTCTCAAAGTTCACATTTTGGATCCGCTTTTGGAAATTTTCCATCCATCCATCAATCCATCGTCCAATTTTTCCCTGAACTGAAAAATCGCAGAGCGGTAAGTGAAATACAGAGTGAATGATTCCATCAGGATATCAAGGACAGGGAAAGAAGGTACCAGGGACTAATGGATGTCAGTATGATGGCGAACTACTGCTGGATGATTCAAAGGGACTCACCAGGAAAAGTGTACAAACGATGGGCCATCAAATGAAGTTTTGATGCAAAAAAAACTGAGAAGTGGCAGAGACTAGAGAAGTTATATGTGATTCATGGAATATATACTAGTTTCCTTTATGTATATATTTAAAATATTACATTGACTACATATTTTCATTTTCAGTTAATTTAGAACAATATTGTATAGATCAATTCAGATATATATATTGCTATATTATAGATAAAAATCTCTTTTTCATTACAATGTGATGTGATGGAAAATTCTAAATGTATTTTTGTGTTCATAAGTGCAATAGCAAATAGCTACTCAGAATAAAAACAGTTTTTAATGACTTTAATTCTGCATGCCTGTGTAATCCACCATAGAAGATAAAACATGGGTTCTGATGTACTGGTGCACCTGCGGCTCCTTAACTCCCTACGGGCGGGGGAAACGGGAGAGATGGTCATCGGATGTTCCTGTTGTATGCACTAAACAATTTCGACCTCACGGGAGGCAGAGTTGAAGTTTTCTTATTTACTTTGTTTTTAGTGGTTTGGTGCAGTGTATATTTTGTTGCTTCGAATTAATTGTGATAATGACTTAATACTTTTTATGAGCTATATTTCTTGCACTATTAAGACTATTTTAACAGTTTTCTTTGAATATATGCCTTCTGATTATTTTAGGATATATGTATTCTTAGGGTGTTTTGCTAGCTCGTTTTTGTGTGTAAAAAATTAATCTATCTTTCTCTCTATTGCCAGACGCCATAATCCCATAAGGGGTGGCCATTTGACTTTGAGTTATTTGTTTTACGGGGAGGGGCACTAACCCTCCACCAACCCACTTGACACGTAGGGAGCACGTATGGTTTGGTTATATGGTTACAACTCAGCGTTGTAAAATAATAATAATAATAATAATAATATGTAAAAAAATTAAAAATCTGTTCCTGTGGAATAAGTACTATTTCCTTATTTGCTTTACTTCAAAACTGTAGAGAACATATATCATCCTAAAACTTCGCTTTTGTAAAGAGAATGATTATTTTTATTTACTAATTTTCTGTAGAAAGAATGAGTGTGTTTGTCTTTTCCTTCGTGAGATGCCTAAAGAAAACATATAAATATGACAAGTGACATGTAACAATGCTGAATACATATTGAATGAAATCACAGAAGTCTAGAATCGGACATTTTTTCGCGATTTGCGATTATATAGTAGATCACTTTCACTGTCCAGCCCCCAAATGTAGTCCCCCATCATGCTCACGTTATACTGTTCTTGTTATCTCCTCTTATAGTACATTATATCTTGACAGAAGCGTCCTCCTTGCTCTTCAGAATATGCACCCATGTTGTCCTTGAATTCATCAAGATGGGAATGATGCATATGAATCTTTAGTGACATTCTACAGCCCTTGGCACCGTAGTTCTTTATGAGGTTGTCAATCAGCTCCTCATGGTCCTCATCCTTGTGATTTCCAAGAAAACCGCGAACCATTGCTTTCAGACTGTCCCAGGTCACTTTTTCAGCTTTCGAAACCTTGTTGGGAAAATCCTTGAACTCCAGGATCTTCTTAACCTGTGGACCGACGATAATACCGGCTTTGATTTTAGCCTTTTTTTTTTTTTTTAAGGCTATCGACCATTGGGGCAAAGCCCCTGGTCATTAAGGCCAGATACATATATATATATATATATATATGTATATATATATATATATATATATATATATATATATATATATATATTGTTACGGTGGCGCCAGCCCGGGGCTATTACAAAGAAGACAACAAGTCAGCCTTAGATGATCGGCCTCCACTGCGTTGCAAAAATAACGCAGACCCCGGCACTGACACTCCGCAAACTAGAGAAAAACTGCGCAACGGAAAGGTACTTACTTAAGAACGCAACACTCTGTACTTTGATAATAAAACGGAACAGCCTACCTATAGATCTAGCCTACTATCGTCACTACCGGAAGTAATACCGCCCGAGACAGTATACAGGAACACCTCCCACTTACTTCCGGTGGTGACGACTTCTACTTAACCCGTGTCCAAGGGGGAACGCAGTTAATGGCTCACGATAGTTCTCACTAGCCTAGTGCAAAGAGATGGGATTAAACAGTGTAGGGGTTAGGGGTGTGTGTGTATGTACGTGTGTTGGGGGAACGTTAATTAAGGCAGCGAGAAACTACGGTGAGCCAGACTGGCCCTCCAAAGACAACAAGGTCACAAAACAAAATAAAATAACTACTTTCCTCAGTCAGCAACAAAAAGAATAAAAAATAAACTTAAATGAAAACGCCAGCTCGGCATAAAAATGACTGGGGAGAGAGAGAGTGTGCACACACGCACGATACGGAAGCTAGCTGGGAAGATACTGACAAAGGCTGGCTCCTGTGCGGCCAAGCGCGAACGCATGAATCAAATTAATTAATAAGAACTTAAATTCGTGCCCCTCTCTCTACAATAAATTGGTACTTCTAATGCAAGCAAAACATCATTAAATATACTGGTAGCTCACATAAGACAATCAAAATAATCAAATGCATTCTCAGCATGGTATGAAATAAAATTGCCCTCAGTGGCAGGAACGAAAGAAACAAAAGAACTTGTAACACTCGCTAATATAAACTCCGCGAATGACACGGATACATACTGCATAATCCCCCTAGCCCAGCTGTAACGGCTGCACCCGTGGGAACGGAAAGGCGGACAACGTAACACGCCCTTCCCCAAGGGAAAATTTTGAGCCCTGGATCAAAATTTTCGAATCAAGACCCTGACCCCTCCCTGGATAAACAATCAGCAATTACGTTATCAGTCCCTTTAATATGCCTAACTTCTAAATTGTACTCTTGCAAAAGCAAACTCCAGCGGGTCAAACGCTGGTTCTTAAATTTAAACTTGTTCAAAAACTGCAGGGGATGATGGTCTGAATAAATCTTGATCACAGGGCCAAAAGGGGGCAGGTAGACAGCAAAGTGTTGCAGGGCCAGGATAATCGCTAATAACTCCTGCTCTATGACGGAATAGTTCTTCTGGGCTCTATTAAACTTCTTTGAGAAGTATGATATGGGATGTTCAACCTGGCCCTCATCCGGCTGCATCAACACTGCTCCTACCCCTACTCGGCTAGCATCAACTGCCAGCACAAAAGATCTGTCAAAATCTGGTGCACGCAATATAGGGTGGTGGCACAGCAGAGACTTAACAGTAGTAAAAGCTTGCTCACACTCGGCTGTCCACTGCCACTTCTTATCCTTGCGCAATAAGTCAGTAAGAGGGGCAAGCACTGTGGAGTAATTCCCAATAAATCGTCTATAATAGCCGATCATGCCCAAAAATCGCTGGAGGGCACGGCGACACTGGGGTGCTGCAAAGTTGGAAATGGCATCCACCTTAGCCCGAGGTGGAGCCACTTGCCCATGTCCTACAACAAATCCAAGGTACTGGACCTTAGCACGTACGAACTCGCACTTGTCTAAGTTGACTACTAAGCCAGCTTCCTCCAACCGCTTAATGAGCATTTCCACATGATCAAGGTGCTCCTCCCACTTGGTGTCATACACAATGACATCATCGATGTAAACGACACAATTAGGTATGCCATCCACCACTTTATCCATAAGCCTCTGGAAAGTGGCTGGAGCATTCTTCAGTCCATAAGGCATCACCTGGCACTGATATACTGCACCACTGACAACGAAGCTAGCCACTTGTTTAGCCCGTTCCGTCAGCGGGACCTGCCAGTATCCTTTTACTAAGTCAAGTTTGGTGATATAAGTGGCATTTCCCACCTTGTCCACGGAGTCATCGACCCGAGGCAAGGAATAAGCATCGGTCTTAGACAGTGAGTTAACCTTCCGGAAGTCCACACACAACCTAACCTTCCCATCTGGCTTCGGCTGCAAGGTAACTGGTGAACTCCACTCACTGAAACTCCTCTTAATCAATCCATGGTCCAACATATACTTGATCTCATTATCGAGAGCTTTCTGTCTGATAGGGTTGATGCGGTAGGGAGCTAATTTTACAGGCTTACTATCCCCAACATCAATGTCATGAGTAGCCCAAGTTGTCAATCCCGGTGAATCTCCAAAAACTTTCGGATGTTTCCATAATCTGTTGCAGAGCTCTCCTCGCTTTACTGGATCAAGGTGTTGCAATTTCTCCACCAGAGCTGCATAACCATTGCCCTCCCATAGGTCAGCTGGTAACATCTCACCACGACTAAGCACTTCCTCCTGCTCCTCCAACTCACTACCAATCGTCAAAACTACAGGAGCGCTCTTATCCCTGGTTCCCTCGACGTCCGCTCCAAAGTCACCTTCCAGGGACTGTGGCTGTAACCCTGGTCCACTACTCACATCATCGGCACCAACAGCTCCCTCCACAGCACGTTCCCTTGATGCCACGTCCTCCCTTCCCCGTCCTTCACATCCCAGGTGAGAGACATCAGCAGTCATCCCACAATGAGAATCAACTGGGCGGTAGTATGGCTTCAACATATTAATGTGGCACAACTGAGTACTCTTCCGCCTATCTGGGGTAACAATTAGATAGTCAAGTTCCCCAACTCTCTTCTTCACAATATAAGGACCACTGAATCTAGCTGCCAGAGGTTTTCTTTGCATGGGCAGCAGTGCCAAAACTTCATCTCCTTGCTTAAATTCACGACTTCTGACCTTCTTATTATAATGAGCCTTCATTTTCGCTTGAGCCCCGATTAGATGGTCACGGGCAAGCTCTAAAGCGCAATGCAGTCTCTCCTGAGTGCGGCAGACATAGTCAAGCATGGATTCCTGGTTGCCAGATTTGTTGTTACTCCAGGCCTCTCGCACCACATCCAAGGGACCACGAACTCTGTGCCCAAACACTAACTCATTGGGTGAAAACCCTAACGACTCAGTTGGTACCTCTCTCACTGCAAACATAACAAAGGGTACCGCTAAGTCCCAATCCTTTCCACTATCATAGCAGAAGGTGCGCAGCATTGTCTTTAAGGTCTGATGATGCCTCTCCAGGGCACCTTGTGACTGCGGATGGTAGGCACTGGACAAAATGTGTTTGATGCCCAACTCTGTCATTGTCTGCTTAAATAAATTAGATGTAAAATTTACTCCACGGTCTGACTGCAACTCCTTGGGCAGGCCAAAATGAGTAAAGAACAGGATAAGTTGCTTGACTACTGACTTCGCCTGCATGCTTCTGATTGGTATAGCCTCTGGGTATCGCGTTGTAACATCCATTATGGTTAACAAATACTTGTTTCCAGCAGTAGGAGGTAAAGGGCCCACGATATCAATGATTACCCGGGTAAACGGAGGTTCATCTGCAGGAATGGGAGTCAAAGGGGCCACAGGAAGAACTTGATTAGGCTTGCCCACTATCTGACACGTGTGACAGCCCTTGATGTACGCAGCAACTTGTCCCGGCATACTTGGCCACCAAAAATTATATCTTAAGCGCTGCACTGTCTTTCTGTTTCCCAAGTGACCTGCTAAAGGTCCCTCATGTGCTAACTGTATTAACGGCACCCTATACTGCACAGGCACCACCACCTGCACTAACTCACTCACTCCTCCATCCACCGTGGCGCCAGTGGGCGTCCATCGGCGATGTAAAACATTGTCTTTAATCAGGAACTCCTCCTTACCACACTCCATACTTCTTTCTTCCCCTACTCGAGCAAACAAGGGCTTTAATGTTACATCCTCCTGTTGCTTCACCCTCAATTCTGCTGGCCCAACACCCGCCAGCTCTACTGAGGACTGAGATAAGGGACTGGTCGGGACACTGGATTGCGAAGGGCGATCAATCTCAACGTCACCTCTAGTACACTCGACAGGGGGAGGAATGTCAGACTCCACACTGACATCATCACCTCTACCCTCAACAGTGACACACTGTTCCTCAGGCGCGTTTGACGGTGGTCCTGCATCCCCGCAGTCGACCCCAGCGTCCTGAAATTCTAATTCAGTCGGTGGGCTGGGCTCAGTCTCCACACAGACACACTCAGCACCACCTCTAGTGTCCTGAGTGGGAAGTGGGGCGGCGCCCATGCACGCATTCCCACTCTCCTCACCCACTACAGCAACACTCTGCTCACTAGGTTCCTCCATTGGTGGCCCTGCCTCATCACAGTCGACCCAAAGAACCTGTGACTTCACCAGTTCTTCCTCCCGGGCTGCAACCTGTGCCATAGATCGTGTAATTGCACAGACCGGGAACATGGCTTCCACTGCTGCATCAACTTCAATACCAATTTCTGGGGCGTCAAAACACTTCTCTGCCACAACAACTGGTGGGGGAAGAGATGGAAATACTTTCTCCCCAGCCAGGTCGTTCCCCAGCAGAAAATCAATCCCCTCTACTGGCATTACATCAGCAACAGCTACTTGAGCTGCAGCCTGAACAATGGGGCAATCGAGTTCCACATGAACATAATCATAGTATTCATCTGAGTTCATGCCCCTACACAGCACATACTTCCCTGAGTTTACAGGCCCTCCAGTCACGTTTCTGCACACAGACTGTTGTGCACAGGTATCACGAGCCACAGTAACTGGATAACTGATCCCATGAATTTTCACTGTGCCGTGACACATAAAAGGTTTACACCAGTCTAGGGACGATTTCTGAGGCAGTTCATCCGGAGGTGGCGTAGCATGTTGGGTAACTTTTTAAGCCTGAGCTGGCAGCGAGCACAGCCGGCTACACTCCAGCTTTCCACAGACTTCCCCCTCACCGTTACCACTCTCCCAACTCCTCTCGTTCACCTGACTCGAACCTACAATTAGTGCCACTGGTTTGGCATTTTGGGAGGCCTTCCACTTAGGGCAGTTAGGCTTGATGTGCCCACTCTGTTTGCAAAAGTAACAAACTAGCTTCGAACTGGATACAGGGCTCTTTCTCCCTGAATTCTTTTTCTCCTCTGAACTTCCCTTGGACTGATTCACGGGAGATTTATCCCAGGCAGGGCCACTCACAGTCCTCTCCCTGGAATACTGAAAATTAGCATACTTGACCCCCATACTCCGCAAGGCAAACACCCGGTCATCAGCCCACGTCGCTGCTTCCTTCAAGGTCTTAAATCTCTTCTCCCTAATTTTAACACCAATTTCTTTGTCAGCCATGTTGGTAAAATGTTCCATCAAAAACAGTTCACGCACCTCGTTATACGAAGTGGCGCTCTCACTCAGCAACCACTCGTCTAACCTCTCCTCCAGATACCTAGCGTAGGCCATATAGGTGTCAGCAGGCCTTTTCCGAGCACCACGGAACAACAACCGATAAGCCTCTGGTCTAAGTTCATATGCCTTCAGGATAGCTGTTTTAAATTCATCATAATCATCTACATCCTCAGGGCTCAACCTATTATACACTTCCAAGGCTTTTCCCTTCAGCACATTAGATACCAACCCCACCCAGCGCTGCCTTGGCCACTCAAACTCCCTAGCCTTCTTTTCAAATCTAACAAACCATTCTGTCACCTTCAACTCATCAAATGCTGGCACTAATTTTAGACTCCTTGAGAACCAACTCTCCCTATCCTCTGCACGGCCTGAGGTTTGGGTATCTAAAGTTGGTCTATTAGCAGTCAGCTCCAAGCGAGTCTTCTCCAGCTCAAATCGCATTTTTTCACGCTGCAACTCCATCTCCCTCTCTTCTTTTGCACGCTGCATTTCCCTCTCTTCTTTTTCACGCTGCATCTTCCTCTCTTCTTTTGCACGCTGCATTTCCATCTCCAACCTTTTCAACTCCAACTGCAACTGAGCCTCCGGTGACAAGGCTCCAGGGTATATGGGAGTGGAATGAACAACTCCAGGGAAAGCACTAGACATACCTGGGGGAACTGCTCTAAACTGGCTCGGCGGCATCATAGATGGTAATAGTGGGGTAGCGAAACGAGGCATTTCAGCACCATAGTCAAACTCAGGGCTCACACGGGGAGTACCTTTGCTATGTGCCTCTCGTTGTTCCATATCCACAGGTGACTCAGCACGTACGCGATCTGGTGTAGACACGCGTGACTCCATGGCGACAAATCAATGGCAGTACTAAATAATGAAATACTAATGCTGACTGAGAAACTACACACACTTCAACTTCACCTCAAAGCACAGAGAACGCCAAGGTAACGATATCCTAGCAAGAAGAAGGCACTGTTAGGATATCCTGGCTAGGTCGCCACTGTTACGGTGGCGCCAGCCCGGGGCTATTACAAAGAAGACAACAAGTCAGCCTTAGATGATCGGCCTCCACTGCGTTGCAAAATAACGCAGACCCCGGCACTGACACTCCGCAAACTAGAGAAAAACTGCGCAACGGAAAGGTACTTACTTAAGAACGCAACACTCTGTACTTTGATAATAAAACGGAACAGCCTACCTATAGATCTAGCCTACTATCGTCACTACCGGAAGTAATACCGCCCGAGACAGTATACAGGAACACCTCCCACTTACTTCCGGTGGTGACGACTTCTACTTAACCCGTGTCCAAGGGGGAACGCAGTTAATGGCTCACGATAGTTCTCACTAGCCTAGTGCAAAGAGATGGGATTAAACAGTGTAGGGGTTAGGGGTGTGTGTGTATGTACGTGTGTTGGGGGAACGTTAATTAAGGCAGCGAGAAACTACGGTGAGCCAGACTGGCCCTCCAAAGACAACAAGGTCACAAAACAAAATAAAATAACTACTTTCCTCAGTCAGCAACAAAAGAATAAAAATAAACTTAAATGAAAACGCCAGCTCGGCATAAAAATGACTGGGGAGAGAGAGAGTGTGCACACACGCACGATACGGAAGCTAGCTGGGAAGATACTGACAAAGGCTGGCTCCTGTGCGGCCAAGCGCGAACGCATGAATCAAATTAATTAATAAGAACTTAAATTCGTGCCCCTCTCTCTCTACAATAAATTGGTACTTCTAATGCAAGCAAAACATCATTAAATATACTGGTAGCTCACATAAGACAATCAAAATAATCAAATGCATTCTCAGCATGGTATGAAATAAAATTGCCCTCAGTGGCAGGAACGAAAGAAACAAAAGAACTTGTAACACTCGCTAATATAAACTCCGCGAATGACACGGATACATACTGCATAATCCCCCTAGCCCAGCTGTAACGGCTGCATCCGTGGGAACGGAAAGGCGGACAACGTAACAATATATATACATCCATATACATATATATATATATATATACATCCATATACATATATATATATATATATATATATATGTATATATATATATATATATATATATATATATATATATATATATATATATATGTATATACATATATATATATATATATGTATATACATATATATATATATATATATATATATGTATATACATATATATATATATATATATATATATATATATATATATATATATATATACACACACGTACGTATATATATAATTTATTTTATTTTTTCATTTTTTTTTACCTTACATTATTTATAAACAAAAACACCTAATCTAAAGACCCTAAAACTAATAACCTAACAGACAAATCGTTAACCTATACTAAATCCTAAAAAGACAAATAGCTAAACCTACAGTAATGATTAAAATAAAAATACCTCTACCAAGAGAACACCATCGACTGCAGATATGCAATGCCTTTCTACATTACATACCTGCAGTCATCACCTGCTGACTGTCAGTCGAGGCACAACCTAATATAGGGGACATCAATGTATGAAAGGGAACCAGACGAGTCAGGAACATTTCCATATACGTCAGCTGTCGGCCCTAATTAGAATGACTTAAACAAGATGATATAATATATTTATGTAATATGTGCAAAAAGTGAAGGACCTCGCCCAACCGACCACCATCGACTGCAAGTGATTTTCGCCTCCGATAGCAGGGGGAAGAAGTATCGTAGGTACTGAAATGCTGCCGACCGCTTGTCCAGAGCCGTGACAAATTGTTTCATGAGACCCACTTTGATGTATAAGGGTGGGATCAGTACTTTTCTAGGGTCCACAAGTGGCTCCCATTTCACGTTGTCAACATATGCCTTATAAGCTTCACACATCTTGAGAGATGCTTCAAAAGAATATTTCTTCTTTATCGTTTTGATAAACTGACCACAAGTATAGCAAAACGCATCAGCGGAATGCTTACAACTTCTAGATGACATCTCTGAAAAAATAGACTCATTCATGTTTGCAATGATCGAAAAAACAAAAACAATAGTATAGAATTTAGAGTACAACAAAACTAAAACGGTTACTGTAAAAATCAACAATTCATCCGTAATTCGATAAAGAGTTGATATATAATACAAATTTACGAGCCTTTCAACTAAGCTCCAGTCAGACTGACTTCATTTCAACTGACAGCGCCCACACCCGGAAAGGTACGGCGCGTCCGGAAATGGTTCGTGTTCTAATAATGTGCTTCAGCCAGTCACCGAGCTCAGCAAAATGACGTGCAATGCTGATAACGGCACATGCAGACACATGTAAAATCATTTATGAAGTGAAACTATTCGTTCACCCAAGAACTCAACTCACTCTGCCTCCGTAGCCATTTTTCGCGTGTTTCAAGGCATAAAAATCACTCTTCTAGTCACAAAAGCGAATTCTGATGAGAGTAATAGCCACTTTTCATGGTTCTAAGACCGAAAGTATCAGAAAATAACACCCACTACCCAGAAACAAAAATCGTGTTACGTACTGATAATAATAATAATAATAATATTATTATTATTATTATTATTATTATTATTATTAATTCTCAGTTTATTTATTCATTGCAGCAAGTGACTGAAAATACACTGGATCTTAATCTAGTATCTAAACCTAAGGATGTCAACAGGCTGACGCTGGCTGCTCCTGAGGAACGCCGACACACTACCAAGCCTCAATGTGACTGGAGTGAGGCGGAGGCACAACGGGACAGGCCGCTTAATCTTTGCCCCACTGAGTTTCGGATCCATGCGGGTCTTCAGCTTCAGCGTGCCTTGTGCTACGCTTGACAGAGCTCACCTCGCTAACGAACACAGCGCGACCTGAATGAGGCTCCAACTTGGACCACCTGAATTGGGAGTCCAATGCTCTATCAACCGCGCCACCAGATTTTGTGTGTGTGTGTGTGTGTGTGTGTGTAAAAATGATAGACTCCTCATTCAATTCCCATGATTGTTTTTTACTCTAATTTCGGCTGTCTTCTTTTGAGGTTACGAGAAAAACTAAAATATCCACCTTGATGATATCCAGTCTCTGTAAAGCAGTCATTGTCTCGAACGGTGAGTATCATATATGTCTGAGGGTTGAAATATATATATATATATATATATATATATATATATATATATATATATATATATTAGCTCCCTAGCACCTCTTCCTTGGCTACGTATAAAGCACGTAAAGCTTTAATTATTTGCGTTTGCCATATCATCAGCAAGAAGTTTCCGGGATGTGCCATAATCCCATATGTTTAAAGGTTCCTTTACAAGTCTTCCTCAGCGACGTTCTTTGCATGCCCTCAAGTTTCTTTTCTCTCGTTTTCAAACAAACGTACGACAGAAAAAGATATTAACATCATAAATTATGCACAAGTAGATGGCAGGGAAGAGTGACTCATGGGAACTTCCGAAACACACAGCTATTATGAGGCGGTGGCTGAATCGGTAGAGAGGTGGCCTACAGATCCAGGTTCGAATCTCGGCTGGGGCAAGGAGCAGTTTAAGGATTTGATTTTCATAATGCAGAGTTTCCTGATCTACCAGAAGACCCGGCGACATGTCGTAATAGTACCCCCGCTAATACCTGCATGAGACAGCCCTAGCATGTAATCAGTAAGGACGGTGGGTGTTAGCGCCGAAGTGATGACATGTGGAGGTGTAGGAGGACTACTGGGCCTTGGGATAGGCCATTGCCCCAGAGAGATAGGCCCCGAAGCCTTTGTCCAGAGTTCGAAAAAAAAAAAAAAAAAAACTGCTGTTCGTCTGTGAGGAAAAGCAATTTTTTGGTGGCTTCTCCTCTACTCTCTCTCTCTCTCTCTCTCTCTCTCTCTCTCTCTCTCTCTCTCTCTCTCAACACTTGGTCATCTCTCTCTCTCTCTCTCTCTCTCTCTCTCTCTCTCTCTCTCTCTCTCTCTCTCTCTCTCTCTCTCTCAACACTTGGTCATCTCTCTCTCTCTCTCTCTCTCTCTCTCTCTCTCTCTCTCTCTCTCTCTCTCTCTCTCTCTCTCTCTCAACACTTGGTCATTTCCTTTTCTTCTCCCTCAGCAGAGAATTATCTCTTCCTCTCTGTCGCTTTTATCCCCAATTTCCCTACTCAGTATTTCTCAAAATCTTCCATCTGTTTCTTATTTTCTTTCTTCTCCCTGCGTCCCTTCCTCCTTTCACATTCACTCTCTCCCTCAGTCTCCCTTAAACTCTTTTTGCCCATCCTCAGATCATCTTCCTGCTCATTTCCTCATTCCTTTGATCCTTCCTCCATGTGAGTCTCCATTTCCCTATACTTCGATTCTTCTCTCTCTCACATAGTCATTTTCTCTCTCCATCCCTTTCCTCTCTCCTTCCTTTCTCACCTTACTCACTATTCTTTATTCCTTTCGCTCCATTTCCCTCTCCTTTGCAATTTCCTTCCTCACTTTCCCTTCTCTCAGTCAACGTATCCTCTCTTATTTCCACTTTAAAATGCATCTCTGAACCACTTTTATGGACGGTTAGAAGGGAGATTTTGCGCATGATTTCCTCTTGTTCTTGCTTTCCTGTATTTTACCACTTTCTACTCCCTACCCATTCCATTCTTGTACTGGCTCACCTCTACTCTTACCTTCCCTCACCTTTGCTTCCTTTACTTCCTTGTTTGTTCTCCTTCTTTCTATTTCCCTTCTTTATCTTACCTCTTTCTCCTTTCTCTTTCTTGCATTTTACCTTCCCTTTCCATTCATTCCCTATTGTCTGATTTCAGTTTCTTCCCTATCCGTCTCTTCCCATCCCCTTTCTTTCATTCTTTCCCCTGCTCCTTTCACAACTCTTCGTTCCCTGCTCTTTTACGTTTTACTTTCCTTATTCTTTTCTTTCCTTTCCATCCTTGCGTATGTTACCTTCCTTTTCTTTCCTTTCTAATATCGATTTCTTTCTCGCCTTGTTTCCTCTCCTCCCTTTCCTTCCGTTTCCATTCGTTTTCTTCTTCATTTTCCTTCTCTTTCTCTCCCTTCAATTACTTCCTCTTCATTGTGCTCCCCTTTCCCTTTGCTTACATCTTTTTCCTCCTCTTTCTTACCTACTCTCGCCCTTTATATCCTTCCCCTTCTCTCTCTTCCCTTTCTTTTCTTCCTTATTTTTTCCTTTCTTTTTGTTATATTGCGAGTATTTCATTTTTCTCCAGTTCCCTGCTCTTTTCTTACCATTGTTTTTCTTGCTATTTCTTCTGTATCCGTTTTCACCTATGCCCATTACCTCCACTGCCCTTCTTTACATTTCCTTCCCTTCCTTACATTCTCCTTTTTTCTTCTATTCTTTTTCTTCCTTTCCTTCCACAATTTACTTTTCTCTCATATTACCTTCCTTCCCTATCCACAGTTTTTTTTACCTATTATGCCTCCTTTTCCTCTTCATTCTTCTTTTCTCTTACTTAATCTTACCCTGTTTTACGTTTTTCTTTTCTATTTCCTACCATTCACCTTCTTTCCTTTATCGTCTTTGCTTAGCATTTGCGTTTCCCTTCTATTCCTTTCCCTTGCCTAACTTTCCTCCTTTTTCTCCTATCATACCAATATTTCTCCTTTCTCCACTACCTGTCTCCTATCTTGCACACTCTTCTTCAATCTCCATCTTTCTGTCATCAGATAATTCTCTCTGATATTTTCATTTTATATTTTGTTCAAAGCATTGCCTTCGCTCATAATTCCCTTTCATTTTCCCATCTCTTTCCGTTCTTTTTCCTTTCGTTTAATTCATCTTTCATTTATCATTACCACAGTCTTGTGTTCCTCCGCCTCTTTCCTCCCTTTGCCATATCTCGCCATTGTCTGAATTAACCAGTGTTCTTCATAATTTCTGTATTAATTGTATTCTTCCTCTACCATACCGTTTCATTCATCCCACCTACATTCCATCTATTCTTCCTTAATTTTTCCTAATCTTTTTCTCCCTACCGTCGTACCTCTGTTCCCTTCTTTACTTCATTCTTTATGCCTCCGCGCACCCATGATGGAGTAGGCATTAAGTCACTGGTCTGTTCTTCCCTGCGTGCGTGGTTTCGTCCGCAATAATTTTGTGAACGCCACATCTACTGAACCCATCGACGAATTTCCAGCAAACTTTTGTTAATGATTCAGTATACTCGGCAAGGTCAAAGGGTCAGAGGTCAAGGTCATGTGAAGTCGACTTTAGTTTGTCTTTAGTCTCATTTCAGGGCACAAAGAACCCTATCACGGAGACTGTTTGGCGACTTCATTATGCAAGGCTTGGAGGAAGGCATACCGAGCCACGCTTTTTGTCAATAGCCTGGGCCCCCAGTTCCCGGCGTTTGATTTGATTATAACTCAGATGCTTTATTCTTTAATCCTTCCCCATCTCCTTCCTTCCTTCTGGCCTTTTCTCTATCCTTCCTTTGTTTCTTCCTTCTTTCCTTTCTTCCGTCCTACCTTCCCTCCTATCTACCTTCTATCCTTCATTCTTCCCTTTCTTGAGTCGTTCCTTCCCTCCTGTCTTAATTCCTGCATTCCTTTCGACATTTTTCTTTATTCTCTTTCTTTCTTCATTTCCTCTATTTTCCTTGAACAGTTTTACCTTAATTTCATCTATCGCTCCTTCTACTCTTCCTTCCTCTCCTTCTTTCCGCTCTACTTTGTTCCTCATTTTATTATTCCTTCTGTCCTTCCTACCTCCCTTTCCCTTCCATGTATTACTTTATGGTCATCAGTTCCTTTATTTGCAGATTTCCGTCGTATTATTAAGCTTCATTCTTCCTTCCTACTCCCCTTTTCTTTCACTTCTTTCTGTCTTCTTTCATTTACTTCTTATTTCCTTCTTCCTTTTACCGTTTCTTTCACTTTCCCATCTATATCCCTTCCTTCACCCCTATGTTTCCTACTTCCTTCCTTATTTCCTTCCCTCCTCCCTTTCTTCCAACCCTTTTTGTTTCCTCATTTCACTCCTACCTTTCAACCATACTTCTTTCGTCCTCCCCTTCGTTTCTTTCTTCGATTCCCTCCTGTCTGATTCTTTTCTGTCGTTACTTACCTTTTTTAAATTCTTCCTTTCATTAGTCTTTTCTAAACTCCCCTCTTCGTCTTTTCCCCTTTCTCTCCTTTACTACTCATATTTCTATCTTCCATTTTCATTTCGTTTTGAAACCTGCCTTCCTTCCTTCCTTCCTTCCTTTCTTCACCAAATCCTTCCTGTCTTTAATCCACTCCTATTCTGCATTCCCAGTTTCACGTCGACCATTTAATATTACTTTAACTTTCACATCCCCGTTACATTTTTCGTTCATTTCTTCAAATTGATTCCCTTCCACCATTCTTCCTAGATGTTCTTAGCTAAATCACACTTCCCTCCTTATTCTATTCTCGCTTCCTTTTATCCATCCTCGCCCTTCATTCTCTTCTGTATTTCTTCCCGTGCTACTCTCTCTCTCTCTCTCTCTCTCTCTCTCTCTCTCTCTCTCTCTCTCTCTCTCTCTCTCTCTCTCTCTCTCTCTCTCTCTTTTACAAACTATTATATTCATTACCCTCCCTTCATTTGCAAAATTACAATTAATATTCCTACATTCCTTCCTTCTTCCTGCTCTTTCCTTACCTTGATTTTATTAATCTCCTCCTTTCCTTCGGTCTGATCGCCTTCGTTTTATATTCTTTCATTTATTCTTTATTTAATATATTCTCTCTCCCTGCAATCTCACTTCCTCCACACTTTACATTCCTCCTCTCTCTCCCTGCCCTTCCCTTCTCTGTTTCTTATTTATGTCCTCCTGCATTCCTTTTCCATTTCATTTTCCTGTTTGTGTTTTTACTTACTTCCTTCCTTCTTCCATCCGGCCTTCCTCCGTCTCCTCCATATGTTTTTCCTTCAATCTTCTTTCCCTCATTCTCTCTTCCTCTAATATACTTTTTTTACAATCCTAACTGATCCTTCTTTTCACCTCTAACCTTTCCTCCCCTGCTTTCTTTCTTCCAACTCTTTCCCATACTCTTTCATTTGCAGTGTATTTTTTTTTCCTCACCTATTTCCCCTCCTTCCTTCTCTCCTTCTAGCAGCGTTTCTCCTCTCTTCCCTTCTCTCACTTGTTATATGCTGTGCTTGCTTCTTTACCTATTTCTTTCTTTCTTTTACCGTATTCATTGTTATTTATCTTACCTTTCCATACTAATGTTTCTCTACTTCCTTCCTTCCTAATTTTCTTCTTTCTTCCTTCTTCTCCATTCCTTCTTCCTTTTCCTTTCTTTTGTCCTCACCTTTATCTCCGTTCTCCTTTTCCTCTCTCTGCTTGCCTTTCATCTTCCCTCCCCTCATTTCCTTACTCAGTCCTTTCCCTCCCTCATTTCATTTTCTTGCCGTCTTCTATTGTATCCATATTACATCATCTAATTCCTTCAGTTCTCATTTTTCTTCCACTTCTGTCTTCCATTAACTGTTTATCTCTCTGCCTTCTTGTCCGTTATCTGTCCAGCTCTCTAATGCAAGAGTTAACCGTTACTCCCAGTCCTTCATTTATGCAACAGGTCAGCTCTGGAACTGTCTCCCTCTGTCTGTATTTCCTGCTTCATATGATCTCTAGTCTTTCAAACTCAGCGTGTCATCTCGAAATGATCTGATCTTGAATTTGGCTTTCTCTTGTATTGTTTTTGTTTTTTTCTTGGGAGGAACAGTTTGAGGTCTCCTGGCCTTTGGTTCCTTCATCATAACATATAAAAAAAAAAGTTCCCATCTTTCTTTACATAATTCTTTACATGAGAACTTTCTTTATATCTTCTTTCTTTTAATCCTTTCCATTTACCCTCGCCAGTGTTCTTCCTTCCATTCTTCATTCTCCCTTTTCGGCATATCATCACTGTGTTCATTCATTTCTCCTTTACCTTCTTTTCTTCTTTATTCTTACACTAAGCTTCCTCCTTCCTAGCTCACTTCACTTTACTCCATTCCTTCCTATTTCAGTGCCACTCTTTTTCTTTCGTCTATATTCCTTATCTTTCTCACTCATCTTCATTATCTCATCTTATATTCTCTTCTCTTTCCTTCTATCCTTCCTTTGTCATGTCTTCTCTCCCTTTTTAACTGGTCTTCCTTTCTTCTTCCCTCTCACACTTCCAGTCTGTCCTTCCCCTCCTTCCTACGTTCATTACCTTAACTTTCCCTCCTCTTATTTCCTTCCATCCCCTACCTTCTTCCCTCCTTCCTGTCAATCACGAACTCCATCTTTCCTTTAATGGTGTTCTCCGTTTCACTGCGTCTCTCTCTCTCTCTCTCTCTCTCTCTCTCTCTCTCATGGCTTATTATTTTCCATTCTCATCAACATTCTTAACAGATACGAAGGCACTAGGAACGGCTCTGTCCGTCGTCTCAGTAATGTTTTTCGGACACGAGGTGTTTCACTCCCGTAAACTTTTGCGAGTTCACTGAGGCCATCCCACACCACATCTCACGACACAACTAAAAATCATTAACCGGCGGTCCGGCAGCTCCAGCATTTACATTGTACTTCTGTTTTTCCCCACCCAACAGAGTGGGTGATGCATGTTACTTCTCCGGGTTGGAAAAGGAAGAGGAAGAGGAGGATGTAGTTCTAATAGAGTCTTTTCTTGAAACTGAGACAGTGCCTAGGAAAATGGGTTTCATGATAAAGTTTGTCAGTGAAAGGCAAGGCGAGAACCATAAGAGCTGACCCCGACGTAGGGGCAGTCCTCATATTTTTCAGTTAATGCTAGTATGCAAAAGCCAGATTTTCATATGGAAAATGAAATTCTGTGTAACATTTGTCCTCCACCAGGATCATGTTCTAGGCAGGCATGAGGCCCGGCGGGTCCTTTGACAGGAGGGAAGTGGCCGAGCGGTTCTTGGTCAGCACCGGCAAGCACAGTCAGTTTTGCACAGTGGAAGACCTTCACCCATACAAGGGAAGGAGTCCTCTACTCCCTACAAGCGGGAATTACCTACAAGGAAAGTAACGCCACTCTTTTTATCAAGAAACACAAGTCTGCATAGGGTAGCCTTTCACTCAGACCTGTTTTTAGGCGGATGGAATCCCCAGATACAGTCCGTCAAGGAAGAGATGCAGGACTACAGGGCAATCTGAGTACTCACGGAAGTAGGTTTTATATGTTGGAACCTGAAATTTTGCACAGTGGTAGATATCCACTTGGACCAGTTTTTAGTCATCATTGTATGAAACGAAAGTTTGCACCATGATACATCTAAGCAGGGTTTTAGCCTGGGTCTGGCCCCTATTGGCTGTTCACAAGGTTCTCGGTCAACGCCAGTATGCACGGCCAGTTTTTATTATATATATATATATATATATATATATATATATATATATATATATATATATTCTTACAATGCTAAACTTCCACTCATAACATATTTTAGGCAGGATGGGACTGCCTCTTTCCTCATGAGGAGGTTGGCCCGGTGAGAGGCACGGCTATTTTTTAAACTATTGTACCCAAAACTTGCACAGTGGAAGATCTCCACCCGGAAAAGGTTGTAGGATGGAAACGAATGCAGCTTCCCATTGAGAAGAGCGGCCACCAGAATTTTTGGGTAATGCCGGTATGCACGGGAATTTCTCGCTCTCTTACTCCCTATATATAATTGTACGAAACAAACCTGAATTAGTAATTCATGCAGACACAGTTCCCTGTCCTGTAGCTGATCACGACCTCATTAGCGTTGCAGTAGCTTTACGTAAACCTAAATGACAACCTTCAGTTAAAACTTACCGACAACTATGAAATACTCCCCTGAGGTTATGTGTAGTCTACTAATAGGAGAGAGTCCCATTCTAAATAAGATACTTGCAAGTGATGATACTGACGTACAGGTTACAATATTCAACAATATTCTTAATAAATGCCTAGACCCGTGTGAATCAATGGTGACAAAGAAGTTAAACGACCCGTCTGACATAAGAGCTTTGAAGCAAGAAAGAGATAATGTACGATATAATCTTAAAATTAATAGTAATAGCGTAGACTTACAAGACAAATATAAAACATTAAAAAGGCAGTTTAGAGGGCAGGTTCGCAGAGCTAAATCAGAGTATTACAATAAAAGATTAGAGGAAACCAAAGGTACTACTGAAGTCACCTGGAGAACCTTAAGATAGCTGGTTCCTAATGCTAAGAAAAATAACAGTAATCTTATCACTAATGACGATGCTGAAAATGTACACAAGGCAAACGAGTTTAACAGATATTTTGGAAATGTTGGAAAGAACACTTTTGAGAAGTCTCAACAATATTTAGAAAACGATGACAGCATACCACAACTTAATAATAATGAATCTCACAGCCATACTAATGCGAAATGTATGTTTCGACCTGAGCCCGTAAATATTTATACTATTATTCTGGTGATAAAGCATCTAAAAAATACTTACTCCTATGGATCACACATATTCAGCTACGCTTCTTGAAAGATTCACTCCCTGTGATCATCCCATACCTCAGTTGCCTAATAAACAACTCACTCGTAATGGGAGTTTTCCCTACAGCGTGGAAACACTCCATAGTGGTGCCAGTTTTTAAATCAGGTAATTTGGATGAAGCTTCCAACTATCGTCCAATAGCTTTGTTACCTATACTTTCCAAAATACTTGAAAAGATTGTAACATCGCAACTTATGGATCACTTAGAAGGGAATAATCTCCTTAGTGATTCTCAGCATGGCTTTAAACTTAATCTTTCAACTGAGACTGCTCTTTTAACACTCTCTTGTAAGCTATATGAAATTCAAGATAATAGAAAGGTATAACTGATTGCGGTCTGTGATCTTTCCAAGGCGTTTGATAGTGTTTGTCATAGTCTATTAATTAGCAAATATCTAAAAGTAAATGTAAATTCATCCTAGATTAAAAGCTACTTAAGCAAGACAACTCAGTCTGTTTCCATTAGCAATTCTGTCTCAGACAAACTTGAAATTTCGTATGGAGTACCTCAGGTATCTGTGCTCGGCACTGTTCTATTTATAATGTATGTTAATGACCTCGCACAATTAATAACTGACTGTCAGATAATACAATATGCAGACAACACTCAGTTTATCCACACTGGCAGCATTGACAATATAAGTGAATTAGTCCATAGACGTGAGGCAAACTTATCTCGTGCTAAAGAATACTTTCACACTAATGATTTAATGTTAAATACCAAAAAAAAACAGTGTATGTTTATAGGTACGAGAGGACTGTTGTCACAGATCCCAAGAGACACATGCAGTTTGATGATGTCCGAATCTTTCCCAGCAGTTCCTTTAAAAATTAGGTGTGTACTTTGATGATACTATGACATTCAACACACATATTGTCGAAATGAGTAAAAAGGTTTCTAATATTCTAATGTACATTAATGGCATAAAGGATTATTTCAATAAAGAATAACTGTAGTACAGTCACCAGTACTAAGTATTATCAATTATGGCTTAATGATATGGAGTGCGACAAACTTAACACGGCTTGAACGGGTACAAAAACTTCAAAACTTCACCACTAACGTAGCAGTAGGCGGTATCGCTAAATGCTATCACTTTACACCATGTATAAAAGAACTAGGATGGCTAAGACTTCATCAGAGATATAAGTATGCTCTAGGAATAGCAGTTTGCAATATGATAAACCAAACATCTCCGAACTGGCAATTCTCACTCCCTGAAGTACGAGAAATCTATATTGCCAGTACAAGACAACAGCAACATATTTATCTCCCCAAAACAAACACTAGCATCGGAGTAAAGTGCCTTGAAGTGCCTAAACCTAAATTCTGGAACAATCTCCCATCTAATGTTTCCAGTACCCATAGAGTATACTCCTTTAGAAAACAGCTGATAATTTCTCTTTTAAATACTTAGTTTAAAGAGTAACTATGACAACACATTCATATATACTGTAGGCATATATATATATATATATATATATATATATATATATATATATATATATATATATATATATATATATCGCGTCCAAGACGGGTTTGTCCAAGACATTTCGCGTCCAAGACGGAGATCATATATAATAATATAATATTTTGCTGTAATATGGTTGCATACGTCCAATACGGAACCAACGTTTCATCTAAGTCTTCTAATACCAAGTCGGATCACTTTCCATCAGAGAGCAGGAAGGCATGGCTTGTGTGTGACGTCAGTTGGCTTAAATAACAGAAAATGTATAAAAGGGCAGACTCAAATGAAATATTTATAATAAGGGAAAAGGAAGAAATGCAGTCTTGTTTAACACTATAATATAGAAGTAGGTTCCCTCACACCCCTACACCTTCCATCACACCCCCACACCTTCCCTCACACCCCTACACCTTCCATCACACCCCCACACCTTCCCTCACACCCCATACCTTACATCACACCCCCACACCTTCCTTCACACCCCATACCTTACATCACACCCCATACCTTACATCACACCCCCACACCTTCCTTCACACCCCGACACCTTCCTTCACACCCCCATATCCTCCCTCACACCCCTATACATTCTCTCACATTTCAGTCCCTTCCCTCACACCCTCATATCCTCCATCACACCTTCCTTCACACCCTCATATCCTCCCCCAAAACCTTCCTTCACACCCTCATATCCTCCCTCACACCTTCCTTCACACCCTCATATCCTCCCTCACACCTTCCTTCACACCCTCATATCCTCCCCAAAAACCTTCCTTCACACCCTCATATCCTCCCTCACACCTTCCTTCACATCCTCACATCCTCCCTTACACCCTCATATCCTCCCTCACACCTTCCTTCACACCCTCATATCCTCCTTCACACCTTCCTTCACACCCTCATATCCTCCCTCACACCTTCCTTCGCACCCTCATATCCTCCCTCACACCTTCCTTCGCACCCTAATATCCTCCCTCACACCTTCCTTCACACCCTCATATCCTCTCTCATACCTTCCTTCACACCCTCAACCTCCATCCCACCTTCCTTCACACCCTCATATCCTCCTTTACACCTTCCTTCACACCCTCGTATCATCCCTCACACCCTCGTATCATCCCTCACACCCCCACACCTCCCCTCACACATTTCAGTCCCTTCCCTCACTTCGGACTGAAAATGTGTCATGATCTGGTGAGTGGAGCAAGCAAGCATCCACTCACCACCATGGTCAGGAGTCAGCCGTACTGGGGTTTCGTGCCAGTGGGCCTAGTTGACGTCACTATGATGCTCCGCCCCCTGCGCAGGGATGAAGCCATTTTAGAAGGAAGTGATCTGACTCGGTATTAGTAGACTTAGCATTTCGTAATAGCCCAAATCCGAGGAGAATACAGCTATGACAGTCTCACTCAGTCCAACACGGCTCCTGCACCTGGGAGAGTGACGTGGTTGCAATGTTGTATATATTGGTATCCGGTCACGTGATGAGCAGGCAGGGCTTCCTTTTGCCTCCGTCACCAGAGCGTAATTGACATACTTACCGCGTGTTGCACTCAGCGTTTGCTCCGAGGTTACTGCCTCTCCTTACGTAACCATACCTCAGAAACCATCTGCTAAACCCTTAAGTGTCGCCATCTACCTCAGGCTACTAAGCTGGAGATAACTGAGCTACTAAGATGGAGATAACAAGCTCAGACACACACTTTCAAGATGAGGAAATTTGTTTTGTTGCAAAAATAGGTCTAGGTTGATGTTTTCAGAGGCACTTTTCGAAGATTTTATGACACTATTAACTTTTTCTATAAGGTCTTGTGTTGGTCCAAGACATTTCCCGTCCAAGACGGGACCCTCAGGCGACAATATTACCATCTTGGATGCGAGGGCACTATAGAAGGAGAGAGAGAGAGAGAGAGAGAGTGGAACCCCGGAATTCGTACGCCTCTCTACTCGTACAACTCCGTTTTCGTACAGCTTTTCCCCAAAAAAATCGAACCAGTTTTCGTACGGTGACCCGTTATTCGCACTAAGAGATGCGGCGTCGTAGGTGCCACATGGTCGCCAGTCTGGCTTTGTCTTCCGCCAGCTATGCATCAGTCATACAGACTCGATTAAACTTTGTGATGAATTACGTATTTTCATTAGAAAATTGTACATAATCATGGGCCCTAAAAAGATTAGTGAGTCAGCTGGAGCTAAAAGTAAAGCAGTGAGAACAACAATTGAACTGAAAAAAAGAACTCATTGCAAAGTGGAACCCGTGTCTCCGATCTTGCCATTCATTATAGTATCGCGAAATATACCGTTTCTTCCATACTAAAGAACGGATTAATGCAAATTACATTGTGTCTTATGGAAAAAAATGATTTGGATTTCGAACAATTCGCAACTCGTACAGCCTCCAGGAACGAACTGTGTACGAATTCCGGGGTTCTACTGTATATATATATATATATATATATATATATATATATATATACACTAGAGGTGCTACCCAAAAGTTCCCGTAATTTGTACAAAGCGAGCCAACCGTTTGCAGTTTTGCCTTTTGCTGCTAGGAGTCAGCAGCACCCCTGTGGCCCCAGCCATGTCTGTGAGTGGACGTGTTGAGCTGTGCTTACCATTGTAACATGGTGTGTAGGAGGTTTGGTGGTTCTGCAATGGAGGACCAATGGCGCAGCAATGTCAAGTTGATGTTGATTGTTTTTTTTTTATATCCGAGGGATTGTTCACAAAAATATTGTCCTACCCGGTTAATCTGTCAGCAGAAAGTTTTACTGTGAAGTTTTGCAGCGTCTGAGGTAGCACATCAGCCACAAACGTCCAGAACAAGGACTGGTTCCTGCATCATGACAAGGCCCCCACCCACAAATCAATTGTTGTCCGGCAGTTCCTGGCTTCCACTAACACGGTAGTCATTCCCACCAACCCTATTCACCTGACCTTGTCCCCTGCAACTTTTTCCTGTTTCCCAAGCTGAAATTACGACTGAAAGGGCATCGATTTGACTCGACTAAGGAGATCCAGACAGAATTGCAGGAGATACTCAAGACCGTCACTCTTGAAGCCTTCCAGGTATGCATGGACTCTTGGAAAAAACGCTGGGACCACTGTATACATGCCCAAGGGGACTACTTCGAAGGTGACAGTGGGAACTACGAGGTAAGGTAACTTATTTTCCTACAATATTGAAATTCCTAAAACTTTGGGGTAACACCTCGTATATATATATATATATATATATATATATATATATATATATATATATATATATATATATATATGCAAGGAAGAAGGAACCAAAGGCCGCGAGCCCGCAAATATTGTTGCATCTAAAAGAAAATCAAAATACAAGAGAGAGCCAAATTCAAGATCCGATCATTTCAAGATGCCTGGACACACTGCGTTTGAAAGACCGGAGATCATAGGAAGCAGGAAATAAAGACAGAGGGACACAGTTCCAGAGTTGACCTGTTGCATAAATGAAGGACTGGGAGTAACGGTTAACTCTTGCATTAGAGAGTTGGACAGAAAAGGGATGAGAGTTTGCTGCTAGACGGGTGCTATGCGTCTGTCGTAGATGTGGAGGAATGCATGCAGACAGTTCGGAGGAGCAATGACCATTGAAGTAACGATAGAAAAGAGATAAAGATGCAATAGTGCGGCGAAGAGAAAAAGGTTGAAGGGAGTCAGTAAGAGGAGGCGAGTTAATGAGATGAAAAGCCTTTGACTCCACCCTAATGAGAAGAGCTGTATGTGGGGAGCCTCCCCTCACATGAGAGTTGTACTCCACACAGGGGTAGAAAAAACCGCTGTATAGAGTTAACAATTGTGCAGGGGTAAAGAAGGAATGGAGTCGGCATAGCACACCTAATCTCTTGGAAGCAGATTTTACAAGAGATATAATATGATCTTTCCAAGATAAGTCCTGAGTAAATGAAGCCCCAGGCATGTTCAAGGATGATGCAGGACTAAGCTGAATATTATTAAACGTTAGTGGGTATAGCTGTGGAAGATTCTGTCAGGTTGATAGGTGTAAAAACTGAGTATTTGGTGCATTAAAAACAACTAGATTATTTTTACCCCAGTCAGAGATAAGAGCCAAGTCAGACATCAGGTGTGCCATAGCCTGATCCCTTGTTTGTTGAAGTAACTGCTGAGATGGACATTGCGGGAACTGAATGGAAAGGTGAAAGGTGAAGTCACCAGCGTATGAGTGGATAGGGTTAGATGTACAGCTTAGAAGGTCATTGATGAATGAATGAAAGAGAATTGGTGATAGGACACAGCCCTGAGGAACACCACTGTTAATATATCTAGAAGAACAATGGCCGTCTACAACGGCAGCTGTAGAACGACCAGAAAGGAAGCTAGAGATGAAGGCACAGATAGAAGGATAGAAACCGTAAGAGGGCAGTTTGGAAATTAAAGATTTATACAAGACTAGATCGAAAGCCTTTGAGATGTCTAGTGCAATGGCAAAGCTTTCGCCAAAGTCCCGAAAGGAGGATAACCAGGAGTCTGAAAGTTAGGTGAGAAGATCGCCAGTGAAGTGTCCCTGACGGAACTCATACTGACGATCAGAAAGAAGATTGTGATAGGAAAGATGCTTTTATATTTTTCTGTTAAGAACTGACTCGAAAACTTTTGAGATACAGGTTGTTAAAGCAGTTGGACGATAGTTAGAGGGTTGGGAATGGTCACCCTTCTTTGGGACTGGCTGAATGTGAGCAAACTTCCAGCAAGAAGGAAAGGTACAAGTTGATAGACAAAGGCGAAAGAGTTTGCCTTGGCAGGGTGAAAGCACAGAAGCACAGATCTTGAGAACAACAGGAGGGACTCCATCAGGCCCATATGCCTTATTAGTAATGAGGCCTGTGATGGCAGAAAATACATCAGCTGAAGAAATTTTAATGTCAGCCATGAGGAAGTCAGAGGGGGAAAGTGACGGAGGAACAGCATCGGAATCGTCTAAGGTGGAATTGGAGGTGAAAGTCTGAGCAAAGAGATCTGCTTTATCAGTAGAAGAAATAGCTACAGAGCCATCAGGGTAGAAAAGAGGAGGGAAGGATGATGAGGTAAAGTTGTTAGAAAGGTTTTTGGCAAGGTGCCAGAAGAAGCTGGAAGAAGTCGAGTTGGAGAGTTGAGAGCATTTAGTATGGATGAAATTATTTATAGCAGAATGAAGGACAGACTTAGCACGGTTCCTGGCAGAAACATATAAAAGATGTGATTCATGGGTGGGTTGGCTCCGGTACTTTTTATAGGTCCTTTCTTTGTTGTGGACAGCATTAGAACAAGCGTGAATAAATAAAGGCTTTCTTGCATTAGTCAAAGGATATGAGAAAGGAATGTATGCTTCCATGCCCAAGAGAATAACCTCCGTAATGCCCAAGGCACACTCGGATGGCTCCCGGCCATGGAAGCAATAATCATTCCAGGGAAAATCGAAGAAGTACTGCCCGAGTGCCTCCCAATCCACAGCTCCAAAGTGCCACAGATGACGTTTCTTTGGAGGGTCCACAGGCCGTACTGGAGCGATAGGACAGGTTAAAGTGATAAGGTTGTGATCGGAGGTGATTAGTTGTAAGGAAGAGGTCAAGTATGTTGGAGCTCTCTCCATGGCAGTCAGGGATACGGGTAGGGTGCTGTACAAGCTGCTCTAGGTCATTGAGGACAAAAAAGATGTAAGCTTGTTCACCAGGTGGATCAGTGTATGTGTGTGTATTTATATGTATGGGTACTTTCAGTATGTATATTTATGTATGTTTATATAGATGTGTATAGTTATATGTACAGTATATGTAGATTTTAAATTATTATATGCTCTTTATGTAATGGAAATAAAATTCTGATTCTGATTTTCTCTCTCTCTCTCTCTCTCTCTCTCTCTCTCTCTCTCTCTCTCTCTCTCTCTCTCTCTCTCTCTCTCTCTCTCTCTCTCTCTCTCTCTCTCTCTCTCTCTCTCTCTCTCTCTCTCTCTCTCTCTCTCTCTCTCTCTCTCTCTCTCTCTCTCTCTCTCTCTCTCTCTCTCTCTCTTACTCTCTCTTACTCTCTCTCTCTCTCTCTCTCTCTCTCTCTCTCTCTCTCTCTCTCTCTCTCTCTCTCTCTCTCTCTCTCTCTCTCTCTCTCTCTCTCTCTCTCTCTCTCTCTCTCACACACACACACAGACACACACACACACCTACGGATATCAATTTTTTCTCAGCATTATATTTCTTCAAGGCTAGGTTTAGACATATTGATACCCCGAAGGACCGCTCCCCATCGCAGGTTGGTCTCAGAGGAATGTACCGTACTGTGGAGTGGGCTGCACTGTTTCCCTATACATTTTGCTTCTGCCTTTCATTTAATCTAGGATTGTTTTAGCCCATTGTACTTCAAACTTATATTTCAGTCTTTAGCCATGTATCCCCTTTTTCTTGCGTATTCACTTCTTATTTCCTTTCACTCTTTGCAGTCTGTCATTCACCTGTCTCTTACGCTTAACTCCTCCTCCAACTCTTCATTTATTTTTTTACCCTCCGCCTGACAAAGTCAGAGGAGGGTGTTGTTATCACTGGGAGCAGTAGGTGTCCGTAGAGTTGGGCGGCAGGCGGCAGGGCGGCTAGACGGGCGTAGAGAATTCTTTTCTGGGCCACAGCTCAGTAATTATTCACTATAGATTCATGAAGTTTCACGTAGTTACCGTATGTGTGTTTGTGTGAACTGGTGCCTTTTGATAGATAGAATGCTGTGGCTTAAGTAGCTTTTTTTATTTCTTTTTTTTTTTAACAATGAAAAAGTTTTAAAAAATACTTTTCCGTTCCCGGGATAGGATTCAGAAAGTAATACAGGTGCAGGCTTCAAACTCTCTAGGAATGTGTTAATATGCCTCTTGGTGCCTTTTGGAAGTTAGAATGCCATGTGATTTTTTTTTTTTTTTTTTTTTGTGACCGATTATAACATAGGCAACGCTACGCTGTTGCAGGTCTCCACCTGACCAAGCACATACACCTCAACCTCCCTGCAAACCTAATTACACATAATGGCCCTCACCCTGCCTAATCTTTTCTTTTAAAAGTGGGCGTAAGCAGAACACCTTGAGCACACATAACCTGGGCCCTTCAGATTACTTGTGTAGGGCTCATTGAAATCTACGGACTTTTTTTTTGTACTTTTTCATTATCTATTATCTATCTATCTAATTATATATATATATATATATATATATATATATAATACAAACACACTTAAGACACAGTATTCTACCTATCAAAAGGCACCAGTTCACTGTAAGACACATAACTATGTGAAATTTCATGAGTCTATAGTGAATACTTTCTGAGTTCTGGTCGGAAACGAAATCCGTATGCCCAGCCAGCCGACCTGCCACCCTGCCGGCCATCTCTATGGTCGGACACCTATTGATCCCAGTGATAAAAACACCCTCCTCTGACTTTGCCAGGTGGAGGGTAATAATGTTATGGCATTGCAAAAATACGTAAAACTGATTATTTCAATGCATTATTCTTTTAAAATGTTGCAACTACTACACCTAGGAGGCAGAAATTGTACATGATAAATGATTATATGAATATCTAATTATGTGTCAAGTTTCACGACTGTACGTAATATGTATTCATAGAAAATGGCTGCCTAAATGAAAAAAAAAAAAAAAAAAGCACGAGTATCTGCTCAGAACATCATTATCACCATGGATAAACTACTCAAATTTTAAGTTTTAATGTTTCTATGTTATACAGAGGGGGGGGCGGGGATGAGGGTAGTTATGTGTTGGATTAGCTTGGTTGGGTGTGCAGGGAGGTGGGGGGGGTATGTGTTTGGTCAGTTAGAGTATTGCAATCTTTTATTTTCATTTCTCTTTCTATTCAGTTCCTCAGCAACCTGTTTTACTGTTGTGTTCTCCTCCTCTTACTCTACATACTTTTCTGCTTTCTTATACCTCTCTCTTTTGTGTCAATTTTCTCCTCCCATTTTTTTCAGTCACAGTACCTTCTCCTCACAGTTTTTTTTTCTCTTCTGTTTTATTCATTGTACCTTCACAAATTTGCGTCTCACCATTTCTATATCTCTTTTCTTCTAGTTACCGTTAATACCTTCATATTGGTTTTCGCTTATCTTCCCATTCGCTTTATCTTCGTCCTCTTTTCCACTCCCCATCCATTCCTCCCTATTACATCCTGTCCTTTCGCCTCTTCTCTCTTCGTTTTTTCTCTCCTTTTTTTTTTTTTTTTTTTTGTAAGGAAGAAGGAAGCAAAGGCCACGAGCCTGCAATAACTGTTCCCTCCTACAGAGAAACAAAATACAAGAGAGAGCCAAATTCAAGATCCAATTATTTCGAGATGCCTGGACACACTGCGTTTGAAAGACTGGAGATCATAGGAAGCAGGAAATACAGACAGAGGGAGACAGTTTCAGAGTTGACCTGTTGCATAAATGAAGGACTGGGAGTAACGGTTAACTCTTGCATTAGAGAGTTGGACAGAAAATGGATGAGAGTTTGCTGCCAGACGGGTGCTACAAGCCCGTCGTAGAGGTGGAGGAATACATGCAGACAGTTCATAGGAGCAGTGACCATTAAAGTAGCGATAGAAGAGAGATAAAGATGCAACAGTGCGGCGAAGAGACAGAGGTTGAAGGAAGTCAGTAAGAGGAGGAGAGTTAATGAGACGAAAAGCCTTTGACTCCACCCTATTGAGAAGAGCTGTATGTGGGGAACCTCCTCTTCCTCTCATATCACCCCCCTCTCCTTTCCTTTCCTTTCCTCTCCTTTTCCTTTCCTCTTTTCTCCAAGCTCCTTTGCTCTTTAATTCCTTCTTTGTTTCACTTCTCTCCCCTCTCTTTCCCCAGTTTTCTCTCTCATCTTGTTTCCCTCTTCCTCTTCCCTCTTCTCCATCTCTCTCTTCTCCCTTCCCCCCACCCCTCCCTTTCTCCATTCTTCCTTCACGTCTCCTCTCTCCTGCCTGTCCTTTCTTCTCTCCCCATTCCTCCTGTCTCCTCTTTATTTCAAGTTTCTGTTTTTCTCTCCCCTCTGCTCTCCACCACATTCATCTTTTCGTCTCTTTAAAATTCCCTTTCTTCTCATTTCTGTCATTAAGTCTATTGCATTCCTTCTGTCTGTCTGTCTGTCTGTCTATCTGTCCGTCTGTCTCTGTCTGTCTGTCTGTCTGTCTCTCTCTCTCTCTCTCTCTCTCTCTCTCTCTCTCTCTCTCTCTCTCTCTCTCTCTCTCTCTCTCTCTCTCTCTCTCTCTCTCTCTCTCTCTCTCATTTTCATTTATTTTTCAATCCATCTTTGCAGAGTATACTTCTTTTCTTCTTTTGATGCCTTTTCCTGTTACTCTTTCGTCTCTCTTATCGTTTGACTTCACTACTGTCTCTCTTTCCTTTCTTTTCTCCTTTCTCCTCTACTTTCTCTTCTCTCCTCCATTTTTTCCCTCCTTTCTTCACCTTTCCTCTTCAACCTCCCTTCTCTACCCTCTCTCATCTCCTAGTTCCTCCTTAATCCATTTCAACTTTCCACTTCTATTCTGTTGTCATGTCTCCCCTTCCCCCACCCCCTCTTTTTCTGTCATTTCTATTTTATCAACTTTCTTTTTGCATCCTTTCCTTCCTTGTTCCTTCACGGTTTCTTCGTTTGTTCCTCTCCTCCTTTTCTCGTCTCTTTCCCATCCTTCCCCCATCCCTCTCCTCTCTTTCTTCTGTCCCCTCCTTCTTTCCCTCTCCTCTCTCGCGTCCTCTTTTCTCTCTCCACTCCAGCTCATCCCACCAGAGATATCACGGAGAAACTTAAGCTTGATACAAGAAATTTACTGCAGGGCTTATCCTGCGACAAAGTTCTTTCTGCAAGAAATAACGATATATTGAACTGAGAAACAAGTGTAACTCCAGTCGATGGGCGGAGGAGAAGGAAATGGAGAACGGGGAGAACAAGGGTCTGAATAAGGATGGGAAGAAAGAATACATGATTAGAGAGGCTGGAGAATAAGTTCGACCCATATCTAATTCTGAACAAACCAGAGATATATCAGGTTGGTGTTATGTTCAAGACAAGTAGATTGACGATGGAGGAAAGGAGGACCAAGGATGTAGACAGGAGGCTGGTGCTAAATCTATCATCTAATAAAATAATAGATTTGTTGAGCTGAAGGGTATGGAAGCAAAAGCGATGGGTGAAGAAGGTAAAGAATACAAGCATGACGAAAGTTGCCCGGTAATAACTGCTCGTATGTGGCACTCTTAACGGAATGCAATACATGTGAAACCAATGAGTATGTGGAAGGCAAGGTGGTGGAAGACAAGGATAGCAAGGCCGAGGACACATCAGGAATCTCAAGCACAGTTTTCTGTCTGCACAAATTTAAGACATATGATGCAACGGAAATGTGGAAGTCAAGTTGGTGAGAGAGTAAGGAGACAAGGCCCGAGATGGAAGTAGGTCTACCAAGTTTAAAGCAATATATACATACGCAAAGTCGATGGAACAGTGAAAGGAGGTAGACTGATGGTCGTATGCTTAAGCAATATGCTACGAAGTGGAATGCAAACTCCCGGTTTTTTACAATATTTTCTGGGACAAGTGAGTCAGATGGAATGTGTTTAGCATTCTAGTGTTATTGTTTACAGTACTCTGTAATGTGGGATGCAGGCAGATCATACCGAGGAACTACAAGTGTTCCATAAAAGGACAATAACGAATAAGAGGGTTGCATTTCACTTTGCAATTTAAAGTGTAAGCGTAAAATAAAGCGAATGGGTATATGAGGGAAGGAGGATTTCCATAGTGGCGAGTTGAAATTAAATTCCCGGGCATCCAATACTCAGTCTTAGTTGAATATAATCGTTTGTTCTTAGCGTTGTATAAAATAGAGGATCGGGATACAAAAACGGTCTTACGATCAAATGCCTGTCCTAAGTAAAGTTTCGATATGCAGAAGTGACAAGGAGGTTGCAGAATCTTCTTACCTCTTATGTTCTACCTTTGTAAAAAACATTGTCATGACACGAAAACTTCAACAAGTTATAACTGTTTTCTGCAGCAAGGTCAAGAAAGGGCAGCAAAATCTTCCCTTATCCAGTAAATTTTGTAAAGGCATATCAAAGTGACACTTAGAATAGTGAGGAAAAATGATTGAGAATCCCACCTCTGAAGCTGCACGATAACAAGAGTGTTAACGATAACTGTATTCAACATGTCAGTGCTCCGAAGACACAGTCTCAGTCAGACAAAATAAACAAGAGTTACTAGGAATAGACTGCGAAGGTTGTTCTATGAGCAGTGGATGATGATGATGATGACAATGACGATGACGATGATGATATAATAATAATAATAATAATAATAATAATAATAATAAGAGTAATAATATAATAATAATAATAATAATAATAATAATAATAATAACTAGAATTAGGAAATTGCTGAAGCAATATTCAAAGAACTTCACATTCCACATGAAAATACTTTTATCATTTTAGACATAATGCTAAGGGACTTATAATACGACAAAAAATTTTACGGATCTTGACCTGTGACCTTGAGATCAAGGTCAAAGTCGTACATACTATGGAAATCATGCTTGCTCATGACTCACTACATTTCCACCAAGTTTGGTCAAAATCGGACAAATACTTTCCGACTTAGCCCTTTCAGGCATGAGGCACCCATCCTGATTTTCCTCAATATTTCAAAAAGTATTTGTTGGATCTCAGTATCAATGCCCAGGTACACTAGAAGATGCTGACATGCTAACGATTCAGACTGGACCATTTGCAAAGCGATCAATTCAGTAGGTTTTGCTGAAGACGAGAACAAAAACTGATATAATATAGAGAGCGCTTTTGCTATAAAAAAAAAATTAAAAAAATAAAGGAGGGGGGGCATAAGAAGCCTGAAACCAAGATACATCACTCCATAAAATTTCAAGTCTCTATCTCGAACGGTTTTGGAATGCCAGCCTTCTAGACCTCCTCCCCCCCAAAAAAAAACAACAACAATCTGTATCTATTACCACACGCCTTAATCCCATAAGGGGTGGCCACAAAAAAATCTCCATGTCGCCCTGTCCCCCGTCATTTCACTGCCCTGCTCCTAGCTCACATCCCCCTCCCTCATATACCTCTTCACTCCATCCCTCCATCACATCCTCGGCCTCCCCCTCCCTCTTCTCCCGTCCACCTCACTTACATATATACGATCTCCTTGTTAGTCTTGCTCTCCATCCTCTCCACATGGCCAAACCATCTCCGTATATTTCTCCTAATGTTTTCTGTCATATGCACATCCACACCACAACGCTACTTCACTTCCTCATTTGTCAATCTGTCTCTCTATGTAACTCAACATGCTTCTCGCAAATAACTCATTTCCACCGCTCTCACTCTTGACTTATGTCCTTCCAACAAGGTCGAAGCGTCACTTCGTTATGGTAGAGTTGGTATCACAATACTATCGTGCCGCGACTTTTTGACTTCCCTGCTCAATTCCCTATTTCTTATCACCGCTTACAAAGAACTAGTAAATTTCTTCCTTGTTGTACCGTTTCAAGCACTTCGCCCTCCGAACTTCCGTTCTTACTCATCACACTACCCAAGTATTTAAATGCACTCACGTTTTCCATTTCCTCATCATCCAGTCTCACTGTACATTCATTGACTTAATTTCTTTCGATGACCACTACTTTACTTTTCTCTACACTTGCTGTACCTTGAAAAGTAACATCTACAGTATAAATAACAACTACACAGAATGTGGTGTTCTGAATAACAGTTCTAGTTCAATCTTACCACCACCATTAAAGGGATTCAGTGTGTGGTGCACAGCAGCTAAGATTCTTTTAAATGCAAGTAAAAAGAAACCAAAGGCCAGGAGCCTGCAAAAGTATTCCCTCAAAAAATAAATAAATAACAGAAAACCAACTTCAAGATCCGATGAATTCGAGATGCCTGGACACACTGCATTTGAAAGACTGGAGATCATAGGCAGTAGGAAATACAGACAGAGGGAAACAGTTCCAAAACTGACCCGTTGCATACATGGAGGACTGGGAGTAACGGTTAACTCTGGCATTAAAGAAATGTACCGAAAAAGGAGGGATGCAAGCAGACAGTTCAGAGGAGCAATGACCACTGAAGTAGCGAGAGAAAAGATATAAAGATGCAACAGTGCGGCAAAGTGACACAGGTTGAAGGGAGCCAGAAAGAGGAGAGATAATGAGACAAAAAGCCCTTGACCCCGCCCCCCTTGTTGAGAAGAGCCTCCCCACACGTGATAGTTGTACCTACACAGGGGTGAGTAAAACCCATGTATAAAGTCAATAACTGTAATGGGTAAAGAAGGCAATGAGTCGGCTTATCACGCCAAATCTCTTGGAAGCAGATTTTACAAGAAAGGTAGTATGATCTTTCCAAGATAAATCTCGATTGAATGAAACCCCAAGTATATTTAAAGATGATGTAGGATTGAGATGGATATTGTTCAAAGTTAGAGGGTACTCCTGCGGAAGATTTTGTCGGGCTGATAGATGTAAGAACTGAGTTTTGATGCATTAAAAACAAGCGTACTTTTACCCCAACCAGAGATATGAGCCAAGTCAGACATCAGGTGTGCCATAGCCTCATCCCTTGTTTGTCGAAGTAACTGCTGGGATGGACGCTGCAGGAAGCGAATGGAAAGGTGAAGGGTGGGATCATCAGTGTATGAATGGATAGGGTTAGATGTACGCCTTCCCAAAAAAGTATCGGCCCCTTTGGGTACAATGGCTGTGTAAATGAGCAACTTACGCAGACACACAAGAGTCTATAAATGTGGTGTCTCAAAACATATACCACCCAGTAAGTAAATCTTTTTGCAATTTTGAGTTCTAGAATTTACCGAAGATAATATTTGCTCTCATGATTATAGGATGTCTCATAAATCACAATGCTTCATCCATGTTTCAGATTGATACCGGTACTTGCTGTAAAACTGCCGATGCTTGTTTGGAAGGGTGTACAGCTTAACCCGTCACATCCCGAGGTTTTCCGCACCTCCGACATCCCCCAGTCCCGAGGTATTTTCGAAAAAAAAAAATTTGGCTAAAACCTTCGCTTTTGGTGAGAAACATCGAAAATTCATAGAGAAATCGCTCACCTGAGGTTTAAAATACCCAATCCAGGTAGGAGTTCCTCCTTACCTGACTGGGTTTTCTAACTTGTTGGCACCAAAGAAAACGAGTTCTATGGGAGGGTAACTATTTTATCCACTCATAAACGGTATTTATTTATTTACTTGGTACGAATGTATATGTAGTATGAGAGTATATTGGTTTTCAAGCAGTAAGAAAGGCATTATAAGCATTGTTTCACTCACTAACTAATCACTACATCTACCTGACCTTTTTTGCCACATTACCTGATCATTATTTCTGGCTGTTTCTTCTAATCTTCTAATGCAATGATTGCAAACTGAATATTGTCATAGCGAGGAATCACCTGGTCAGGTCCTGAAGATCTTTACATGGGGAACTGGAGGTTATGCGGTGTAAGGCATTGTCCCTGCTTGGAATATCTTGTAGAGGAATAGAGGGAGGTGTCCCGTGTATACAATATGAAAAATTCACGCGCGAAAATTGACAATTGTGCAAATTAGGGATCTTGCAAGGAGGAGGTACGTCGAGGTTGCAAATGCGGTGTAAGGCATTGCAACGTCCCTGCTTGGCTATCTTGTAGAGGAATAGAGTGGGAAGAGACTGTCCCGTGTATACATATGAAAATTCACATGACGGCGAGTTTGGAAATTGAAAAATTGTACTGCCAGGATCTTGCAATCGAAAGCGTTTGAGATGTCAAGTGCAGTGGCAAAGCTTTCACCGAAGTTCCAAAAGGAGGATGACAAGGAGTCTGAAAGGCAGGTAAGAAGATCGCCAGTGGAGCGTCCCTGACGGAACCCATACTGACGATCAGGAAGAAGGTTGTGATACGAAAGATTACCGGTATTTTAAAGCTTTCTGTTATGAATAGACTCGAAAACTTTTGAGACACAGGATGTTAAAGCAATTGGGCGATAGTTAGAGGCTTGGGAATGGTCACCCTTCTTTGGGACAGGCTGAATGAGAGCAATCTTCCAGTAAGAAGGAAAGGTACAAGTTGATAGACAAAGGCAGAAGAGTTTCCTTTTTTTTTTTTTTATGTGTTCGACTCTGGGCATAGGCTTCACAGTTTACCTAGGCAGGGTGTAAGCACAGAAGCACATTTCTCGAAGACAATAGGAGGGACCCCACCAGGCCCATATACCTTGTTAGTCTATCTCTCTATCTATCACCAGACTCCTTAATCCCGTAACAGGTGGCCACAAACAAATCACCTCCATGTCGACCTGTCCCCCGCCATTTCACTGTCCTGCTCCCACCTCACACCCCCCCTCTCTCATATACCTCTCATTCCATCCCTCCATCTCATCCTCCCCCTCCCTCTTCCCCCCTCCACCTCACTCACATACACTCTCCTCATCAGTCTCTCACTCTCCATCCTCTCCACATGGCCAAACCACCTCAACGTGTTTCTCCTAACGCTTCCTATCACCTTGTTAGCATTGAGGCCAATGATAGTGGATAATAAATCAACTGAAGAAATTTTAGTGTCAGCTATGAGTAAGTCAGAGGAGGGAGTGATGGAGGAACATCAACGGAATCGTCTAAAGTGGAACTGGAGGAGAATGTCTGTGTCACGAATCAATTCGCGACATTTCCTTTTTGTGAGAAGCCACGAACTATTAGTGGAAAACTCACTGTGTATCGCTCAGTTAACCGTTTCTCTCTCCATTTCGGGGTATACTTTTCAAATAATTCGTCACTTTCAAAAGTGACCGATTTAATGCACGTCACTAAGTGCGCTACTGAGCGATACAATTGTTTCTTTATCGTTCGCCTCTGCTTGCATAAACCGTTAGCCACGCCTTCTTCCGGTGGCTCGTGCTTCCTGCCCATACATTATTTGAATTCAGTCTTGTGTTTGCTGTGACGGAGAAAGGGTCTGTGCTCAGAAGTGGAGAGGTCAGCTAGCACCCCAAGCTCCATTAGTACAGTTAATCCCACTCCTACCTTAGTGGTGATACATAGTATTCATCGACTGGTATTTCTTTTGTGTATTTTGTAGTTTTAAGAGCTTAGTTAAGGTGTTTTTCCTAGGCGTAAGTATTTAGCTTCTGTGTGAGTGAGCGAGTGCGTCTCATTGATTTGATTTGAAATGTAATGTTAAATTTATTTTTGTAATTAATAAATTTAACAGTTCTATTTCTTGAGCTTAATGTAGAGTAAATCTTGTTTCATTTCTCCATAATTAAGCTTATTTTCCATATAGCTCTAGCTTGCATAAACGTTTTACTATTCATAACTGGTACTTAGACCAGTCTTGTATTAACTTAAAATCCGTTGTGCCAGGAGTTAATGCATCAGCAAGAACCTGATGTTATTATTATTAGTATTAGTTATTTATTGTCAGGGGTGATGTAACTTTCTCCAGAGGCTAACAGTACAGTAAGTCAGCAATTGTGAGTAATTAGTCTCTGCTGTGTACTGTTGAGGAAGTTTATAAATTCTCGTTCTCAGAGAATCGTGCTAAGCCAACGTAAAGTAATCGTTGCTTGATGTAGCAAGACAACCATTGTCTCTGCTCTTCAATATTATTGAATATTATCAATTTAAATAATATTTAACCATTTATTTCAAAATTACCGTGATATTATAAAAACCCCGTGACAATTGGCGACCTCATTCCAAGGATATTAACTCCTAGCTCTAAAGCTATTCACGAGATAGTGCTCACTCATTCATATTTAGGTATTTATCATTAAAGTTTATAGGCACAAGCTTGCTGGTGTTTACCCTTAATTTAGCAAGTGAATTTTGCTTTATCAATCCATAGAGTACTTAACTCTAGTTTATTCTTGGTAACGCCAGACGATTTTATTCGCTCCTGGGAAGTCGCCGTACCATTCTGTTTATTATTGAGTCTTCCCAGTCATTTACATTTTTATTTATTCTTTGCCCAGTTAACTGGATAAGACTGGTCACCACTAGCTTGTGTCTGTATTCTTTACTTGTGTTTATTAGTATTCGTCGCTAAGCAGTCAGTACTCAATTTCGGTTTGCTTAATAAATTAGCGCCATGGCTACTACTGTATTTTTACAGGAAGCCAAAGATATGGGTCTTTCGGACCCAACCGAAATTAAAGAGTATATACTCTCACGGCATAATCAGGAGCAGCAGCGCGAGAATGATGCCCGTGAAGAGCGTAAGATTCAGCGCGAATACGAGCGAGAACAGCGCGAATACGAGCGAGAACAGTGCGAACAACGTGAAAGAGAGCGTGCATATGAACAAGAGCAGCGTGAAAAGGAGCGCGAGTACGAGCAAAAACAGCGCGAACTCGACTTAGAACATGAGCGAGAACAGCGTGAGGAACGAGACAGAGAACGAGAACACGAACGTGCCGAGCGAGAAGCACGCGAGAGACATGAACTTGAAGTGCTGAAGCTCAAGCGAGATTCCTTGGCTTCAGACACGTCTGGTGCAGTTGGTCCAAGCTCCACGAGCGTTCCCCCTGCACATGTCCTGGCGACCCCACGCATCAAGCTTCCTTTATACAAGGAAAGCGAGCGAATCGAGCCGTACATTGCTCGTTTTGAGGACATGGCAGACTTATATCAACTGGATGAGGCAGCTAAGCGGCTTCAGTTTCTTAGCCTATTTGAGGGCCCTGCCCTCGATATTCTCCACAGAATTCGTGGAGACAATCTCACATATGAGATGATGAAAGCTGCACTCATTAAGGCGTATGGTCTCACAGTAGACGACGCCAAAGTTCAGTTCATGCGAGCTCGTCTCCAAGACAAGGAGACAGCTGTTCAGTTCCTTGATCGTCTCACAGCTTACTTAAATGAGTGGATGGAGAAAGATGAAACTCCTTCCACGCGTGAGGGGATAATTGACCTTATGCTGCGTACACAGCTAGAGAGGTCGTGGCCTGCTGAGCTCATAGCACAGCTTAAGATCTGCCAGGTGAAAGATGCCAGCCAAATGGCAGAGAAGGCTGACGCATTCTTTACTGCATACGGGTATCAAGCTCGTAAGCAAAACACCTGGAGCAGAAAAGATACTGCCAAGTCTGGGAAGCCGTCTCAGACTGAATCCCAGCACCAAGGCCGTTCTCAGAGTAATGGTCAAGGTCCAAGCAAACCACAGAAGGACCAGGGGCAAAATACACAGCAGCCTGCTTGGAAGCGGTACAACAAGCACCCCAACCAGCAGCAGTTCCCCAAGCAGCAGCAGCAGCAATACAAGGACAAACCACGTAACCCTCAATCAGGTCAATTAGTGTATCGGAGGCAGGAGGCAAATGCAGCCTTCATTCCACAAGTACCCGGTGGTGCCATCTCTACCAGTACAGGTACTCTCCCAACACTTCACAAGTCCCCCTCCGACCATGAACTCTCCTCAGACACCTAGTTCCCAGGGCGCCACGTTTGCTGCATCGGTTGTTCCGCAGTCTCATGAATGACTGGCTGCTACCTCCTCAGACCCTTCCACCAGCAACACTGCCTTTCTTGTTCAGCCAGGGTCTGTGGGAGGTGTTTCTGTAAATGTCCTGAGGGACAATGGTTCCTCAGGTTGCTCAGTTAAGCAGAGTTTAGTTCGGCCGGATGAGTATACAGGTCGACAGATCCAAGTTAGACTTATCGATGGATCAGTGAGATTGTTCCCTGAGGCACGTATCCAGGTGGCGTCTCCATTTTTCACTGGCTTGACAGCTGCAGTTGTCATGCCAGAACCTTTATTTGACCTCATCTTAGGCAACATACCTGGCATCAAAAATAGTTGTGCCGTAGATGTTGCTACTCAGACTTCGGCTGCTGCAATAACACGAGCCATGGCCAAGGCTCCAAATCGCGTCACTCCGTTGACCGTCGCAACGCCGCAAGATCTGATTCGTAGTCAAGATGTTGTCCAAGAGCAACAGACTGACTCGACACTTGCCTCAGTGCGCAAGAAGCTGGAGGGTAAAGTGATCAAGTATTCACGGGGAGGTCAAGCCAGGTTCCTTCGTAAGCGAGGACGGCTGTACCGTGAGTCACAGACACCCCAGGGTGAGGTTCGACTGCAGTTTGTCGTTCCTGCAAAGTATCGCCGAGCAGTGTTTGAATTAGGTCACTGTTCAGCGATGGGAGGTCACATGGGTCAAAAGAAGACCTCTGACCGCATCCATGCTGACTTTTTCTGGCCAGGAATGGGACGGGAAATAACGAGGCTCGTACGTTCCTGTGATGTGTGTCAGCGTACCACTGACCGGGGACGTGTCCGTCCTGCGCCATTGAAGCCAATGCCCATAATCTCTGAACCGTTCGAGAGAGTAGCAGTTGACATAGTTGGGCCAATCTGTCCTAGGGCTAGTGATGGATCAAAGTATATCCTCACTATAGTTGATTTCAGCACACGGTGGCCTGAAGCCGTGGCCCTTAAGAATATAGAGGCCGTCACTGTTGCTGAGGCATTAATTGAAGTGTTCTGTCGTGTAGGTATCCCTAAGGAGGTCTTAAGCGACCGGGGTTCGCAGTTCACTTCGGCAATGATGAACAGAAACGTTCAGGTTGCTGTCCATCCGAGGCTTACGAACTACGCCGTATCATCCCATGTGTAACGGGTTGTGTGAGAGGTTCAATGGAACTCTCAAGAAGATGTTGAGGCGCATGACTGCCCGAACAGCCAAAGGAATGGCCGCGGTTCATTGCTCCTCTTCTATTTGCTTATCGAGAAGCCCCACAGCATTCATTGAAATTCTCACCCTTTGAACTGGTGTATGGGAGGTCGGTCCGGGGCCCACTTCAAGTCCTTCGTGAGTTATGGGACGATGAAGAACCCGACCCTGAAGTCAAGACCACCTACACCTACGTCCTTGATTTGGCTGACCGCCTCCAGTCGACGTGCGAGTTAGCTAAGGAAGAACGCTGATCAAGGCGCGTGAAGTTCAAAAGGCTTATTACGATAAGAAGGCAAAGCTTCGGAAGTTTAGTCCAGGCGATAAATGCTTGGTATTACTCCCCACTGCCCAGAACAAGTTGTTGGCGCAGTGGAAGGGTCCATTCAATGTAGTAGAGCGCATTTCAGACCTCAACTACATAATACAGATGGGGAATCTTCGTAAAGGTTCCACATTAACATGTTGAAGGCTTATCATGAGTCAGACCCCGAGGAGACTGGCCTACGAGTAGCTGATGATAGTGACCAGCCACTGGAAGAAACCAGGGGCAGCTGTGAGTGATCCCAGCTGATGACCATGATGACAGGCCCTTAACCGCTCAGTCCCATCAGGAAGAGACTGTCGGAGATGTTTCACTTAACCCTGACTTAGCAGTAGGGAACCAGAATGCCTTATGGTCACTGCTCTGTCAGTATGCTGATGTCTTCTCAGACCGACCTAGACTTGCAAAGGTTGCGTGTCATAAAATTGAGTTGACCAGCAATGTTCCTATAAAGGTTAAGCCATATCCGATTCCCATGCGACTACAGGGTGCAGTAGATAAGGAAATTGCTGACATGGAAACTGCAGGCATTATTGAAAAGTCCTCATCTCCTTACTGTAGTCCGATGGTAGTAGTCCGCAAGAAAGATGGTGGAGTCAGGATTTGTGGCGACTATAGAAGGCTCAATGCAATCACCAAAGTGGATGCTGAGCCGATGGGTGACCATATTGCCATCTTCTCCAAGCTGGCAGGGTCACGATATTTCACGAAGCTTGACCTAGCTAAGGGATTCTTCCAGATTCCCCTTCATCCTGAGAGTCGTCAGTTCACTGCCTTTGCTACTCCTAGGGGGTTGTACCAGTATAAAGTCCTCCCATTCGGACTTACCAATTCCCCAGCAGTATTCAATCGTGCCATGAGACAAGTGCTCCATGGTATTGTAGGAGTAGAGATGTTCGTTGACGATGTCCTCGTTCATTCCGCCACATTGGAGGAGCACCTCAGACTCTTGGAAATTGTCTTCAATAGACTCCAGAGTTTCAACATGACTGTGAAGCCTAGCAAATGCAAGATTGCTCACAGTGAGGTGGAGTTCCTCGGTCATATTGTTGGCAACAACCACTGCAGGTGTCAGGGTGACAAGATCAGGAAGGTTAAAGAAGCCCCGAGACCCGTGACCAAGAAACAGGTTAGGGCATTTCTTGGCCTAGTGGGATATTATAGGAGTTTTATCCCCAACTTTGCTCTCATTGCCCAACCGTTGTACGAAGTGCTACGGAAATATGCTCCAAACACCATTGAATGGGGAGAAGCGCAAGAGAGATCTTTTGCCACCCTCAAGAATATGTTGTGCAAGGAGCCTATCTTGCAGTTGCCTGATTCCAGCAAACCTTTCATACTGCGCACTGATGCTTCACAAGATGGAGTAGGTGCCGTATTGATGCAGGAATCGGAAGGTGGAATCTTCCCAGTGGCATACCACAGCCGTAGGCTAAAACCCGCCGAGAGGAATTATAGTACTGTTGAGGAAGGAACTCTTGGCTGTGGTTGATGGTGTTAAAAAATATTATTATTATTTATTTGGGGCATCATTTGTTCTGGAAACTGACCATATGCCACTCACTAGTCTTAGCACGACCAAGACGGCTAATGCAAGATTGACACGCTGGACACTGTATCTACAGCAGTTTAACCTTGTTGTGAGATACATCAAGGGAAGTGATAACGTAGGTGCAGACCTGATGTCTCGCCTACTAACTGCTGACTAACATGGGCAGTTGTTGTATGCTGGGTCCCGTGATAGGCATCCTCAGAGATTTGAGTAATCCAAGGACTAGCCTGGTTCCCAGTCAAAAGTGTAGACCTGACGTCTCACTTGTTGGCCCCACAGGACACATTATGTCCAGGGCCTGTACATACATATTATGTACCGTAAGTTAAGGGGGAAGTTCGAGAGAGAACTCCGCAGAGGCGACTTGAGGCTATGGAAGACCCAAGTTTGCACAAGGATTCTCAGCTTCCCGATACTAATATAAGTATTGTTTTGTAGGTTAAGGGGGAAGTTCGAGAGAGAGAACTCCGCAGTGGCGACTTGAGGCTATGGAAGACCCAAGTTTGCACAAGGATTCTCAGCTTCCCGGTACTAATATAAGTATTGTATTGTAGATTAAGGGGGAAGTGAGAACTCTGCAGAGGCGACTTGAGGCTATGGAAGACCCAAGTTTGCACAAGGATTCTCAGCTTCCCGATATTAATATAAGTACTGTAGGTTAAGGCACAGGTTGAGGACCCGTGTGCGGTTCGAGGCTATGGAAGACCCGAGTTTGCACAGGGATTCTCAACTTGCCGATCATAATCGTGTGCTAAAATTAATGGCGACCTCGAGTGTACTTTTCATAGCATGTACTGACTGCTAGCCAGAGTAATTGTAACATAATAAGAATTTTGTCTCATTGACACTTTTGATGCTCCACCTTAATTGGTTTTGCAGGTTCAGCAATGGGTGTAGCAGTTTTGCTGTGCGGGCCAGCTGATCGTCTGCCGCACGCTGCCGCCTCTCTTCTCCTCTGCCTTCATCGTCGCCATATTATTTACTGTGTCATTTTACACGTAGGTACAGTTACACTACAACTGTCACACCTACACCGTGTATTACATACACCACGCTACACAACAATTAGTTGTCAGTGTAAATGTAGCGAATTTTCGCTCAGTTTGACCTGAGTACAGGATTTTCACCGTCGATCACGGAGTTTTTCCCTCAAGCTTGCTTCTATTAACGTAAATACGAGGTTTTTTCACTCACTGGCGACTGCGATTTTCTCCTGTAGCAGGATAGCACACACACCACAGTGTGAATCTTGTGTGACTGAGTTAGGATTTATATGTATGTATATTGAAATCTTTCTTCTGAAGGAAGAAAGATTTAATTTTCATGGGGCGTAATGTCACGAATCAATTCGCGACATTTCCCTTTTTGTGAGAGGCCACGAACTATTAGTGGAAAACTCACTGTGTATCGCTCAGTTAACCGTTTCTCTCTCCATTTCGGGGTATACTTTTCAAATAATTCGTCACTTTCAAAAGTGACCGATTTAATGCACGTCACTAAGTGCGCTACTGAGCGATACAATTGTTTCTTTATCGTTCGCCTCTGCTTGCATAAACCGTTAGCCACGCCTTCTTCCGGTGGCTCGTGCTTCCTGCCCATACATTATTTGAATTCAGTCTTGTGTTTGCTGTGACGGAGAAAGGGTCTGTGCTCAGAAGTGGAGAGGTCAGCTAGCACCCCAAGCTCCATTAGTACAGTTAATCCCACTCCTACCTTAGTGGTGATACATAGTATTCATCGACTGGTATTTCTTTTGTGTATTTTGTAGTTTTAAGAGCTTAGTTAAGGTGTTTTTCCTAGGCGTAAGTATTTAGCTTCTGTGTGAGTGAGCGAGTGCGTCTCATTGATTTGATTTGAAATGTAATGTTAAATTTATTTTTTGTAATTAATAAATTTAACAGTTCTATTTCTTGAGCTTAATGTAGAGTAAATCTTGTTTCATTTCTCCATAATTAAGCTTATTTTCCATATAGCTCCTAGCTTGCATAAACGTTTTACTATTCATAACTGGTACTTAGACCAGTCTTGTATTAACTTAAAATCCGTTGTGCCAGGAGTTAATGCATCAGCAAGAACCTGATGTTATTATTATTAGTATTAGTTATTTATTGTCAGGGGTGATGTAACTTTCTCCAGAGGCTAACAGTACAGTAAGTCAGCAATTGTGAGTAATTAGTCTCTGCTGTGTACTGTTGAGGAAGTTTATAAATTCTCGTTCTCAGAGAATCGTGCTAAGCCAACGTAAAGTAATCGTTGCTTGATGTAGCAAGACAACCATTGTCTCTGCTCTTCAATATTATTGAATATTATCAATTTAAATAATATTTAACCATTTATTTCAAAATTACCGTGATATTATAAAAACCCCGTGACAGTCTGAGCAACAGTTCTGCTTTATCAGTTGAAGAAATAGCTACAGAGCCATCAGAGCGTAAAAGAAGAGGGAAGGATGATGAGGTAAAGTTGTTAGGATGGTTTTTAGCAAGGTGCCAGAAGGAACGGGAAGAATTTGAGTTAGAGAGTTCAGAGCATTTAGTAAAAAATAAATTATTTTCAGCAAAGCGAAGGACAGACTTAGAACGATTTCGGGCAGAGACATAAAAAAGAACAAATCAGGTTCAGTGTTTCTTGGCTCCGGTACCTTGTGTAGACCTTCTTGTTGTTGTGGACAGGGTTAGGACAAGCGTAATTAAAGTAAGTTTTATTTATTTATTTATTTATTTTATTATTATTATTTTTTTTTTGCATGTCATCTAGCCTTGCACGGAAGTCTAGGGCTAAGTCCTCCTGGCTCCTTTACAGTACTGGCAAAATTTTATTTTGGAAGGTGGAGGAGCCCACCATCCACTCACTCAATGTGGTGCTACCTCAAGGTGGATCTACACTGCGTGACAAGAGAAGCTGTTTCCTGTCCTTCATATGTTCATTTAATATGTTGGGTGGTGTATACATACGGTAGTTAACTAGAAAGCGTCAAAGGGTGCATATCTCCGCCAATGCTACTGTCAAGGAAAAGGATCCGGATCAGTATCCGTGAATATAGGATCCTGATCCGGATCCGCCCCAAATTTAATCAATTCTTTCCTGGTCCATGCCCCACCTTTCAACAAAATTTCACTGATATTTACTGAGAACTTTTGGAGATATTTTGCAGGATATTCCGGATCCGGGTCCGGCCCCAGAACCAATCGCTTCTTCATTGGCCCATGGCACAAAATTTCATCAACATCCTTTCATAACTTTTGAGTAATCCTGCTAAGAGACTGACAAACAAACAGACAAACCAACCCGGGGTAATACATAACCTCCTTGGCGGAGTTAACAAAAGACACCTGGTGGTCTAGTGTATTAAAACGCTTCAGCTGGTTTTGGCCTTTGAGGGTTCAAAGCTAAGGGGTGACAGGGGTTTACTGCTCATGTAATACTACTCTTGTCTCATCACGCACCGTGGTTCATGAAGACGTAGAGTGACACAGCTGATGAAAATAAAGGAAGAGGTTGGAGAAAACTACGATTGTGAAGGAGATAAATGACATGGGGAAAGGAGAACATTCACGAAGGAAATAAATAGTGGTCATGTGAAGAGGACGATGATACAGAAAATGGAGATGAAATAACTGGGAAATGGAAGACAGGCAAGAAAAACGATGAAAAAAGGTTCGTGAAAAGAGAAAAAAAAGGATAAAGAGAGAGAGAGAGAGAGAGAGAGAGAATTGCCCAAGCTAAACCTTGGTCAATCATAAAGCTCCGTTAGGTGACGTGAGAGCGCTACCTCTCCCCACAAGGTAGTTACCCGGGCTGTGCACAAACTCTTGACCCTTCCATGTGGAGTCAGGCGCTCTTCCACTGAGTCACCCTGCCCCAGAGAGAGAGAGAGAGAGAGATGAAGGATATCGGAAAATCGCTCAGATAGAAAAACAATAGAAAAGGAAGGTATAAAAAGACGAATAATGTTTCAAAAAGGGCTTATTAGAGAAAGACATGGGGAAAAGGTAAAAAAGGGATATACAGAGACAAACACGACACTGAAAGGAGAAAGAATAGACGAAGGCCACAGGTGCAAAAGACACTGATGGGAACAAACTATGGTGAAGGAAACAATGCATGGGGAGAGAAAATTAGCGAGGAGGAAAAAGGAAGATAAAGATATAGAAACACTGGCCGAGAGAAAGAATATAAGGTGGAAGAATAACAGAGAGATGAAGACGGAGAAAGAAGAGAGGAGAACAAGAGACTTGAAGAGAAATAACATTCGGTGGTGGACAAAATAAAAGAGAAAAAGGGTAGAGTGAGAGGAAAAAGAAGGGAAAAAGATGAAAGCGAAGGACATGATAAAATCGAAAAACAAATAAAAAGACGAAGAAAGAAGGATGCAGACAGAAGACGAAAATAAAAGACCATGATGATTGAAGGTGAGAATGAGAGACAAGTAACAATGAAACAGGAGACAGAGGCAGAATGAAGAGTTTGATAAAGGAGCCAGATAAGTGGGGCGAATAAAAATATTGCCGAGTGAGACAAATACGGAAAGAAAAGGAGAAATAAAAACAACGATAAAACTAGTTTATGGCCGAAGCCATAGAGAGGCAAGAGACTAAGAGAATTATAATGGCCAACTAGAGAGAAACAACAGATGAAGAGAGTAATAAAAAAGTAACGGAAAGAATATATGACAGAGTAGGGAATTGAAAAGCAAACGATAACAGACCAGAAACAAAGTATTTTGTTTTTTTTTTATGGTCGAGACAAATCTAGTATCGTAATCTAGCTTATATTTTATTCATCTAAGTGTGAGTTATACTGTAGAAGTCTGAGTGTTATTACTGATACCATTAACTCTCTCACGGTCGGGACTGTCTTAGCAATCAATTCCAGATGACTCCAAACGATTTTATTCAGCTGAGTGAGTCCCAGTCGGTGTAGCTCTCCTATCATCCACCTTACATTAACTCTTTCCCTGAGGCTTGTGTATACAAAACTGCATTGAAGCAGATGATTTTGTTCCACTCAGATACATTATGTCAGTCTGAAGCTTCTTAACTTATATCCAATAGCCTTTTGTTGGCTCCTGGTGTTCAAGCTAACTCTAGACGGTTTATTCAATCACGAGTTAGGCTATCTTTGCTGTCAATAGACCCACAGTAGTAATTAAACTCTTCAGTACACATTCTATGAATGTGTGTCTTAGACGGAGACGTCCACCATCCACCCACTAAATGTACTGTAGTTTTATAGTTGAGTGAGGCTACACTGAGTGACAAAGTGAATGGCGTCGTTGTTCCAAAAAAAAAAAAAAAAAAAAATCCTACGTCGGACAGCGACCATTGACGCAAGAAATGTACACCCATAAAAGCAGGCATCGTTAGACAGGGGATGGGTAGATACGAGAGTTTACATGCAATGTTACTCGACCTGCTTCTGTGTAGTTGGTAAGTCTACATGCTTGGCCTGTAACCCGGATGAGTTTATACATTCTCGAAGAATGTGAATCCAACAACGCTTCTAATCATATATTAGACGACTCAGAAATTATGTTTCTCGAAAGAAACGCCAAGCCAATCACCATCCAGATCTTACATCTACGGGAAAAGAATTATCCTGAAGACATCCCAAAAGTGGGTGCATGCAACGTTTAGTGAGATGGGCTGAAAATAAAATGCATGGATGCTCATCTCAGTTATCTAATTATATACACATAGTACAGTACAGTGGGAGGTTTTGAATGGTGAAATCCAATAAACTGAATATCACTCAATGTGGCAAAACCTAAGTTGACTGTACACTATGCGAGCAGAAAATGGTTTTCTGCATTTATGGTACTTATTTACTACTTTCAGTAATAATCATACAACCAAATGGTCACCTGGCGGTCAAGCTGTTTGCTGCGCTCCACCCGAACCTGGTCGTAGATATTTCCATCTAAGTGACGGTTGGAGGTCAATGCTCACATGTCTCCATTCTGAGGCAGGCGTTGCTGGACATCCTTGCTTTAATTGTCGGGACTGGATTGCCTAGCCCGGGACGATACGTTCATGGCAGGGTAAAGAAAGGACTAGATGGGGTAAACTGATATAATTTTTAATATTTTGATCATTATTATTATTACTGTTATTATTATTATTATTATTATTATCATCATCATTATATATTTTTTAACTTGTCCTACTCTGGGCAAAGGCTTCAGGGCCCATTCCGAAGTTCCAGTAGTCCTCCTTTGGGGCCCAGTAGTCCTCCTACATCTCCACATGTCACCACTTAGGCGCTAACACCCACCATCCATGTTGAATACATGCTAGGGCTGTCTCATACGGGACTGGTGTACTGGTATAAGTGGGGTACTTTTATGACATGTCTGCGGGTCATCTGGTAGATCAGAAAAGTCTGCTTCTTAAGAAATTCAAATCCTTAAACTGTTCGCTGCCCCAGCCGGGATTCGAACCTGGGGCCAGTAGGACTGCAGGCCACCTCTCTACCGATTCTGTTGTCTGTCATTGTTAGTAAATGTATCAGTAGCCTTTAAAAAAAAAAAAGGGTTATCTCCTCTTTTATTCCAGTGTTGTCCGTGCTTAGTCAATATCAGTTATGATGCTTCGAAACAGAACCATATTATGTATTTAGAAGTAGTGATTACGGTTTGTCTGTATATATCCTGCTTCAACCCATCTCGCAACAAGACACACTTATAGCATCATGGGATTTGTGTTATACTAAGGAGTCTACTATATCGTATATGGGTCATCACATTCTCCATCCTACTCTCGTTTCCAGTTATTATTGATACAGGGAATAGGCTTACCAAGTGACGATAAACTAGAAATTATCTCCCATCTTGTGCGGAGTTCCCAAATGCAGCCGCGGCAAAGTTAATGATTTTATTTTTTGAACGGATGTACATATGTCATCATTATATTCGCAAACTAATCACCTCCTTGAACTTTAATTAAGAGAGTGTAAATATATAAGAAGCGGAAGGAAGCAAAATGCAGAAAAAAGTAAACAAATTTTCAGAAGGAAATAAAGCAGGGAACATAAGAATCAAACTAAAGGGGAGAGAAAATCAGGTAAAACTAAGAAACTAAGGGGAAAACTAAGAAAGTTAGACAAGTAATGAAATAAAGAATAAGGGAGGTAAGGAATGCATAGTGATTTATTTAAAAAAAAAAATAGTATAAATATCAAGAAATTAATGTAAAGAGAAAAAAAATAGGAAAACGAGGTAAGCAAGAACGTAGGAAGTGACAGGAAAAATAAAATAAGCAGAATTAAGAATATACCCTCCTGGGGGTAGGGGGGGTTTCAATAATACTCCCCCAGTATCCCTGCTTGTTGTACGAGGCAACTAAAAGGGTTGGCGGAGGGTTAGTGCCCTCCCTGGATAAAAGCTAACTAACAAAACGAACAAGAAGCCTCGGACAAGGACTGACCAAAAGATGACGACCAAGGACCGGACAATGGACATGGTACGGATCGCAACATGGAATGTAAGGGGTGCGAATGATGAGGTGAAAAAGAGACAGATTGTCCAGCTGCTTGAGGGTGCAAAAGTGGATGTATGTGGAGTAACTGAAACTAAATGATGAGGAGAGAGTGTGAGAGAATGGGAGTATGGATGGGGTATACAGGTATGTGCAGGGGTAGATGAGAATGAGAGGGCAAAAGAAGGCGTGTGTATTGTTGTGAGTAAAAGATGGAAGAAGAACATATGAGAGTATGGATCAGTTGGGTCAAGGATTGTGTGGGTAAGACTGAAAGTTGGAATACAAATGTGAGTGATTGTGTGCGTGTATGTGCTAAAGCAAGATCGTGCAAGCAGAGTGAGAGAAGAGTTCTGGACAAATGTGGAAGTGTGCATGGAAAAGTTGGGAAGGAATGAGAGAGTGTTTTTGATCGGTGATATGAATGGTAAAGTAGGGAATGTGAAGGTGGATGGAATAGTTGGTGACTGGGATGTGCAAGCTGAGATAGATGAGAATGGCAGTGCGTTAGTGGACACTTGTGCCGGGAGGGGGTTGGTGATAGCCAATATCCTCTTCAGGCACAAAATGATCCACAGGTATACATGGCGAGTGATGAGAAGAGTGGGTGGTGAACTGAATGAAAGGAAGGCAATGATTGATTATGTGTGTGTGGATGAAAGGATGCAAAGATATGTAATGGATGCAAGAGCTTATAGAGGTTGGGGGAGTGGACTTTCAGACCACTACTTGGTGGTGGCCAGTATCTAGATCCAAGCAACATGGAGAAACGGAAGAAGGGAAGGACAGGAAGAAGGAGTAGTTGCAAGGAGAGTGGAAAGGTTCTCACGAAATAATTTTGTAAGTTCTTGTAGTGAAGTTTTGTAGATCAGTTATACATATATTAGACTCGTGGACGAGCGTTTGTTATAAGTGAGTAGCTTTGTACGTAGATAATCTTCGTTCCCTTTTTGTCATGCAATGCCAGGAGAGGTAAAGATGAGTATGGGACTATTTTTATTTGTCTTCGAAATATTAACAAAGTCTCTTACACACGAGTGAAGTATAGAGTCCCGCAAGCTAAGCTCCCTGTCTCGCTCCCTCTCTCTCTATCTCTTCCATGTTGCTAGGCTCCTTCTCCCTACTACCTGCCGGTTCTATGGCTTGTCTCCTTCTGAGCTCTGCTTCCTAAATTCCTATTTTAGCAGGAGTCGTGTCACGTGGAATATTCTGATGTGAAGTTTCTAGAACCCTGTGTGTGAGTATGTGTGTATGTGTGTGTATGGTCACGAGGCGCTGTCGTGTGCCTATAAAGCATTCCTTGAGTTAGAGTGTGCAAGCATGTTTACCATTGCTCGATTCTCGCAGACACAATACCTATCTCATCCCCTGACTTGCTGCTTCAATCTGTCTGTCTATCTATCTATCTATCATATTATGATTTGTAATTATAATATGGAGTCCTAACATTGCTCGGTCACGCCGCTGGAGGTCCTCCGACAGTAATTATCATTGACATATGCTGATCTATTAGTACATAATATTGATTATAATACTGTATACATATAATATTAATAGTAAATTGCAATGATCTAGTAATATTACATTTTAAACAAGTTGTATACATATTTGAATAAATGCAATGGTTGTTGTATGACATTTTGTAAGATGTGTATGTATAACAGACATACGCATATAATTGTGCAATGGTAATACTGCTAGGTTATTACATTACATATTGAGTTATCCCTTTAGTAACGTCTAATATTTCACCTAACTTGTGTGATGATTCTGGTAATACAGAACTGTAGTAATATCGTATGAACTGTTACATAATATTGTAGTAACATTGTGGTAATGCATAAATGTAACATTGTATGAATTGTTACATAATACTGTGGTAACATTGTGGTAATGCATAATTGTGCTGGCCTTATAATTGTAGTTACATTTTGTTAATGCAACTGTTACATAATTGTGTTGGCCTTATAATTGTAGTTAAAGTTACATAAAAGTTACATCTTGTTAATGCAACTGTTACATAATTGTTACATATTGTTTGTAGTTATATGTCGTTTGTAGTTACATACGAAGTAATTGTAATAATTGCAGTCCTGACACTGAATCCGGTCATGCTGCGGTCAATGATGTGCCATGCCACTAGCTTTTGGAGACAACAATTTGCTTTTTGTTTCACTTATAGAAGGAGTTAATGTGATGATGTGCCATGCCACTTGCTTGTGGAGAACACTAATTATCTTTTTGTTTCACTTATAGAAGGAGTTTATGTGATGATGTGCCATGCCACTTGCTTGTGGAGAACACTAATTTGCTTTTTGTTTCACTTATAGAAGGAGTTTATGTGGTATTTTGGCATTTGTAGTAACACTTACGCTTATTTTCATCTGTTTGTTATGTGATCTTACTCTATGTCTTTTTCTTTCTTTTTTTTTGTATGTATTGATTTTCTATAGTTTGTTTTTCTTCTTTTGTCTACACTTTTTCTGTGTTGTTCATGGTTGCATAATTGCTGGTTAGTTCCCTTGGGACCCTTTTTTAAGGTTTAGTTTATATTGCACAGATATTACTGAAAATGATATTATATAGCCCCATATTTTGTTATTTTATATAAAGAATATATACACTATATACAGTATTAACAATATACACTGACTTGTTGTTCACTTGTACCTATCGTGGGCAATATATGTGTCAGCATTGTGTGGAAATCTTTGTCTTCACGATTGTGTTGAAGATGTTCATTCTTGCTAACGTCATTTGTGTTGGCCATTTTTTTTTCCTTGTAACTTAATTTATCTGTTTCCACAAGGTAGCTTTAATTAATAAATGTTTAATACAGTTCTTTTAATCGCTCACTGAGTAACTGTGATGGTATATTTTCTTTATTACTTTGTAGATGTAATAATGTATAGCTGTATGTATGAAACACGTATTTTATATAGGTATAAATGGTCGTTGGTAGTAAATGCTATAATAAATGAATGAATATATACAGTGTAGAATATTATTGTTGGTGCAAGTATTTAATGATTATTATGAAGATCACTGAAGTAGCTATATGTACTTAAGTTGTAATTATACAGCAGGTTTTATATGTTTGTGCAAATTGTGTTGTCTATCACTGTATCGTATGAATGAAGTAACTATGTAACTCACTAATTTTTACCGTGGTGGAAATGGTGTGAGTGGTGTTGCACGTGGTGATAGCGTTGTCCTTCACGGGTTGATTGACGTGTTGTCGTCTTAGCAAAAACGTATTGTGACGTCGACTTCCCACACTGGTAGCTGTGGTGAGTAACTGAGTAACGATGAGTAACTTGAGTGAAGATGAGTGAGTAAGATGAGTTGTGAATATGGGCTTGGTATTTGCCGTGTCGTCTTGACCTCTTCACTCCTGCGTCAGCAGTGGAGGTTGGGGGACGGTAGGAGAGAGAGGAGGGTGAGGTCAGGTGGTTGTGAGTTGTGAGTCGTGTCTCACTCTTCTTTTGTTTGTTTTGTTTTTCTTTCTTGATGTATTCTCGGTCCTTTTCTCTTGTGATTTACTCGTTGTGGGATGAAGACTGCCGCTACTTGTAGGTGCGTGTTGAGGATTATACAGACGACTCATAGAGTTGTTACTTGTAGTTAATTGTAGATGGTTGTAGTTCGTTGGTTCGTCGCAGAAATTGGAAGATTGTTTGTATCAGTACATTGTTAAACTACTGGCAAGACGTCCTGTGACCTCTTCACCTCTAAATCAGCGTGATGATCGGGGAGCGGAGGGGGCTGGTTGGAGAGAATACTGTCAGGAGCTGGTTGTGAGATTTTTTTTTTTTTCAATCTTGATAATGCAGAATCAACTGTACACTCGTAGACTCGTAGACTCGTAGGCTTCTAGAATCACAGGCTTGTAGACTCACAGGCTTGTAGGCTTGTAGGCTTGTAGACTCGTAGGCTTGTAGGCTTGTATTTTGTAGGAATTCACTGTAGATTCGTAGACAAGGTTCGTATGTTCGCTGCCACCATATCTCATAGTAACTTTGTGGCTTCTTGTAGTGTGTTTCGTAGATCAGTTATACATATATTAGACTCGTGGAGGAGCGGTTGTTATACGTGAGTAGTTTTGTAAGTAGATAATCTTGGTTCCCAATTGTCATGCAATGACAGGAGAGGTAAAGAATAGTATGCGACTATTTTTATTTGTCTTGGAAATATTAACAAATTCTCTCATACACGAGTGAAGAATAGAGTCCTGCAAGCTAACCTCCCTGTCTCGCTCCCTCTCTCTCTCTTCCATGTTGCTAGGCTCCTTCTCCCTACTACCTGCCGGTTCTATGGCTCGTCTCCTTCTGAGCTCTGCTTCCTAAATTACTATTTTAGCAGGAGTCGTGTCACGTGGAATATTCTGATGTGAAGTTTCTAGACCTGTGTGTGACTATGTGTGTATGTGTGTGTATGGTCACGAGGCGCTGTCGTGTGCCTATTAAGCATTCCTTGAGTTAGAGTGTGTAAGCATGTTTACCATTGCTCGATTCTCGCAGACACAATACTTATCTCATCCCCTGACTTGCTGCTTCTATCTGTCTGTCTATCTATCTAGCTATCATATTATGATTTGTAATTATAATATGGAGTCCTAAAAAGGTTACAAGAGGATGAGAAAATGGCAGAATATAAGAGAGAAGTAGCAGAACGGTTGGGTAAATATGAATTGGAGCAGATGGGGGACGTGGAAGGTGTGTTTAGGATATTTACAGAAGAAATATGTGCAGCATGTGATGTGGTGTGTGGGGTGAAGAGAAGACGAAGAGGGGTGCAAGGAATAGCGTGGTGGAATGAAGAGGTGAGACAGGCTGTAGGACAAAAGAAGAAAGCATATAATGAATGAATGAGAAACAGGGGCATGGAAGAAGTTGAGAGCTGGAAGAGAGAGTTATATGTAGAAAGGAAGAGAGAGGTGAAAAGATTAGTGAGAGAGAGTAAGAAGAGAGTGGATGAGGAATTTGGAAGGAATCTGAGTGCAAAGTGGGGAGACTGTAAGAAAATGTTCTGGAAAGAGGTGATGAGAGTAAGACAGGGTGGCAGTGAAGTTAGCAGGGGAGTGAAAGAAAAATAGTAGATTACTAGTGGAGAAGGGAGAAAAAGTGAGCAGATGGAGAGAACACTTTCAGGAATTGTTGAACATAAGAGGATGGAAGGAATGCGAGTATAAGTGGGTGGGGAATGGTTGGTGGAAGAAGGGAGGTGAGAAGACAGGAAGAAATCAGTAGGGCAGAAGTTGTGGAAGCAATGAAGAAAGTCAAATTGAGGAAAGCCCCAGGAATTGATGGAGTGTGTGGTGAAATGCTGAAGCAGGGGGGAGAGACAGTAGTAGAATGGGTGTGGATGATGTGCAGACTGGCCTGGGAGGAAGGTAGAGTGGAAGTCAGGTATAATTATTCCCTTGTACAAAGGAAACGGGGAAAAAGAAGTGTGTGATAATCATAGGGGCATTTGTCTTCTTAGTATAATAGGAAAAGTGTATGGTAGGATACTTATTGACAGAGTTAGGGAAAAAACAGGAATTAGTTGCAGAAGAACAAGGGGACTTTAGGAAGGGGAGAGGTTGTGTAAATCAGATGTTCATTCTTAGATCTTTAGTGGAAACGTTTCTAGAGAAGGGAAAGAAGTTGTATGCGGCTTTCATGGATTTGGAGAAAGCACATAACAGGGTTCATAGGCAAGGATTGTGGAAAGTATAAAGAATATACGGAGTAGATGGGAAGTTATTGAATGCTGTGAAGATTATGTATGATGGTGCTAAGGCTGCAGTGCGTGTGGATGGTGAACTGAGTGAATTTTTCTTTTTGAAGGTTGGGTTGAAATATGGATGTGTCATGTCTCCATGGTTGTTCAATCTGTACATGAATGGGGTAATAAAAGAGGTACAAGGTAGGGCAGTGGATGTTGGAGTGGCCCTGGTGAGAGGATAGTGTTTGGAAACTCCTTGCACTGTTTGTTTGCAGATGATACTATGTTATTGAGTGAAGACGAAGGGGAGCTGCAAGGCTTGGTGGATGAATTTGGGAGAGTGTGTAAGAAACGGAATCTAAAGATGAATGCAGGGAAGAGTAAAGTGATGGTCTTTGAAAGAGGTGAAGTCAGTGAATGTACAGTGAGGTTGGATGGTGAGGAAATGGAAAATGTGAGTACGTTTAAGTACTTGGGTAGTGTGATGAGTAAGGAAGGAAGTTTGGAGGGTGAAGTGCTTGAAAGGGTACAACAAGGAAGAAAGGTTGCTGGTTCCTTGAAGACAGTGATAAGAAACAGGGAAGTGAGCATGGAAGTGAAAAAGTTACTACATGACAGTATTGTGATACCAACTCTAACGTATGGAAGTGAAGCTTGGACGTTGTTGGAAGGACACAAGTCAAGAGTGAGAGCAGTGGAAATGAGTTATTTAAGAGGAGCCTGTGGAGTCACATTGAGACAGGTTGACAAATGAGGATATAAAGGAGCGTTGTGGTGTGGATGTGGATGTGATAGGAAAAATTAGGAGGAACACACTGAGGTGGTTTGGCCATGTGGAGAGGATCGAGGGTGAGAGATTGACGAGGAGAGTGTATGTGAGGTGGAGGGAGGGAGAGGGAGGGGGAGGCCGAGGATGAGATGGAGGGATGGAGTGGAGAGGTATATGAGTGAGGGGGATGTGAGTTGGGAGCAGGGCAGTGAAGTGGCGGGGGACAGGCGTTTGTTTGTGGTCACCCCCTACGGGATTGAGGCATCTGGCAATAGATAGATAGACAGACAGGTTAGAGGACAATACTTGAAACAGAAAAGTAAGGAAATTAAAAGTAATGCAGAAACCCAGTCAGGAGGGTAAGAAAACTAAAGAAATATACCAAGAAAGTAAACGTAAAAACTACGGAAAAAGAAGGAAGACAAAGAAGTGGAAGAAGGAAGAGAAAAGATATAAAGAAAAGAATTACTGCGGGGATAAAGGAAATAAAGATAATAAGAGAAATCAAACGAAATGGAGGAAACATGGGAAAAGGGCAAACGATAATAGAGAAAAGGAAAAACCTAACGGAACCAAATGAAAGAACACTTAAAATAGGCAGAATTAAGAAAAGTAGGCAAAAAAGACAAGAAGATAGGGAAAGGAAAAATATGGACTGCAAGAATGACAGAAAAGGGAGTAATGATGGAAGGTACGAAAGCAGGGAAGTAAATTTAATACTGGATGCAGAAAACAATGGAAAATAAAGGTAAAATGAGCATCGACATAACATGACAGAAAAAGAACAAATACGAAAAGAAATTGAAGGAAGTAGAAAAATATAGCAAAAGAATAAGTAGACAATGTGTGTGCATATATATATATATATATATATATATATATATATATATATACATATATATATATATATATGTATATATATATATATATATATATATATATATATATATATATATATATTTATATATATATATATATATATATATATATATATATATATATATATATATATATTGTTACATAGCCTATGATTTCATCATCCTTTGTGTAATTTTAACGCACAGTTGCTGCATGTTTGATCACGAGCGTGTTCTGCCTCAGTCCCCCCCTTCTACCGTTATAGTAGAGTAAGTCGTTCTCTCTGTTATACTTTGCAGGATTTTCATCTCTTTCTCCCCGTGGCTTCATTTGCGCGTCCTGCTTACAAGTTGTATCAAGCTTTGCTGGCCCCTATATAATGAGCTCAGTCTCTGCATCATTGCCACTTAGATCTGCTCCTCATTTTGTTCACATCTCTGTCCTCCCCTGTACAGATATTATTATTGTGAGTGCTCAAGAAATCTCCAACCATCTAGCAGCTGTGTGTAATTTGAGTATAACTGTTGTTGCATTTTTTCTTGTACTGTATAGCATAAGTTTAATTTGTAGGCCTAGTGAAGTTTTTGTGATTCGTGTAGGGTTCTTTATGTCAGTCATTTTTGATAATAGTTTGTATCTGTAATTATTTATCTGGCATTCCCTGAGTATTATCTGGTATCTCATTTTATCAGGGCTGACTTAGATAAATTTATTCTTGCTAATTTCGTGTTAATAGAGGCTATTGCAGTTAACCATATATTTAACCTGTTTTTGCCATTACATTATCCTTATGAGTCCTGAATGTTTTGTTGTTAGTTTGAGCATTAAACTTTAACTTGTAATTTTATCTAGCTCTTTTGTTTTGAACCTGGAACTTTACGGGATAGTAGTGATTTTTTAGTATTCTCACTTAAAGTGTACATTATCTTTCTCTGTTCCGTAACATAAATTTGGCGACCTCTAATCAGGATATTCAGGATATTATCATAAGGATATTGTTTGTTATTTTGTGACTGTGATTTATTCATGATGTCCTCTATTACTACGCTTGATGAAGCCAAAGATTTTTTGTCAAATGTGCAAACAGTGTGTGATATAGAAAACAGAACAAAGAATGAACTTAAGATTGTTGCTCAACAATTGGGATTTGTTGTTCGCTCTCATCAGTCTAAAGATCAAATTGTTGCCATGATTAATGAAAGCTTGTTTAATGTAACTCCTCCAAATGAGCAAACGCAGATTGAATTAGCTAAGTTACAGCTAGCCCTGCAGGAGGCCCGTGCTAAGGAGGCCGAGGCACAAGTTGAACTTGCTAGGATTCAGGCAGACCATGAGTATCGCATGAAACAATGTGGAACTGGATCATCTAGCTTTGATGATTTTGATGTGGCTAAAAATGTTAAACTTGTCCCTCCTTTTAATGAATCTGATTTAACAAAGTATTTTCAGTTGTTTGAGAGGGTAGCTACAGGTTTTAATTGGCCAAAAAAATATTGGCCAGTACTCCTTCAAACTGTTCTCACCGGTAAAGCTCAAGTAACTTATGCATCTTTGCCTCAGGATCAGTCTGATAATTATGATGTAGTTAAGAGCTTGATTCTTAAGGCCTATGAGCTTGTTCCTGAAGCTTATAGAGTAAAATTTAGGACAACTTACAAGCAAGATAAGCAATCCCATGTTGAGTATGAACAAATCAAAGAAGATCTGTTAGAGCAGTGGTTAAATTCTAAGAATGTGGATTCTGATTTTGGTAAATTTAAGCAGATGATTTTGCTGGAGGACTTCAAGAGGTGTGTTAATAAGGATGTAAGCCTATATCTTGATGAGAGAAGAATAGATAATTTGTCTGATGCTGCAGTTTTAGCTGATGAATATGTTCTCACTCACAAGAGATATTCTAAAGAAAAAGGGAAAGCTGAGAGTAAGTACGTTGCCTCTACTCAGAGTACAGGTAACAGGAAAGAGAATAAGGATGATGTTTCTCAGGAAATAAATACCAGCTTCACCTCTAGATTTCAGAAAAGTAAATGTACTTATTGTAGTAAGCTTGGTCATACTACGGAGAGATGTTTCAGGAGAAGGCGTGATGTGAACAAAAAGGAGTCTTTAAATATTCAGTCAATTGGTCTAGTGTCCACTCTTGAGAGTTCCCAGAATTCTTTAACTGAGTTAACTGAACCTGCTTTGAGGGGTAACTTAAATTCTCATGATGGAGCTCCTCTTTTGAGCAGTAACGTGGGTGACACTCTCAAGAGTTCATGTGCTAATTTCCTGTCTGATGGTTTTGTCAGTCCTCTGGACAGTAATGACAGGAAATCAGTTAAAATATATCGTGATACAGGTGCTTGCCAATCCCTTATGCTGACCAGTGTTCTAGGCTCTAATTTTAATTCCTCTGATGAAACTGTAATCTTACAAGGTGTAGGGAATAATTACTTCTCTGTTCCTCTGTGCAGAGTGAATTTAGAGTCTGGTTTTGTTAATGGTTCTGTTATGGTTGGGTTGGTTGAGACACTCCCAATGTCAGGTGTAACTTTCTTACTTGGAAATGATATTGGTGGAAGTCAAGTGTGTCCAGCTCCTCAGTTGTCTAGTGAGCCAGTGGCTGCGTCCCAGGATTGTGATGTCCCTGATGTGTTCCCTGCATGTGCTGTCACTAGGGCTAAGTCTAAAGTTACTGGTGATTTAGAGGATAATGATGATGATGATGTTATCCTAGCTGACACTTTTCTTGCTAATTTGGACCACTCACCAGATGAGGCAGTACCCCGTAGTGTTGATAATTTGTCTCGTCAAGAGTTGGTTGAGTTGCAGGTTGTTGACCCTGAGTTGAAAGGTCTAGCTAACTCTGCTTGCAGTGAAGAAGAGTCAGCTGGTGCTCCTACTTGTTATTATGTAAAGTCAGGAGTACTTATGAGGAAGTGGAGACCCCCAACAGCATCAGCCGACTGTGAATGGGAGGTTGTACATCAAGTTGTCATCCCTCGTGTTTGTAGGCAGGATATCATTAGAGTGGCTCATGATTCCAGTTTGGCAGGACACCTTGGAGTGAGGAAGACTGTGGCACGCATTTTGAAACACTTCTACTGGCCAGGTATCTTCAGGGATGTTTCCTGGTATTGTAAGTCTTGTCACACCTGTCAAGTTGTGGGGAAGTGTAATCAGACCGAAAAGGTTGCACCTCTAGTTCCCATTCCTCCTTTTGAGGCGCCTTTCACCCGTGTGTTGGTGGATATTGTGGGCCCTCTTCCTAAGACTTCTTCAGGATTTTCTTATGTGTTGACCATGATTGATATGGCTACTCGTTATCCTGAAGCCATTCCACTTAGAAATATCTCAGCAAAGAACGTGGTTAAGGAAATGCTAGGGTTCTTCACAAAGTTTGGTCTGCCCAAGGAGGTACAGTCAGACCGGGGAAGTAATTTCATGTCAAACGTTTTCAAACAGTCTCTGAAAGAGTTGGGCATCACCCAGATCACGTCTTCAGCTTACCATCCCCAGACCCAAGGAGCGTTGGAGAGATATCATCAAACACTCAAATCGATGCTCAAGAAATACTGTTTGGAACATCAGAAAGACTGGGATAAAGGTCTTCCATTCGTTGTGTTTGCTGCAAGAGAATCTCCAAATGAATCACTGGGCTTCTCACCTTTTGAACTACTGTTTGGCCATGAAGTAAGAGGACCCCTTAAGCTACTCGAGGAATGCTGGCTGTCGGAGGAAGATGACGTCAACCTGCTGGAGTATGTGATGAATTTCAAAGAACGGCTGTCCACTGCTTTACAGCTGGCGAGAGAGAATTTAGGAGCTGCTCAGGAGAAGATGAAGACTTGGTATGATAAGAAGTCCAGGTTACGCCACTTTCAGCCAGATCAGGTTTTGATTCTGCTACCAGTTCATGGGCAACCTCTTCAAGCCAAGTTTAGTGGCCCTTATTTCGTGGAGAAGAAACTCAGTGATGTCAGCTATGTCATCGCCACACCAGATCGTAGAAAGAGCAAGCAACTATGTCACATCAACATGCTAAAGTTATATCACAGGCGGGACGAAAATAATCCAGTCTGCACTGTAGCTGTTCCACCCGAGTCTGCAAGTGAAGCTCTCCCATACAGTATGAGCCTGAGTGATAGTTTGGGGAAGAATCCTGATATCATGAATGATCTCCAGACTAAGCTTTCTCATCTACCTCCCAAGGAAAGGCAGGAGTTTTCGGCATTACTGCAGGAGTACCCGCAAGTGTTCCGTGCTACTCCAGGAAGAACCACTGTGTTGATGCATGATGTCGATGTTGGAGACGCAAAGCCAATTAAACTGCCTCCTTACTGTGTGAACCCAGTGAAAGTTCCTCTCATCGAGAAGGAGCTTGGCTACCTGTTGGACCACAAGATGGTTGAGCCCTGTCAGTGCGAGTGGAGTTCTCCTGTCACTCTAGTCCCTAAGCCAGGTGGGTCACAGTGGCTTTGCATTGACTACAGACGTGTTAATCAGATAACCAAAACAGACACTTACCCTCTCCCTCGTGTGGAAGATTGCATAGACAAGATCGGAAAGGCTAGGTACATAAGTAAGTTTGATTTGTTAAAGGGATACTGGCAAGTACCTATGACTGAACGTGCTAGGAAGATCTCATGTTTTGTAACATTAGGAAAGTCATTTGCATGTTCTGTAATGCCATGTACAGATTGTTTTAGAGTAATAAGAAATTTCCTTTGTAAATTTCTTTTTTCTTTGTGGGGAGGTGTTACATAGCCTATGATTTCATCATCCTTTGTGTAATTTTAACGCACAGTTGCTGCATGTTTGATCACGAGCGTGTTCTGCCTCAGTCCCCCCCTTCTACCGTTATAGTAGAGTAAGTCGTTCTCTCTGTTATACTTTGCGGGATTTTCATCTCTTTGTCCCCGTGGCTTCATTTGCGCGTCCTGCTTACAAGTTGTATCAAGCTTTGCTGGCCCCTATATAATGAGCTCAGTCTCTGCATCATTGCCACTTAGATCTGCTCCTCATTTTGTTCACATCTCTGTCCTCCCCTGTACAGATATTATTATTGTGAGTGCTCAAGAAATCTCCAACCATCTAGCAGCTGTGTGTAATTTGAGTATAACTGTTGTTGCATTTTTTCTTGTACTGTATAGCATAAGTTTAATTTGTAGGCCTAGTGAAGTTTTTGTGATTCGTGTGGGGTTCTTTATGTCAGTCATTTTTGATAATAGTTTGTATCTGTAATTATTTATCTGGCATTCCCTGAGTATTATCTGGTATCTCATTTTATCAGGGCTGACTTAGATAAATTTATTCTTGCTAATTTCGTGTTAATAGAGGCTATTGCAGTTAACCATATATTTAACCTGTTTTTGCCATTACATTATCCTTATGAGTCCTGAATGTTTTGTTGTTAGTTTGAGCATTAAACTTTAACTTGTAATTTTATCTAACTCTTTTGTTTGAACCTGGAACTTTACGGGACAGTAGTGATTTTTTAGTATTCTCACTTAAAGTGTACATTATCTTTCTCTGTTCCGTAACAATATATATATATATATATATATATATATATATATATATATATATAGATAGATAGATAGATAGATATAGATATATATATAGATAGATAGATAGATATAGATATATATAGATAGATAGATAGATATAGATATATATAGATAGATAGATAGATATAGATATATATAGATAGATAGATATACAGTAGATATATATATATATATATATATATATATATATATATATATATATATATATACCATATCTATCTATATATATATATATATATATATATATATATATATATATATATATATATATATATAAAGAGCATCATTTGTTTGTCCATCAATCATGGCCAAACCAAGGGCCAGAGACTGCAAGTCCCGCATATATTCTTAATCAGGGTGACCCAAGGATGGTTTTAAGGGGGTCAAAACTCAGATCTGGGTCATTTGAGTTCACTGGTTGAGTGTACACCTTCCTGGCTCGGGAAATGCTGGGCATCCCTGGAGCCCAGTTTTTGGCATGGAGACTCAAATGACCTCCAGTTCGGATATATGGTGCGAGGTTGCCCTCCGAGGTTATTTGAGGTCATAATTCACGCTCGAACGATTTGACGTAGGAGCCCAATTTTTGGATGGAAACTCCCATGACCTTCAGTTCAAAAATAGGCTATGTGAAATTGACCTCCGAGGTCATGTGAGGTCACCAGTCAGAGGTCATTTGAGGCCACTGGTAATAGTAAAAAAGTGTGCACAAATACTGTGTGTTGTCTGCAAAAGCTGAAACAGAAAGTTCCTGTACCTCCTCTAATCCTACTTCAGAATCATAAGACGTACTGTACACCCTCACAAAAAGTATCGGCAATCTTACAGCACGTATCATTCTGAAACATGGTTGAGGCATTGTGATATATGGGGCATCCTGTAATTATAAGTGCAAATAATATCTTTGACAATAATTAGAACTCAAATTTGCACAAAGATTCGCTTACTGGTTGGTACATACTTTGAGACAGCACATTCATAGATTCATTTGTGTCTGTGGAAGTTGCTCATTTTCACGGCCATCGTACCCACTGTTGATATTTTTGGGGGGGAGAGTGTACAGTCAACTGCAGGACTGGACTCTCCACTTACAAAGGCTTTAGCCAGGAGGTCCTAACCCACGCTGACTGAGGACGGGTGGAGAAGGGGTATGAACGGAAGAGATGGGGTGCACGTGATATAGTTCGAAGCGTCCAGTGGTTGCGTGCACTGGCAGTCTGTATTTTGATGCTCTGGTGTGTGTGTGTGTGTGTGTGTGTGTGTGTGTGTGTGTGTGTGTGTGTGTGTGTGTGTGTGTGTGTGTGTGTGTGTGTGTGTGTGTGTGTGTGTGTGTGTGTGTGTGTACGTGCGTGCGGTCCGATAAGTTTGGCGTCACTTGCCTGCTAGTGTGCCAACGGGTTTAAATGCGTTCATCTGACTTTGTCATACCAGTAACATTACTCGAGATATTTTTTATGATGCTAGGATCGTGAGTGTGAGAAATTGCCAAGGGATGCATCAAAAAGGGTTAAGGGGCTGACACCACAAGTTTTAGCACCGCAGGTTGCCTAAGAGTTTATTGGGAGATGATTGTACATACAGACCTACAGCGTTATACTTTCTGTTTGTGTGTGGAAACTTTCTTGGATTTTGGCTGACTGTCCGACCCCTTCAAATAGTACATTCCTACCGTCGCCAAGAACCAACCCAATCTTTGTGATTCTTTGCGCAAAATACGAGAAGATTCAACTTCGTATTTTTCATCTATAATATACACTGATGCTGTTTTTTTTTTTTTTTTTTTTTTTTTTTTGAGATCCAGGGCTATTTAGAACCCTAAGGAGATCAGTAAGTATGGGAAGGTCGGATCAGTTGGGAGTATAGGTAAGACAGGCTAGCGCTGCTAGTTATAATGACTGTATGTTAACGAGTAAGAGGAATACTGAAAGTGACTACGTCTGAGTGTTGTGTGTGTGTGTGTGTGTGTGTGTGTGTGTGTGTGTGTGTGTTTAGACATAGCCTCCATTAACACAGAAATTTCTCTGACATCTATTCTATTTTGCCCTTGTTAAAATTAAACCATCTTACCTGCCACAGGGAAACTGTCTTAGGTCTGAGGGTTGAGAAGCGATCTTGATCTAAGAAACCATCTGAATTTAAGCCCAACAATATATGAGAGTCTCTTTAAAGTTGAATAAAATCACCACCGGGTAGCAGGAGTAAAAATGCTCAAAAACACATTTTCATATTGAAATGGCTAAACTCATGAAATATTCTCCTCCTCCTCCTCCTCCTCCTCCTGCGTTCGTCCGGGGTTTGAACAGAGTTTTGCCTTGGATGATGGTGGCTGTCAGTGCCTCCCTTACCTGCTGTCATCTGGCAGGGAAGGCGCCATTACATGAAATTTTGACCATCTTTGGACTTACCTGATTTGGTATGTAGATGATAAATGGTTGAATGGACCGATAAAAGATGAAATGATAGACTGAAATAGAAGAAGCACTGGCAGTTGGTTGGATGGTTAGTTGCCTGGATACATTGGTAAAAGGACAGATGCATGGGTGAGAAAATGGAAAGACAGATAAATAACCCATCAGTGAAGTTAAAGAGCTGCTATTTCATCGTATTACCACAGCTTGACAGACATTTATGTGATAATTATTGCTTTGTGGACGAACGTGTATATATATATATATATATATATATATATATATATATATATATATATATATATATATATATATATAAAATGTGTTTTTCGATGAATAACTAGGTTCAGCCATATATTTTCTATAACTAAACCCACTGCACTAGTGAATATAGATCTATATGCTTGAAAATTTGCTGGTATGTTTATCACATTTAAGTATTGCCCAGCTTATACTGAAGGGTGTATTGCTATGGGCACTGTGAGGTTGTATATGCAAGTAGTTTGGTGCAAGTTCACCACTTAGAAGCATTTTTTTCTTTTTTGTTAGTGTTGCCTCCAGCCTTATAGGCCATTGTGACGCCCCCACTAAACTACCGGAGTGCTGGGCTCCCTCGTTATGGTTGGATCACCGCCTCGGAGCCCCACACGGCTAGGTGAAACAAGCCGGGCTTCACCCGTGGGGGTATATATACCGCTGCTTCAGTCAGAGAAGGCCGTCTCGAACGTTTCCAAACTCACGGCACTTTGCGCACGTCATACCGATACCCAAAGAGGCTGGTCGTCTTATGAATCCCACTTCATTTCGTCCTATTGTGTTGACTTCTTGTCTATGTAAGGTCATGGAACGTATGGTTAACAATAGGCTTCTTTTTGTTTTAGAGTCGAAGAATTTGTTAAATGATCAACAATGTGGCTTCCGTAAATACAGAAGTTCACTAGATCATTTAATGAATTTGGAGCATTGTATTGCAGAGGCATTTGCCAATAAAGAATTCATGATAGAGGTGATCTTGGACATCCATAAAGCCTATGACATGACATGGCGACTTGGTATACTAATGAAGCTCTATGCTTATGGTTTAAAAGAGGAAATTTGCCTGTTTTTTTTTTCAAATTTCTTAAGGGACAGAACTTTCTCTGTTAAATTGCCCCGTAACGTAACATCGGATACATTTATCCAGGAAAACGGGGTGCCACAGGGAAGTGTGCTTAGTCCTACTTTATTTAGCATTATGATCAATGATATTCTGTCATCAGCTCCCATCCTGAGGAATCTTAAATACTCACTCTACGCTGACGATTGTGCAATATGGCACTCTTCCTGTAATGCACAATTTTCGGCTGGGCGGATTCAAGCAGCCCTTGACTCCGTCCACCAATGGGCCTTGCAGTGGGGATTTAAGTTTTCCGTCCGTAAGTGTGCCGCTATAGTCTTCACTAATCGTAACGTACCTAATTTGTGCTTAACTTTGGATAATCAGGAGGTACCTTTTCAAAATTCTGTAAAATTTTTAGGAATACATTTTGATCGTAGAATGAATTTTAAACTTCACGTTAATACTTTGCTTGCTCGTTGTGATAAACCGTTAAATGTCCTCAAGTACCTAGCGGGTACTACCTGGGGTGCCGACAGAAAATCTTTATTAATGGTGTATAAGTCCCTTATTCGATCAAAGCTAGACTATGGCGCACAGGTGTATGGCTCGGCATCCAATGCCACGCTGAAAGGATTGGATGTGCTACAGAATAAATGTTTGCGAATGTGTCTTGGAGCCATCCGGTGTACCCGTGTGGCTCGTATGGAAGTGGAGGCGAATGTGCCTCCCCTCCGTATTCGCCGTGACCACCTGGCCTTGTCCTATAGTGTAAGGACATTTAGGAAAAGTAATATCGGCAATGTGGCCTGTACCCCCCTGCGTCAATACCACCACCTTCTGCGGGGGGTGCGTCGGCCACTTGCCGTTCACCTCCACTTACTGACTCAGGAGCTTGGTGTGGACCCCAGTGACTGTGACAAGTTGGTGTTAAAAAATATAGCGCCTTGGGAGCCACCTGCCTTTACTGTTGATGTTACATGGCTCCCAGCACCAAAGGCCAAGGCGCCGGAGGCGGAGGTCCACCACTTGTTTCGCAACATTATCATTCGTCACTTGGGGTCCCACCACTTGTACACCGACGGCTCCAAGTCGAGTGAATGTGTGGGTGCAAGTGTGTGGTCGACTGCATGTGCCCTCAGGTATTGGTTGCCGACTCATACACCTGTGTTTACCTCAGAACTTTTTGCTATTGACAAAGCCATAGACTATGCTCTCAATTCTAGGTATGACTCATTTGTCATATTTTCAGATTCAAAATCAGCCCTTCAGGCAATTGCATCTTGTACTACGGACTCTCACGAGATCCAGGGCCGCATCGTTAATAAGTTGCATTCATGCAACAAGTCCTTCATGTTGATCTGGGCGCCTGGTCATTGTCGTATCTACGGCAATGAGCAGGCTGACTTACTTGCAAAGTCGGCTGTAGAGCTCGAGGAGACTTGGGACGTTCCTCGTGATCTACGGTCGAGTCTCTCTCTCGGAAAGAAATCAATAAATCTTCTGTGGCAAGGTCAGTGGACCAGACTAAATATTCCAACCTGTAAGCCGTACCTGGGCGACTGGGACACCGCCAATCGCCCCAGTCGCCTGGAAGAAAAAGTGTTGGCACGATTACGGCTTAATGCCACCGTTTTAACACATATGAAACCTTATATGGAAAGACGCTTCCCACCGCACTGTGACATCTGTGATGCGGTGTTATCTATCATTCATATCATCCTGCACTGTCGGCGATTTATTCGTGAACGTGCTCCACTTATAAATTACTGCGGCGCAGCAGACGTCCCCTTCACCCTTTCCACCATCCTGGGTGATGGGGACATTGTTATGACTGATAAATTGATGGCTTTCTTGAGAGAGACCGGACTGATCAGAGTGATGTGACTTTTTTACTGTGTGGTTATGGTTTTTATCAACGGTAAATATGTATATATTGTAATATTAATTAGGGTTGACAGTTGACATATTTGAAATAGTTCCTCCTCCCACTGATCTATTTCTAATATAGATGTCCCTTACATTAAACCCCGTTCCTCGCCTGACAGTCACCAGCTGATGAGTGCAAGTGTGCAATATAGAAAGGTATTGGGCACTTGCAGTCGATGGTGGTCTGCTGGGCGAGGTTCTTCACTTTTTGTACAAATTATGTAAATACATTATACCATCTTGCTTAAGTTATTCTAATTAGGGCCGACAGCTGACGTATATGGAAATGTTCCTGACTCGTCTGGTTCTCTTTCATATATTGATGTCTCCTATATTAGGTTGTGCCTTGACTGACAGTCACCAGGTGATGAGTGCAGGTATGTCATGTAGAAAGGCATTACATATCTGCAGTCGATGGTGATCTCTTGGTCGAGGCTTTTTTACCATTAGTGTAGGTCTAGTTATTTGTCTCTTAGGATTTAGTATAGGTTAGCGATTTGTCTGTTAGGTGATTAGTTTTAGGGTCTTTACATTAGGCATTTTAGTTTATAAGTAATATAAGGTTAAAAAAATAAAAAATAAAAAAAATAAAAAAATTACAAAAAAATAAAATAAAAATTATTATATATATATATATATATATATATATATATATATATGTACGTGTGCATGAAAGTGTGTATGTTCATATGCATGGATGTGTGTATGTATGTATGTATGTATATATATATGTTCTATATATATATATATATATATATATATATATATATATATATATATATATATGTTCATATATATTTTTGTAAATGTATATACATGTATATATTTTACCTTAATGACCAGGGGCTCCGGCCTCAATGGTCGATAGGCAAAAAAAAAAAAAAAAAAAAAAGAGAGAAGGCAGACTCACACAATTAACAGCTGACAGTGTTCCTCCTCCCTGAGTGGGTTTACACCGCCCCCATCCACCTCCCTCACGGTAACAGTGCTCGGTGACCTTGTGACGTGGAAGTGGGTGTATATCAATTTTGTATTATCATATAATTCTGTATCTTGCCTGTAGCTGTTTCCCTTTGTCCGTTTGCTTAACTACCTGATCTATTTGTCTTGTTCTTTGTGCAGTAACTACTGTTTAAGTGTTATAACTTTAATCTTTGCCATTAACCTTGTTACTTGTCATAAAGTTGTTAGGTACTTTTGTAGTGTAAGGTTTAATATTAAAGTATAGTTAAGTTCCAATCTGTTTCTTGTCTCTTTACCTTACACCAAATGTAGAGTCCGCCTCGTAACTAGATAACCACTCGGCGGATTGTTACACCATGCATTTGTATTGATGGAATAGAAACATTTTCCTGATAAATCCCTTCACAAAGTAGGTTCTCCCAATACTTTGCATAAAATGATATAGAGGTAAGGAAAAATCAGAATCATCACAACAGACCTGTAGCACTGGTTTACACCAGTTGATTCCTCGAACCATATGGAGGCCTAATCTCGAGGGGTCTCACTCCCCTCCTCCCCCCCCAAAAAAAAAAAACTGCATACCACCACTGCCTGAAACAAATAACTGCTGCCTCTTTATGAAAGGCGGCCTTCTGAAGTCCTACCCTGCTATTTAACTGGTTTGGGTGGAGGTTGTTACTATAACAAATTTTGTTTTTACATTTAAAAAATGGTGCTACCCCACCTGGGACACCTCCCAACTGCACCCCAGAGAAGGCATGGAGTCACACCCCGTCTAAAGCCTGATTTAGTCGGGGATCTATCCATTCATCCATCATTCAATCCTACATTGCCCCATGAGGAGCGTAGGAGCCGGGGCTAGGCAGTTGGTCCCGACATTTAAGATGAGAGTGACCAGCCTCACTCATTCCCGAGTGGCATTATATGAGCAATCAACCCCAACCAACCCTTGGATATAAACCTTCACCGTCTCAATCCGATTGGAGAGCAATAATTACCCACTAAACCACCATGCGCCAAAATCTGGTTATATGGTTACCTCCCAGCATCGTAAATGCTTTCCTGGTGTACAGGAAACCATTTGGCTTGCCACTCAGTGTAGAGTCACCCATAGACTGAAGGAAGAGGAAAGGGGTCTATCACTGTGCAAAATTTCGTATTCCCACTTAGATGGAGACCCTCAAGGACTTCAATATAGCCGATATCTGGTCTTGATGGAGGTCTGCCATTACGAAAAACTTCGGTTTTGGAAGGTCCTGGTTGCCGGAAAATGCATTCTCTTAGAATTACTTCTAACTCTCCCTCCTCCATCTGTAGAAATACAATGCCTCACCCTCTCTCTCCAGTGGAAAAATATGACAGAATAAAGGATTTACATGAGAAAATTGCTTTATTAATCGTCACTATGCATCCCTGGAGATGTCCTCATTGATTTAATGTATTGAGGTGTAAATGATTTTATTTATGTTAAGAATGAGATCTCCAGTTAGACAAGCTAACGAAGATAACATGGCTTCACCGTTTGAAAGACCTCTTGGAAACTTGACAAAATCGTTTCAAGACCAAAAGAATACTGGACGTCTTCAAGATTAAGATACTTACATTCCAGTATGGTGGGTATGTGTTGGCAGATGTAGTTGATGAAGGTTTGGTGAGGCTGGTTTAGGTTAGGTTGTGCTAAGTTAGATGAGGGAAGGTAAGATTGGCTAATGTTGAGTTAGGTTAGGTAAGGATAAATGTTATGTAAAGTCAGATGAGGTAGTGTGGAGGTTAGGTTAAGTTTTGTCAGAATAGGATGGATCAGGTAGTTAGAATTAAGTTAGGTTCCCCCCCCCCACAATACCAAGCCCATTGCAGTTGTGGGGGGGGCTCTGGAGTCTGGGGCTGGGGTCTGATTTTGGGGGTGATGTCGCTCTGTGCTGCTACCCTCTCCCTTGGATCCCGGCCCTTAAACCTACTAATTTTGCTAGGTCCTTTTTCTTCTCTTCCTTCATTTTTATCTTCTTTTCTTCTCATCTTCCTAAGGTGTGAGAGCCGTGCCAATGGGACGCAAGGCTGTCTCTTTAATGTCAATCAAAAACAGCCTCAGGGAACCATGGGTATCGTAGCCCTTTGTCTCTTTCGCCCTTGCTCCTGACCCGGGCTCTCAGGAGTGGACCAGTTTCTTTCCTGCTTTGTACAAACTGGCTCACCATGGCCAATAATGAATCTACACACTTAACTCAAGGAGCAATGGGAGATGCTCCTTCGAAACCTTCTAACGGTCAGGCGGATCCCCCTTCCCCTACTTTTCAGTCCCTTTCCTCCTCTTATTATCCTTCTTCTTCTTCTACCCCCCCCCTTCCTCCTCCCCTCGTTCTGAACCCCCCCCCCTCAATATCTTTTATTTGGGGGCCCCAGATGTAAAGATATTTCAACATCCAACCGAGGACTAACAACGTCATCTCTCTTTCCTCTGACAAATAGTGTAGGTCCTGATGTCACATTCTCTGCACGCCCTAATGGTGACCAACTCCTGACGGTTCAATCTGCTGCACAAGCCGAGAAGTTATTATCACTTACTGACCCCTCTGGTCACCCTATCACTGCAGTTCCAGATGTTTACCTAAACTTTGCTACCAGAACTGTTCTGATCCTGTCCTTTGTATCCATAGGTGACCACAGTTTTTCTGAATGTTCTGCTGACATCCAAGCAATCTTGTCTGCTCAGCACCATGCTGTACTTTCTGTTCAGTGTTACACACTTCCCCCTCAGAGGCATCGCAAATATTCCACCAACTTAGTGAAGATCATCTTCAAGGGTCATGACCTTCCCACCTCTGTTATTGTTGGTGATAAATTACTTCAAGTCAAAGAATACTCGCCTAGTCCTCGTCAGTGTTCTTCCTGCTGGCGATATGGTCACCTAGCTAAATACTGTAGGTCACAGGCAGTCTGCCCTGCCTGATCTCAACCCGGCCACATCTCAACCTACATAGCTGAGACACAAGTCTGCCCGAACTGCCAAGGCTTTCATGCTGCCTCGTCACGCAAATGTCTAGCCTACATCTTTGAAACTGACATCTCCAGAACTCCCTGGAAAGAAGGTCTCTTCCTTAGTGCAGCCCATCAACGTGCGCGTGACTTGTGATTCTCTTCCGATACCAGTTTTGCTTGAGTGACACGTCCTGTCTTCATTACCTCTGCTGTCTCTCAGTCCCACCCCGTTGCAACTACCACAACCTCTAACTCCTTTTCTGTACTCACCTCCCTATCTGACATGCTTGCTCCCCGTGTGTCGCCAGTCTCCAGCTCCTCTTGTGTCTCGGCCTCTTTTCCTGTCTCTAATCATACCTCCTCCTTCTCCTCACCTATCTCTCCATCTGTCGTCTCCTTTCCATCTGTTTCGTTCTCCTCTCTTCCTCCTCCCCTTCTCCCCCCTCCTGTTCTACTGCCTACTCTCATGTCCCTTCTGTTTCTCTTTCCACTTTTTTCTCTGTTCTAGACTCCTCCACTCCTACCTCCTCCCTGTCACCTTTATTATCAACTCCTCTCTCTTCCCCTCATTGCCCTTCTCATTCTGCTGCTTCCCCTCGCTCTTCCTCTTCTCTCCATCAGTGACCATTCCCTCTGCCACAGCGTAGCGCTTGCCGTCTGCTTCCCCCCAGTAAACGTGGGCTGCCCTCCACTGCTTTGGATGCCAAGGGTTCCTCAAAACCCTTATATTCTACCCCGGCTTGTAAGATGCGTGCCGGCCGTCCCTTGCTCTCTGCAACGCCTACTCCAATGAAGATCCCTGTCTTGACTTCACAGTCTGGTCCAATCCCTACCTCAGCTCCACAATCCACACTACAACCTGTTCCAGCTTCCCTGTCGACACCACAGACAACACTTCCTACAGCTACCGAGGGGGAAATCCTCACTGACATCATGGATTTTCTGGTGGCTCCTTTACAGGACCCCATGAGTCCCAATCTAGTGCTTCATGTGGCTGAACTCCAGTCACCTACTTCTGATTTCCCTCCTACTTCCCTCCCTCCGTCCCCTTCTTCTCCCCTCTCTTCTCGTTCTACTCCCTCTCCTTTATCCTTCGCTCTACCACCGGGCTGTAGTGACCGTCCTGCTCATCCACCTCTTCCACCCTTTGCTCCCATTCTTACTGTTGTACGAACTAAGTGTTGTATGGTACTAATGTCATAAATCTTATTTCCTGTGTGTGAATGTAGGAACAGGTTTCTAGTCCTGCAGACTTTGATGGAATCTGAAGACAATGATATTAATCAAATGTGGAGAGAGGTAAAAGAGGTTTTGCATGAGAGTGCTAAGGTTACTATTAAGAAAAAGGGAAAAGCGAGAAGGAAAAAGTGGATGTCAGATGAAACATGGAATGCAATTCAGAAAAGGAAAGAGGCTAAGTTAAGAAGTGAAGAACAACATGTTGATGGCCAGGTAGTTGAAGTACTTAGAGCAAAGTACTGGAGTTTACATTCTGAAGTAAAAAGACTCGTTAGACGTGATAAGAGGAGACTATATGATGAAAAGGCGACAGAGACAGAAATTAAATTAAGTAAAAATGATGATCAGAGCACAAGAGCAGCGTATCAGGCCATAAAGGAGTTAACTGGGACTGAAAAGAGAAGGAAGGAAATACCTGTACGAGATAGAAATGGTAAATTGATGACTAAAGATTTGGATATGAAAGGAAGGTGGAAAGGGCACTTTGAATCTGTTCTAAATAGACCAATCCCAGCTGAAGAGGACATTTTGCCAGCCGAGAGAGATTTGCAGATAGAAACAGGGGATATAACTTTGGAAGAGGTAGGAAAATCTATAAAGGAGTTAAAGAATTTTAAGGCTCCAGGAGAGGATGGAATATTCCCTGAAATGCTTAAGGTGGAAAATGACGAGTTGATGAATGCACTTTTGAAACTTTTAATGTGGCTTGGGATAATGGTGGAATTCCAGAAGAGTGGAAAAATGGAGTGATTATAAAAATACCAAAAAAGGGAGATTTAAGTGTGTGTGGCAATTGGAGGGGGATAACTTTGACCCCTGTAGTTGCAAAAATCTTTTCCAAAATCTTGTTGAACAGAATAGAGCCAGTAATTGATAAAATTTTAAGAGAAGAACAAGCGGGATTTAGAAAGGGTCGAGGTTGTAATGATCAGATTTTTATTGTAAGGCATCTAATGCAACAAGCTAATGAGATGAAAATGCCACTTAGTATGTGTTTTGTGGATTTTGAAAAGGCGTTTGACAGTGTTTCACGTGGAACTATGATGAAAATTATGAGATTCTATGGTATACCAGAAAAGTTTGTAAATATTGTTAGAAGTCTGCATGAAGGTACTTTTTGTAAGGTAATGGTGGGTGGTTCTTTGAGTGATCCATTTCAAGTTAGGTCAGGAGTGATTCAAGGAGGAGTTCTTTCGCCATTATTGCTTGATTTGGTTATGGATTATGTTATGAAAAAAGGTTGTAAGGAGAATAGGTGCAGGAATTAACTGGAAAGAAAATAAGAAGCTGATGGATTTGGACTATGCTGATGATATTGTACTGATTTGCGGAAGTATTTACGAGATGCAAAGGGTGCTTGATTGTCTGGTGGAGGAAGGAGAAAAAGTGGGATTGGTAATAAATTGTGGAAAGACTGAAATTATTAATATAAACATGGAGAACCAAATCGATTGTGTAATTGGGAATAATGTGGTGAAGAATGTAGAAAACTTTAAATATCTGGGAACGATTGTATCATCCAGTGGATCATTAAACAATGAAATTGAGGAGAGGATTAGACAGGCTTGGCGAGCTGATGGAATGTTGAAATCTGTTTGGAATAATAATATGCTTTCGGTACATACTAAAGTGAAAATTTACAAGTCCATGGTTAGACCAATTTTAATTTATGGGCATGAGTCATGGTACAGTACAATTGCAACAGATCAGAAAGTATTAGGATTTGAGAATAAAATACTAAGAAGGATTCTTGGGGTAAAGTGGCAGGACAGAGTTACAAATGAAAGAGTAAGGGATATTACGAGAGTGGAACCAGTTAATGAATATGTGAGACTGTCTCGCTGGAAGTGGCTGGGGCACATATACAGAAAAGAAGGTAGTTTAATACAGGATGTGCCAGAGTGGACTGCTAGAGGAAGAAGAGGTAGAGGTAGGCCGAGGGAAACCTGGTTGAGGACAATGAAAAAAGAAGCAGGAGAGGAGTGTTGGTGGGACCTGAAGGAGATGGCAAGAGACAAATATTGGTGGAGAGAGTTCACTGAGGCCCTATGCATCCCGTGGGGTGCCACAGGAAGTGATTGATTGATTGATTGATGATATTTTATCTTTTGTATTAGATTTGATCTTTCTAAGGCTTTTTACATTTCTTTTGTATTACTTTTATTTTGTATTGTAAACTTTAGTATGTTTGATTTACAGTGGAACCTTCGAAGTTTTATGGCCCATCTTAATGACCTTCATTATCTTCTTTCGGTTCACCATCCTTCCTGAGTCTGTTCACAAGAGCCCCATTTGTTTTCCCCTCCAGTACCTGTAAATGGCTATTGTTTCTTATTTTCTCTTGCCTCATTTCCTGATTCAGCTACCTTAGTTCATCATACAGTTCCTCCTGAACGTATATCCATTCACACAATGGTTCCATGTCATTTTATTCGTGTTTTTCGCGGATGTTGGATTACGGTGGTTTCCAAGTATTTCTCTCCCTCCCAGCCTATTGATTTTCCTGCCATATCTATTTTATTGTCCAAGTTACCAACCCTAATTTTATTGTTGGGAGATTTTAATTGTTGTCATGCTTTATGGGCCGATGCTGTTACTAATTCTCATGGCTGCTGCCTTGAGTCTTTTGTGTTTAGTACTGATTTAACTTTATTGAATATGGGAGCTTCGACATGTTTTGATGCTAGAACTCATACTTTCTCCTGTCTTGATCTCTCCTTCTGTTTCCCTTCTCTTTCTTTAGATTTTCATTTCTCTCTTCTTTCTAGTGGGGTATGTAGTGATCATTTTCCTGTCAAACTTACGCTTACTTCATATTGTCCCATACTCAGACCTCATCGATGATGCTTCCCGATGGCTGACTGGTCATCTTTTACTTCTCTAACTCCTGTCCACTGGGTAACGTGTGTACATGTCATAATCGGGCTGCTATGGGGCCGCCGAGTAGCGACTATACAAGAGTCTTCCTGCCACCGTTTGAACCAGCTGCCATCTCATCTTGCCACCAAAAGGAGAGAGTCAGTCTCTCCCTAGCCTTTGCCAGGTGTACAATGCTTTCTTTAGGCTCCTATTGGTCTGATTCCATCCATACTGCCTGTGGCCAATTGCATCATCCACCCTTGCCAAGCCTCTTTCCAAGGATACTAGAAAAGGGTTCAGTGATAATGCCATAAGGCATGCCTTGGATGCAACATTATCTAGTTTATCTAGTAGTGGAGTATCACGTTGAGAGCAAAGCCATAGTCAGTGCGGCAGTCAGATGCATGAACACATCCTGCTCTCACGCCGCTCCCGCGGCGAAAATTACTTTTCTTCTCCACGTAACTACTCATCAATGCAATGACCTAGAGACCTGTGAATACTTTCATTTGCAAAAGGAAGAGTTGGTGAGTATAACTGGTGATAATCCGTTTCCCTAATGATACAGTTTCCGTGATATTAAGGTTTGAAAACCAAAAATTTTCCACATTTTCTGAAAAAAATGTCCATAGTGGGGTGATAGTGAGGTGACGACTTCATTAAATATTGCCAGGCATTTGCGGATTTATGAGTCCCTCTATACCTCTCTCTTCCTTTTCTACTATTTTAGATATGCTCATCTTTTTAAATATTTTAGTTCTGAGTCCAACTTTGACTGCAATTCCTAGGTCATCCTGCCCTTTGACTTCTAGTTACAGTATGTGCCGTGGTGGGATTCTGATTGTACTGTGGCACTCTGTGTTACGCGTGCAATTTGGAAGAGTTACCTATGTAAACACAACACCCCAGATGAACAGAGTGCATTTCTGTTGACTAAAAAGGCCCGTGCTTCTCTTCGTAAAACTGTTAAACGGGCTATACGCTGTAGCTAGAGATTATACCTTTCCACTATTACTGCCAGTACGCCCATTGCTTCCAACTGGAAACGTACTGTATATGCAAAATAGCTGGTAAGCATCTTCCTATTCTTCCCCTCTCCTCCATTTGGATGGGGAGTCAGTTGCAGATGCTTTTCTAGTTGCTAATGCCTTAGGTCTTCGTGTTAGTAATGTTGGTGGCAGCTCTCGTCTCTCACATGAATTTCATGTCCTTAAAGCTGCTTCGGAATGTACGCCTGTTGTCTCCAGCTGTCATCTAGTCAGTTGTACAATGCGCCTTTCATGCTCCATGAATTGTCCTCCACCTTTTGTCTTTGTACGAACTCTTACAAGGGTCCTGATAGCATATACTAAAATATGCTTTGTCACCTTTCTCCACAGGCCCTGGCCTTTTTAATAGTTATTTAAAATTGTACCTGGGCAGAGGAAGTTTTTCCTCCCTCTTTTCGTACTGCCATCATTCTCCCATTTCCTAAGCCGGGAAAGCTAGACCATGCTTCTCAAGATTATCGTCCCTTTGCTCTAATTTGCTGTCACAGCAACTTGTTCGAATGTATATCATCGTCTTATGTGGCTCCCAGAATCCAAGCAGCTTTTGTCATCTTCACAGTTTGTTTTTTGAAAAGCTACTGGTACCTTAACTCCCCTCCAATATCTAGAGACTTAAATCCGCTCAGCCTTTACCTCTCACCAATCTGTTGTCGCAGTGTTCTTTGACCTTGAGAAAGCTTATGATACAGCCTGACACTACCATATTTTACGCACATTTTGTTCATGCGGTATTGATGGTAACAAGGGTGTTTTCTTAATATATTTTCTGTCATCTCGTTTCTTTAGAGTCTGTGTTCAGCATACTTATTCGGATCCATTCCCACAATATGAAGGTGTTCCCAAAGGCAGTGTTCTTAGCACTACTCTCTTTTTATTGGCTATTAATGGGACTGTTTTTTGTCTCCCAGTTGGGGTTCGTTCTTCTTTATATGGAGGTGGCTTTGTAATATATGCCTCAAACTCTGATATCTCTGTCCTTGGCGCTCTTATTCAACATGCGGTTTCCGCTTCCGCAGAATGGGCTACTTCACATGGTTTCTGGTTCTCTTCACTTAAGTCTCATGTTATTACTTTTACTCACTCTCGTCTTATTCCTCAGCTGCCTCTTTTTCTCTATGGCTGCCCTAGCCCATACAAAACCTCTGCTTCTTTTCTTGGCCTTTTTTTCGACTTTCATCTTACTTGGAAGGACCATATTGTCTCCTTGAAAATTTCAGCCTTGTGACGCCTCCATCTCTTAGAAATTATGTATCTTGTGTCGTGGGCTACTGATCAAACTACCCTTCTTTGCCTCCATATTGTTCTCATTCTCTCCAAACTTGATTATGGTTCCCAAGTTTACTCTTCTGCTTCAGACACCGTCCTCGAACAACTTGATTCTGTGAATCATCACCGTTTGTGTCTGGCTCTTGGCACTTTTAAATCTTCCCCAGTTGAGTGTCTATGCTGAATCAGATCCTTCACTCTCTCTTCGTACCTATGCTAAGTTGCACTGTTTTCCTACTAACCCTTTTCTACTTCCTCCCAGTCCTGACTTCGACACGTTTTCCTCACATCCTCCTCTTGCACGCCTCCCTTACCATTAGTAATGTTTTTTTCTTTCCTCATGTGTCTTTTTTACCCCTTGGCTACTTCCGCGACCCCACAGTTGTCCTTTCATTTTCCCTTATTCCAAGTCCAATTCTTCTTCATTCATTCTCCATTCCCAGTTCTCCGACCATCTTTCCCACCATTCCTCTGCAGTCCCTATGTACTGTACACTGATGGCTCAAAAAATCCTATAGGTGTTGGGTTCACGGTTCTCTTTCCTAACATTTATAATTCTAGCCTTCCTGTTTATGGTGGTGTCCTAACAACATGGTTATATGCCCTCTTGTTTGCGTCACAGTATATTTGTCGTGCCTCCTCTCTCTCATTTGCGATATTCTCTGGTTCATATATTGCTCTGTCCTTTCTTCAGTCGTCTTCTGCTTCTCACCCTTTAGTCCTTCGTACATTGGAAAGGTTGTTCCGTATCTCTTCTCGTCGTAAAACAGTCCATTTGTGTGTGGGCATCGCGGGCAATGAACGTGCTGATCAGTTGGCTCGCACTGCTGTTCCAGAGATGCCTCTCCTTCCTTCCTCATTCCAGTCTCTGAGTTTCTTCCTGTCCTATCTTCCTTCCCTCAGCAACGGTGGCAGTCCTGTTAGGACTGTATCACTAACAATAAACTCCGTGTTGTTAAACCCTTTTTCTCTCCCTGGTTGATCTCTTGCTACCGTAATAGGAGGTGGGAAACTGCTTTAGCTCGTCTTAGGATTAGTCATACTAGACTTATCCCCTCTTGTTTGATGTCTTGTGACCATGTGCACCCTTCCCTCTGTAGTCATTGCAACACCATATTTTCCTTGGTTGTCCTCTTTACGCTCTACAGCGACATATTTCTTTTCCTTTCTTGTCTCACCTTCGACGTCCTCCCCGTCTTGCAGGCTTCCTCTGAGAATCACCATAATGTTCCTTCGATAATAGCATGTTCTTCTGTACCACTATTGGTCTTCTTTCCGTCATATAATTCCGTTCCCTACTTCAGTAGCCCCATCTGTAATATGAAAAACTTCTTCCATTGACACATTTCTTTCACCACGCCTCGTCTGTTCTCGCGGCCCGCCCAGCGTACACAGCTTGTAGCCGATGATCTGGCTTTGTGCTGAATTTTGGCACTAGGTTCTTATTGTTCTTCTGTTAAGTTAGGTTACATTAGGCCGGGTAATATTGGGTTGTCTTAGGTCAGGTCAAGGCAAGCCATCTTGTGTTATGCTATATTATGTTATGCTATGTAAGGTTAGGTAAGGTCAGCTCAGGCCATGTGTGAACTTAGGTCATGGGTTAAGTTAGGCAAGGCTAAATAAGATTAGGTAGGATTAGGTTATTTTAAGCCAGGTCTGATTTGGTCAGGTAGGGTTGAGTCGGGCTGTGTTTGGCTGGGATATATTCAAGACGAATGTCTGAATTTCTGGATAAACGGAGTTATCTGTTAGTAGTCAGGGAACAGTATTTTGAAAAGACACACCTCTGATACACACAATGATTGTCAGAGCTTTAGGAAACGTTCAAAAGTTAAAATTTTCCTGGCATTGCTACAACATAATTTGGATGTGTTGATATGCATGGTGAAGTCAGGTAGTTAGTATAATTTTCTTGAGTCTAACTAGCTACAGGTATCATTGTAAACACGAATGTTATATATTTAGACCTCACCTATATAGTTTGGTACTTCAAAATTGCATTTCATAGTTGCCAATATCACGTTGTTTGGTATAATTGCTGCCACAGTATGAGTTACAGTTTATAGCATGGAGTATTGATACGCATTTATGCCAGATAATATTACTGTTTTCTTCCCTTTTCATCATTTAATATGTCATACGGTGTCACATCACAGCTTGTGAATTGTTCTGCAGGGATATGAAAATTCTCTTAAGCACTGTATACCCCCACAAAAACGCACCCACTCACACCGAGCACGAAGAGTGTGAAAACGAACTGGACGTTGCTCATCATCTCGAAACGGTTACCGTGCCATATTTTGCAGTGACAGACTCCGAAGCTATTACACTGGTGTATAGTGCACTTCCATATGCTGCCGTCATCATTACTGACAGAGATAATGTACGGGAATATCTGTTTTCAGAGTCCTCGATCATATATTTAAAAATGCATGGTGTTTTGCAGTTTTCTGATACTTATTTTGGTGAAGGTGTACATAGATGATACTATTTTCAAGGGTGTGTCAGGCTACAGCTTAAGCAATGTCATATTTTTTACGTTTAATAATAACAAATCAGTTTCGTACTACTTTTATGAAGTTATATACATTGCTTTTGTTGTTCATTAGCAGGGCCCTATCCTATTTTGCAGCCTATTATATCAAAAGGGGAAAACTTTTGCGTGTTATTTTTCATATTGCATAATGTCTCATGTGGGAATTGATTAAAGAATAAAAATATACACAAACATGAAAAATGAAAAGACAAACATCAAGATAGTCAGAGACGAAAAACTGTACCATATGCAGAGGAATACCTGTGTATGCGCAGGCTACTGTAGGAATGAAATATGTAAATGACCTAATGTGTATGGGGAGGAGGGGAAGAATAACTGCAAAACTTATAATTTTCGTTTTGCTTTTATTTTCTTATTTTCATTTTCTTTATTCGTTAAGATTTCGTCTTGTTTACTTTATTCCAGCAATCTCCAGGCGATTTCATTCATGTTACGAAAAGCCATCCGAGGTGAAAATGCCCGAAGCAATATTCAGCAGCCAATTTACTCTAATCTGAACATTATCTTCTGGAGAATAATGAATGAAATATAAAACATGTTATCATAATGAAGAAACAGATCCTTACCTCCGCTGATGATTTTGGACTCTCTCTCTCTCTCTCCCTCCCCCTCTCTCTCTCTCTCTCTCTCTCTCTCTCTCTCTCTCTCTCTCTCTCTCTCTCTCTCTCTCTCTCTCTCTCAAATCCAAACGCCTCCCCAGCCATAATTCTTCCTTCCTTCCTTCATTCCTTCCTACTTACCTACTGTCCGTCCTTCCTTCCTTCCTTCATTTATATAATTCTCTCCTCCTTCTTTACTTACTTCATTATTTCATCTCATTCTTATTCTTTTTCCTTCCTCTCTTTTTCGTCTCATCCTCATCCCTCCCTCATTCACACCTTGACGCCTCAGTCAGTCATTGCTTTCTGTCTCCTTTCTTGCAAGCTTTCTTCTTTCCTGCCTTTGTTTCCCCCTTCTCCTGTTTTTCCATTCACCATTCTTTCCTTGCTTCCTTCCTTTCGACATTTTTGCCTGCATTAATCATTTTTGCTCCCTTTCCTTATTTCCTCTATTTTCCATTTCCCTCTATTTCCCTTTCCTTCCATTTCTCTTTCCTTCCGTTCTTTCCACATTCATTTCCTTCCGTTCTTTCCACATTCATTTCCTTCCTGCCTTCTCGCTATCATCACCGCACTCACTCCCAGCCGTCATCTCAGACAGTTCTTCCTTTAAACTTTCCTTCACTAATAATCTCCCGTCGTCCTTCCATCCTTCCTCCCATTCTTCTGTCCTTCCCATTCGCCTTCTTACTCCTTTCACCTCGTATTCCACAATTATTGTTTGTGTTCCTTTCATCGTGTTTCCTTCATTCACTATTTTGTCTTTTTGCGTGTTTTATAGCATTCGTGCCGTTTTCATCGTACGTTTCCTTTCCCTTCCAATTACACGCGAACTCTGTCCTCCCTCCATCAGTAACTACATAATTATCCTTGTCGTCGTCACTTCTGATATTACAATGATTCTTTCTCTTAGCCCTTGCTCTCCTCCTCGTTGGGGAAAGAAAAGCAAGGAGGGAAAACACAGGCGGACTGTCTTCTTGCCAAAGTTATGAGCTGCGAAATAAATCTCGCTGGATGGGCCCGGAGGCGGAATTTAAAGCATCATAAAATTTCGTGTTTATCCCCTGCACCCAGTGACCAAGGGATGTTGGGGGGGGGGAGGAAGATAGACCAGGAAGGGTATAGGTAGGAGGATGGGGGAGAGGCATGGAGACAAGGATGAGGAGAAAGGGACAATGAGATGGAGAAAGGGGGAAAACAGGGATGAGCAGGAGAGGTGGAGTGAGAGGGAAGAAGATAAAGGCTGTAAAGGGGGAGGGGGAGAAAGGGAGGGAGAAAGAGAAGACGAAGAAAGAAGCAAGTGCGAGTGGAGGAAAAAAGAGGGAAAGGACTAGGGGAGAGGTAAATGAGGGAGGGATTGACCGAAGGAAAGAGGAATAGACACCTGAAAGAGAGGGAAGCAGAGAGGATGGAGAGAAATGGAAGAGAAATGTTCGCCAGATAAAAGAAGAAGAAGAAGAAGAGGGGGAGAGAGAGAGAGAGAGAGAGAGAGAGACCCGAGGGAGAAGCCGTCCAGGAGTGAAATATCGACAAAGATAAACATTTTAGGAGGTGTTGGTGGTAGGTGGTAGCAACCATCATCCACTCACTTGATGTAGTGCTGCCTACATCTTCCGACACCTTTATCATTCTTTTTCTGAGTCTGCCCTCCTCTCTTCCTATTTCTCCCACCTTCCATATCACACTTTCTTACTCTTATTTCCTTTTCAGGTGTTTTAACATTGAGTGACAGGCCTAATGGTTTCCAGTAAGCCAGAAAACCTTTTACATTGCTTTTACATTGCTGATTAACCAAACTATTCGTGTCCCCTACGTGTCAACAAGTGGACTGGTGAAGGGTTAGTGCCCCTCCCCGTAAAACAACTAACTCAATGACAAACGGCCACTCCTTACAGGATTATGGTGTCTGGTTACAGACAGATAAATTGGTGTTGCGCGCGCGCGTGTGTTTTTGAGGGTGTACATTGGGGAGGGGGTGGTAGGTGTGCTAGTGTTTCCTTCTGTGTTTCTGTGGATGTCTGAAAGTATGTGTGTGTGTGTGGGTGACTTTTGCTTTTTCGCCGGTGTGAGAAAAATAAAACCATACCCATGTATTCCTCTCGTGACGGAATAGGAGAATGGAGGAGAATGCAGGAGAAGGAGGAGGAGGAGGAGGAGGAGAGGGGAGGGAAGAGGGAGGGGGAGGGGAGGGGAAAGAGGAAGAGAAGGGACAAGGGGGAGTATGAGGAGGACGAGGAGGAGGAGGGCGGTACAAAGGAGTGTTGAACTAATGTGAGCTAATGAATGAGACTACAAGAGGAAGAAGAGTGTGTTGGAGTGCCTGAACAAGAAATGGCGGAAAATGTGATTGGATGAATGAGCAGTTGAAATGAAGACTAAAGAGAAAAGTAAATTTTATGATGGACAGTGACGTGAATGATTTAGAAATGACAGGTTGATGAGTGGATGGAAGGAGGATGACCGAGATAGATGAGTGTATGAGCGGGGAGTGGATGAAATGAGAATGACAGAAAGAAGAGTGGGTGTAAACCGAGTGAAAGAAATGGGCGAGACAAAGAGAGTATTGGATGAAAAAGGAGAAGGTGAAATGGAGAGGACAGAGAATGAGGTGTTCCTGTGCAGAGAATAAATGAAACGCGGATTACAGAAATATGAGTGAATGTGCAGGAAATAGGTGCATTCATAAGGGAGTGACTGAGAGAGTGGAGTGAGGAATCGGGAAATCTGTAATGCAGTTGAGAGCAGTAGATCAGAGCCCTATCACATCCTCTGGATGACATAGGTGATCTCTATTGTCCGTAGTCCTCTTCTTAGGTCAGAGATGTGGTCCAAAATATTTCGACATTTTTCATAATGCTGGTGCTACAAACGGTAGGAATGCTGGAATTCCTTTTTATTGGCAGTGGTGGAGGTTAACTCACTTTCTTTTGTGGATTACTGTGTGCTTACGATACATGAATACATAAATGAAAACGCTTTGTACAATTGGTGAGCTTGTGTTTTTCATTTTAATCACAGAATGGAAGCTCCTGTTTATTTAGGACAATTTCTAATGGATGTGACGAAGTTGGAACATATTTGGCCCTTTCGTGTCATTGCTGAGTTTATTCTGTAATGCAGATAGGACGACAGTGGTCATAGCTGACTGTCTAAAAATCTGTGGCTTCATTCCACTTATGGATCTGAAGTTGATGCATAGGACATGATGTCTTAGTATTTGTTGTGCGACTTCTTAAAACTCACTCTTCTATGTTGTAACATCGAACTTAATATTTAAAAATCCTGCCTTTCATCGCTTTTCTGAAGGTGTGAAAAAGGAGAGTACTCAAAAAGTTAAAGAAAGTACCAATTAATTATTTTCATGCATGTTACCTGGGAGTATTAAAAAATGACAATGATGGGGGAGTGGAAAAAAAAAAAAAAGGATGAGAGCGAAACATAAAACAAAAGCATTACGACAGAGACTGAGCCAGAATCAAGAAAATGGAGGACATGGTTGGTGTCTTTGAGGAAGGTGGCTGAGGATGGGTGAGAAGAGGAGAACAAAGTGATAGAGAAATGTGGAAAAAGGTGTCTGAAAGCAAGAACTGATGAGATATGGAACAGGAGGAAGAGGAGATGAAAAGGACAGGAGGCGGAGGTAAAGAAGAGAAAATGAAGATGTGGAGAAGTTATGAGAGAGAGAGAGAGAGAGAGAGAGAGGGGAGGGGGAGGGAGCAGAAGAGCTATAAAATATGAAGAGGAGAAAAGACTGGAGGCAGGAGGATACCGAGGAACAGAGGGAGGCGGAAGGATCTATTTGAGAGATTGGTAAAGGCGCACAGAGTGAAGGGAAGAAATAAAGTTAATGAGACTGAGGAAGAGATTACTTGTAAAGCAAAATGGTAAGGAAATTATGGAAAGGGAGGATGTTGAGAAGATAAACAAAGGAAGAAGATGCTGAAAAAGAGAAAGGAGGAAAGTCGCTGGGGGATGTGAAATTTAAGAATAAAAGATGATATTAATCGAAGGTAAACACAAAGAATTGGCTTGTGAAATCAAGTAGTAAGTTTTACTTTATACTTGCTTACTTCGCCAATTCTCTAAAGACGAGGATTTTATAAAGTTTCTGAACAGTACACAGCAGAGACTATCTACTCACGAATGCTGTATCATTAATACTGTTAGTCTCCGAGAAAGAGTGATCTTTACTGCCTGACAATCAATAATTAATAATAATAATGAACAAGTTCTTGCTGATGCTTAACTCCTGGCTGGCACAACGGATTTGAATTTTTATACAAAGGAACTGGCCTAAATACCCGTTGTGATTAATATAAGAACTTTATGCTAACTGGGAGCAGCAAACTAAATTAAGCTCAATATGGAGAAATTAAACACCATTAACACAGTTAAACGAGCTCAGAGAAAAGAACTGTAAATTTATTGATTACAATAAAATAAATTTACGTTATATGAATCTAAAAATTAATTCATAAGGGGAATTCACGGTCACAGGGGGACTCGTGAAATCAAATAACAAAGGAAATACACTCACTCACTCATTCAAAAGCTAATCAGACATAAAGCTAAGAAAACGAACGAAAATACTGGTCAGTGATGGGAACAGAGCTGAAGCTAGGAAGGACTGGGCGTCTGTCTGTTGAACACCAGGTGCTGGTATTTGCTGCTAAGCCCACTTCGCCGATCACCATCTAGGTGGAGATCCAGGAAATCGCTGTACAATGGAGACGCTGCTATGTACGCTGGGCACAAAGATCCTACTCTTGAGCCGGTCCAAAGCTGACTGAGTCCAAACTGGGAAAGGAAGGTGAGAGATGACCATGTTCACCAGAAGTAGGCGTGGCCTAACTTCAACGGTCAATGGAGAGAGGGTGAACGATATACACACGCAAGAAAATCACTCAGTGAAGCGATAATGTCGCGCAAAAGAATAGTCACTTTTGGAACAGTGACGAATATTCTGATAGACCATCCCAACGAAGCGCATACGAGGATGGTTAAACTGAGTGATACACAGTGGGAACTCCACTAGAGTTCGTGGTTTTCTCACCCGTGTACTTACGGATTTGTAGAATACACAATCACATGAATTCATGACAAGGAAGATGTAGAGAAAAGAAGGGAAGAAGAGATCGAAAAGGAATGAAAGAAGGACATGGACAGCAAAATTAATTATGGAAGACGAGTAGAATGTACAGAAATGAGGTGGAGACAAGGACGGTGAAGAGGGGTGAGGTGTACTATATAAGGGGAAGGCGGATGAAAATGGAAACTTTTTAAGGAAAGGATAAGTTATTGCAATGAGGAAAAGAAAGGAATGAAGGAAAGAAGTACAGAGATTATTGAAGGAAAGAAGGATGGTGAGAAGTGTAGCGATGAATATATATATATATATATATATATATATATATATATATATATATATATATATATATATATATATATATATATATATATATAAACATTTATTAATGCTAGGAAGAAGGAACCAAAGGCCACGAGCCTGCAATAACTGTTCCTTCCAAGAGAAAAACAAAATACAAGAGAGAGCAGCCTGGACACACTGCGTTTGAAAGACTGGAGATCATAGCTAGCAGGAAATACAGACAGAGGGAGACAGTTCCAGAGTTGACCTGTTGCACCAGTGAAGGACTGGGAATAACGGTTAACTCATGCATTAGAGAGTTGGACAGAAAAGGGATGAGAGTTTGCTGCTAGATGGGTGCTACGCGCCAGTCGTAGAGGTGGATGGATGCAAGCAGAGAGTTCAGAAGAGCAGTGACCATTGAAGTAACGATAGAAGAGAGATAAAGATGCAACAGTGCGGCGAAGAGACAAAGGTTGAAGGGAGCCAGTAAGAGGAGGAGAGTTAATGAGACGAAAAGCCTTTGACTCCACCCTATTGAGAAGAGCTGTATGTGGGGAGCCTCCGCACACAAGAGAGTTGTACTCTACACAGGGGCGGATAAAGCCAGTGTATAATCAACAATTGTGCAGGGGTAAAGAAGGAACGGAGTCGACTTAGCACACCTAATCTCTTGGAAGCAGATTTTACAAGAGATGTTATATGATCTTTCCAAGATAAGTCCCGAGTGAACGAAACCCCAAGCATGTTCAAGGATGATGCTGGATTAAGCTGAATATTATTAAACATTAGTGGGTCGGTTTGATAGGTGTAAGAACTGAGTCTTTAATGCATTAAAAACAACAAGATTATTTTTACCCCAGTCAGAGATACGAGCCAAGTCAGACAGTAGGTGTGCCATAGTCTCATCCCATGATTGTTGAAGTAACTACTAAGATGGACGTTGTGGGAACTGAATGGAAAGGTGAACGGTGGAGACATCTGCGTATGAGTGGATAGGGTCAGATGTACAGCTTAGAAGGTCATTGATGAATAAAAGAAAGAAAGTTGGTGATAGGACAGGGCCCTTAGGAACACCACTGTTGATATATCTAGGAGAAGAACGATGGCCATCTACAACAGCGGCTATAGAACGACCAGAAAGGAAGCTAGCGATGAAGGCACAGATAGAAAGATAGAGAACAGTAAGAGGGCAATTTGGAAATTAAAGATTTATGGCAGACTCGATCGAAAGCCTTTGAGATGTCAAGTGCAATGGCAAAGCTATCGCCTAAGTCCCGAAAGGAGGATGACCAGGAGTCTGAAAGGTAGGTGAAAAGATTGCCAGTGGAGCGTCCTTGACGGAACCCATACTGACAATCAGTAAGAAGGTTGTGATAAGAAAGATGCTTTAAAATTTTTCTGTTAAGAGTTGACTCGAAAACTTTTGAGATACAGTATGTTAATGCAATTGAACGATAGTTAGAGGGTTGGGAATGATCACCTTTCTTTGGGACTGGCTGAATGAGAGCAAACTTCCAGCAAGAATGAAAGGTACAAGTTGATAGACAAAGGCAAAAGAGTTTACCTGGGCAGGGTGTAAGCACAGAATCACAGTTCTTGAGGACAACAAGAGGGACTCCATCAGGCCCATCTGCCTTGTTAGTATTGAGGGCAGTGATGGCAGAAAATACATCAGCTGGAGAAATTTTAATGTCAGCCGTGAGGAAGTCAGAGAGGGGAAGTGATGGAGGAACAGTACCAGAATCGTCTAAGGTGGAACTGGAGGAGAACGTATAAGTGAAGAGATCTGCTTTATCAGTAGAAGAAATATCTACGGAGCCATCAGAGTAGAAAAGAGGAGGGAAGGATGATGAGGTAAAGTTGTTAGAAAGGTTTTTGGCAAGGTGCCAGAAGGAGCGGGAAGAATTCGAGTTAGAGAGTTGAGAGCATTTATTACTGATGAAATTATTTTTAGCAGAGCGAAGAACAGACTTATCACGATTCCGGGCAGAAACATAAAAAAGATGTGATTCAGGGGTGGGTTGGCTTCGGTACCTTTTATAGGCCCTCTCCTTGTTGCGGACAGCATTAGAACAAGGGAAATTAAACCAAGGCTTTCTTGCATTAGTCAAAGGATGTGAGAAAGGAATATATGCTTCCATGCCCAAGATAATAACCTCCATAATGCGCAAGGCACACTCAGATGGCTCCCGGCCATGGAAGCAATAATAATTCCAGGAAAAATCAAAGAAGTACTGCCTGAGGGCCTCCCAATCCACAGCTCCAAAGTGCCACAGACGACGTTTCTTTGGAGGGTCCACAGGCCGTACTGGAGCGATAGGACAGGTTAAGGTAATAAGGTTGTGATCGGAGGGGCCCAACGGAAAGACAAGATTAACAGTGTAAGCAGAAGGATTAGTTGTAAGGAAGAGGTCAAGAATGTTGGAGCTCTCTCCAAGGCGGTCAGAGATATGGGTAGGGTGCTGTACAAGCTGCTCTAGGTCATTAAGTATGTGCCATTATTATTTTATAGATATGACGACTAAGCCACCGAAACAAAGGTTAGAGCATAGAGATGGAGCTAAATGGAAAGGCTGGGCAAAGAGGTTTGCATTTTCAGTAGAAGAAACTGCTACGGAGCCATCAGAGCCGAAAAGAGGAGAGAAAGATAATGAAGTTCTTAGAAAGGCTTTTGGCAGGGTGTTAGAAGGAATGGGAGGAATCTGAGTCAGAGAGTTCAGAGCATTTAGTGTGAATGAAATTATTCTTACAGAGCATTCAGTATGAATGAAATAATTCTTAGCAGAAAGGAAAAAGACTTGGCATGGTTCAGGGCTGAGACAAAAAAGATATGAGGTTCAGAGGTGGGTTGGTTCCGGTACCTATTGTAGGCATTCTCCTTGTTGTGGACAGCACGGAATCAAGTGTGATTAAATTATTTTTTTTTATTTCATTAGTTACAGGATAAGAGAAAAGAATGTATGTTTCTATGCCCGAAAGAATAACCTCCAAAATGCACGAGGCACAAACAAATGGCTCTCGACCATGGAACCAAAAATAATATGAGGGAAAATCACAGAAGTACTGCCTGAGGTCCTCTCAATATGCAGCTTAAAAGTGCCACAGCTCCTGCTTCCTGGGAGGGTCTGCAGGCCTTACTTGTTAAGGTGAGAAGGTTGTGATCGGAGGAGCCCAATGGAGAGAAAGGATTAACAGCATACTGTAAGCAGAAGGATTCGTTGTAAGCAAGTATGTTGAAACTCTCCTTAGCAGTCAGGGATACGGTAGTGTGCTGCACAAGCTGCTATAGGTCATTAAGGTTAGGAAGATGTAGGCTTGTTCACCAGGTGGATCAGTGGAAGGACAGGAGTGCCAAAGATGATGGTGAGCATTGATATACCCTAGAATGGAGATACCAAACACAGAGACATTGACAGGATATCTTCCATCTCAGAATTAAGATAGTAAGAAAAAATTGTAGTCAGTGGAACTGGGGCATGGCACAGATATATTTAGTTAGAGGAATATATTTAATTAGAGCCGAAGCCAGAGAGTAGAGAATTTAGAAGATTCAAGTTCAGGAACATAAGGGCAAGATGTGTTGTTGCCAAGAGGGATAGTGGGTGTAAACTACTTTGGCACGGAGGTGTAGAAGGATGTGGTGGTGTGGGCGTGCAGGTTGAGGAGAAATGGTTGGAATGTGTCATAAATATAGTGTGAATGAGAGGATTATAGTAATAAATGTAAAGTGAGTGAAAGAATTGTAGTCATAAATGTAAAGTGAATGAGAGGATTATAGTAGTGAAGTTTTTGTTTGGTAAACTTATGATTTCGCTTATATCTGCATAAGCTCCGCAGACTAGCTTGGATGATGTAGAAACAGATAGATTCTAAGATGACACGTTACGTGTAGTTGGTGGTATGGGGGATGTTGGGATTGTAGTTTTAAAAGGGGACTTATATGGCCATGTGGAGAAGCACCTCAAGGATATGAAAGGGTACATGAGGAATGCACATGTGGTACAAAGAATGAAGAAGGGGAAAGGATACTCGAATTTGGAGAGGGAATGAACATGATTGCGTGCAACATGCATTTTAGGTAAGGAGAGAGTAAGTTGATTACGAATGAGTTTCGAGGATACATTAGACAGATTGACTATTTCTCGATCAGGAACGCTGATAAGAGGTTGGTGAGGGATGTTAACGTTATAGGAAGTGAAGAATGTATGCAGCAACACAAATTACTGATGTGACACAGTGTTTAAGGCATAGCTGATGAAGAGGAGGACCTATGCACCCAGGACAAAAATATGGAAGTTGAAAAACATACCAAGATGGAATGCTTTCTATATTGTGATGAACAGAGGTGTGGCTGAACAGGGAGCTGTTGAACAGTACAGAACTCTAAACGTTGGTGAAGTGGGCAATGAGAAAGTTTGGGGTTGAGGAGTGGCTGATAAAGTGTTTACGGCTATTGTGTATATGGGAGCTCGCACCCAGGTGAGAGCGAATGGAGATTTGAGTGATGAGTTTTCTGTGCATGTTGGCTTACATCAGGGATTATTCTTAAGCCCTTTATTGTCTGTCATGGTGCTTAAAGCTCTTTCACGTGAATTCAGAAATGGACTCCCATGGGAGATGTTTGTATGCTGATGACCTGGTGTTGACTGGAGAGAATGAAAGAGAGGCGGGGGAAAGATTTAGGAAATGGAGAGACAGAATGGGGCAAAAGGGTTTGAGTGTATATGTGGATAAAACAAAAGTGACGATATCTAGGGCTGGTGGCAGTACTGTTAAAGCAGAGAAAGAGTGGCCATATGTGGTTTCCCACAAAGGTTTGGGAAGTAGCTTCATCCGGTCATTGTTTTTGATAAGTAGGTGAGTAAGAGATGTAATGATGTTCGAGTTAAACTGCAAGATAATGAAGATTTAGTGAGTGTGGTATCGGGGAGAGCCTGCCGAGTAGTATCAGGTGAAAAAGGATTGACTGTGCTGGAGAGTCTCTTGAGTATGTAGAGAAGTTTTGTTATATGGAAGATATGTTACGTGCGGGAGGTGGGACTGGTGCTAGCTCTGTAGCTTGAATACAAATTGGTTGGAGGAGGTTCAGGGAGCTGTTGCCTGTCCGTGCTAAAGGTTCCTTGTATGCGGCATGTGTTAGAAGTGTAATGCTGAATGGTAGTGAGACCTGAGCAGTAAAAGAGAGGATATTCGTAGGCTCAATCGTACATGAACGACATTGTTATGTGGATGTGTAGTGTATCCATAAATGCAAGGCCTGAGGGAACTAGGATTTCGATTGAAAGGTTGAGAGGGAGGACGGAAATGGAATGTATTGATGGTGAGATGAGGAGTGGTAGATTGAGATGGTTTGAGCATGTTGTGAGGATGGAGGATGACAATTAGGTGTGGAAGGTGAGATGTGTGAAGGAAGGGGGTAGGGGCGTGACAGGCAGACAGAAAAAGACCTACGACGAGGTTAGAGAGCGTCACCTCAAGGATAAGGCACTGAACAGAGAGACTGGCAGAGATCGGGCGGCGTGTAAAGCTGCCGTTATATGACCAAGGCCGACGCATTTAAGCCTATTGGAGCCCTGATAAATAAAACGTGTATATCTATCTGTCTCTCTGTCTATCTATACATTTATATAGGCTATACAGTACACACACACACACACACACATTTTTTATATATATATATATATATATATATATATATATATATATATATATATATATATATATATATATATATATATATATATATATATATATATATATATATGTGTGTGTGTGTGTGTGTGTGTGTATAGGTGGGGGCGCTCACCATCCACTCACTTGATGTAGTGTTGCTCTCGGGTGTCTTCCCTTTCCTCTCCTCCATCCTTCTTTCCATCCATCCTCTTCTGTCTTTCTTTCCTTCATTCTTTCCTTTTTCTTCTGCCTGCGGGTGACTTTACACTCCCTCTTGTGTCTTTCTTTCCTTCATTCTTTCCTCTTCCTTCTGCCTGTGGTGACTTTACACTGAGTGACAAGCCAAATGGTTTCCTGTATACCAGGAAACCATTTACTACGCTGGATGGTAACCATATAACCAAATTTTGGCTCCTGGTGGTTTAGTGGGAAATAAAGGTGCTCCAATCGGCTTGAGCCAGTGAAGGTTTATATCCAAGGGATGGTTGGGGTTTATTCCTCACGTAATGCCACTCAGGGATGAGTGAGGTTGATCACTCTCATCTTAAATGCCAGGCCCAACTTCCTACCCCCGGGCTCCTACGCTCCTCATGAGGCAACGTAGGATTAGATGATGGATAGATGGATGGATGGATATATATATATATATATATATATATATATATATATATATATATATATATATATATATATATATATATATATATATATATATATATATATATATATATATATATATATATATATATATATATATATATATATATATATATATATATATTGTTACATAGCCTATGATTTCATCATCCTTTGTGTAATTCTAACGTACAGTATGCTGCACGTTTGATCACGAGCGTGTTCTACCTCACTCCCCCCTTCTACCCTTATAGTAGTGTAAGTCGTTCTTTCTGTTGTTCAGAGCAGGATTGTCAACTCTTTGTCCCCTATAGCTTCATTTGCGCGTCCTTCTTACAAGTTGTATCAAGCTCTGCCGGCCCCTATATAATGAGCTCAGTCCCTGCATTAATTGCCACTTAGATCTACTCCTCATTTTGTTCACATCTCTGTCCTCCCCTGTACAGTTGTTATTATTGTGAGTGCTCAGGAAGACTCCAGCCATCTAGCAGCTGTGTAATTTGGGTATAAGTGTTATTACATTTTTTCCTTGTACTGTATAGCATGAGGTGTTGATTCGTAGGCCTAGTGAGGTTTTTGTGATTCATGTGTTTTTATGTCAGTCATTTTTGATAATATTTTGTATCTGTAATAATATATCTTGCATTAACTGAGCATTATCTGGTTTTCTCATTTTATCAAGGCTGACTTAGATAAATTTACTCTTGCTAATTTCGTGTTAATAGAGGCTATTGCAGTTAACCATATATTTAACCTGTTTTTTGCCATTACATTATCCTTATGAGTCCTGAATGTTTAGTTGTTAGTTTGAGCATTAAACTTTAATTTATAATTTTACCTAACTCTTTTGTTTTGAACCTGGAACTTTGCGGGACAGTTTTCTCTGTTCCGTAACATAAATTTGGCGACCTCTTATCAGGATATTCAGGATATTATCATAAGGATATTGCTTGATATTTTGTGACTGTGATTTATTCAAGATGTCTACTATTACTACGCTTGATGAAGCCAAAGATTTTTGTCAAATGTGCAAACAGTGTGTGATGTAGAAAACAGAACAAAGAATGAACTTAAGCTTGTTGCTCAACAATTGGGAATTGTTGTTCGCTCTCATCATTCTAAAGATCAAATTGTTGGCATGATTAATAAAAGCTTGTTTAATGTAACTCCTCCAAATGAGCAAACGCAGATTGAAATAGCTAAGTTACAGCTAGCTCTGCAGGAGGCTCGTGTTAAGGAGGCTGAGTTTCAGGCAAGTGCTAAGGAGGCTGAGTCTCAGGCTAAGGAGGCTGAGCCTCAGGCTCGTATTCAGGAGGCACAGATACAGGCTCAGGCACAAATTGAACTTGCTAGGATTCAGGCAGACCATGAGTATCGCATGAAACAAGGTGGAACTGGATCATCTAGCTCTGATGATTTTGATGTGGCTAAAAATGTTAAACTTGTCCCTCCTTTTAATGAACCTGATTAAACAAAGTATTTTCAGTTGTTTGAGAGGGTAGCTATAGGTTTTAATTGGCCCAAAAAGTATTGGCCAGTACTCCTTCAAACTGTTCTCACCGGTAAAGCTCAAGTAACTTATGCATCTTTGCTTCAGGATCAATCTGATAATTATGATGTAGTTAAGAGCTTGATTCTTAAGGCCTATGAGCTTGTTCCTGAAGCCTATAGAGTAAAATTTAGGACAACTTATAAGCAAGATAAGCAATCCCATGTTGAGTATGCAAAAATCAAAGAAGATCTGTTAGAGCAGTGGTTAAATTCTGGATTCTGATTTTGGTAAATTTAAGCAGATGATTTTGCTGGAGGACTTTAAAAGGTGTATTAATAAAGATGTAAGCCTATATCTTGATGAGAAAAGAATAGATAATTTGTCTGATGCTGCAGTTTTAGCTGATGAATATGTTCTCACTCACAAGAGATATTCTAAAGAAAAAAGGAAAGCTGAGAGTAAGTACGTTGCCTCTACTCAGAGTACAGGTAACAGGAATGAGAATAAAGATGATGTTTCTCAGGAAGTAAATACCAGCTTCACCTCTAGATTTCAGAAAAGTAAATGTACTTATTGTAGTAAGCTTGGTCATACTACAGAGAAATGTTTCAGGAGACAGCGTGATGTGAACAAAAAGGAGTCTTTAAATATTCAGTCAATTGGTCTAGTGTCCACCCTTGAGAGTTCCCAGAATTCTTTAACTGAGTTAACTGAACCTGCTTTGAGGGGTAAATTAAATCCTCATGATGAAGCTCCTCTTTTGAGCAGTAACGTGGGTGACACTCTCAAGAGTTCATGTGCTAATTTCCTGTCTGATGGTTTTGTCAGTCCTCTGGACAGTAATGACAGGAAATCAGTTAAAATATATCGTGATACAGGTGCTTGCCAATCCCTTATGCTGACCAGTGTTCTAGGCTCTAATGTTAATTCCTCTGATGAAACTGTAATCTTACAAGGTGTAGGGAATAATTACTTCTCTGTCCCTCTGTGCAGAGTGAATTTAGAGTCTAGTTTTGTTAATGGTTCCGTTATGGTTGGGTTGGTTGAGACACTCCCAATGTCAGGTGTAACTTTCTTACTTGGAAATGATATTGGTGGAAGTCAAGTGTGTCCAGCTCCTCAGTTGTCTAGTGAGCCAGTGGCTCCGACCCAGGATTGTGGTGTCCCTGATGTGTTCTCTGCATGTGCTGTCACTAGGGCTAAGTCTAAAGTTACTGGTGACTTGGAGGATAATGATGATGATGATGTTATCCTAGCTGACACTTTTCTTGCTAATTTGGACCACTCACCAGATGAGACAGTACCCCGTAGTGATGATAATTTGTCTCGTCAAGAGTTGGTTGAGTTGCAGGTTGCTGACCCTGAGTTGAAAGGTCTAACTAACTCTGCTTGCAGTGAGGAAGAGTCAGCTGGTGCTTCTACTTGTTATTATATAAAGTCAGGAGTACTTATGAGGAAATGGAGACCCCCAACAGCATCAGCCGACTGTGAATGGGAGGTTGTACATCAAGTTGTCATCCCTCGTGTTTGTAGGCAGGATATCATTAGAGTGGCTCATGATTCCAGTTTGGCAGGACACCTTGGAGTGAGGAAGACTGTGGCACTCATTTTGAAACACTTCTACTGGCCAGGTATCTTCAGGGATGTTTCCTGGTATTGTAAGTCTTGTCACACCTGTCAAGTTGTGGGGAAGTGTAATCAGACCGAAAAGGTTGCACCTCTAGTTCCCATTCCTCCTTTTGAGGCGCCTTTCACCCGTGTGTTGGTGGATATTGTGGGCCCTCTTCCTAAGACTTCTTCAGGATTTTCTTATGTGTTGACCCTGATTGATATGGCTACTCGTTATCCTGAAGCCATTCCACTTAGAAATATCTCAGCAAAGAACGTGGTTAAGGAAATGCTAGGGTTCTTCACAAAGTTTGGTCTGCCCAAGGAGGTACAGTCAGACCGGGGAAGTAATTTCATGTCAAATGTTTTCAAGCAGTCTCTGAAAGAGTTGGGCATCACCCAGATCACGTCTTCAGCTTACCATCCCCAGACCCAAGGAGCGTTGGAGAGATATCATCAAACACAAACCGATGCTCAAGAAATACTGTTTGGAACATCAGAAAGACTGGGATAATGGTCTTCCATTCATTGTATTTGCCGCAAGAGAATCTCCAAATGAATCACTGGGCTTCTCACCCTTTGAACTACTGTTTGGCCATGAAGTAAGAGGACCCCTTAAGCTACTCAAGGAATGCTGGCTGTCGGAGGAAGATGACGTCAACCTGCTGGAGTATGTGATGAAGTTCAAAGAACGGCTGTCCACTGCTTTACAGCTGGCGAGAGAGAATTTAGGAGCTGCTCAGGAGAAGATGAAGACTTGGTATGATAAGAAGTCCAGGTTACGCCACTTTCAGCCAGGAGATCAGGTTTTGATTCTGCTACCGGTGCATGGGCAACCTCTTCAAGCCAAGTTTAGTGGTCCTTATTTCGTGGAGAAGAAACTCAGTGATGTCAACTATGTCATCGCCACACCAGATCGTAGAAAGAACAAGCAACTTTGTCACATCAACATGCTAAAGTTATATCACAGGCGGGACGAAAATAACCCAGTCTGCACTGTTGCTGTTCCACCAGAGTCTGCAAGTGAAGTTCTCCCATGCAGCATGAGCCTGAGTGATAGTTTGGGGAAGAATCCTGATATCATGAATGATCTCCAGACCAAGCTTTCTCATCTAGCTCCCGAGGAAAGGCAGGAGTTTTCGGCATTACTGAAGGAGTACCCGCAAGTGTTCCGTGCCACTCCAGGAAGAATCACTGTGTTGATGCATGATGTCGATGTTGGAGATGCAAAGCCAATTAAATTGCCTCCTTACTGTGTGAACCCAGTGAAAGTTCCTCTCATCCAGAAGGAGCTTGGCTACCTGTTGGACCACAAGATGATTGAGCCCTGTCAGAGTGAGTGGAGTTCTCCTGTCACTCTATTCCCTAAGCCAGGTGGGTCACAGCGGCTTTGCATCGACTACAGACGTGTTAATCAGATAACCAAAACAGACACTTACCCTCTCCCTCGCGTGGAAGATTGCATAGACAAGATCGGAAAGGCTAGGTACATAAGTAAGTTTGATTTGTTGAAGGGATACTGGCAAGTACCTATGACTGAACGTGCTAGGGAGATCTCATGTTTTGTAATACTAGGAAAGACTTTTGCACGTTCTGTAATGCCATATGGTATGAAGAATGCACCAGCCACTTTTCAGAAGCTCTCTTGAGCTTCTGAAAAGTGGCTGGACCGATAACTGTGAATCCTCTTTCAGCAAACTTAAAGCTATCCTATTAAGTCAGCCAGTGCTCGCTACTCCAAATTTTGCTAAGCCTTTTAAGATGGCTGTTGATGCAAGCGATACAGGAGCTGGGGCTGCTTTGCTGCAAGAGGATGATCAGGGTATTGAACACCCTGTATCTTATTACAGTAAGAAGTTCACTCCACCTCAAAAGAACTACTCAACTATTAAGAAAGAGCTTTTGGCCTTGATTTTGGGTTTACAGCATTTTTCATTTTATTTGTGTTCTGGTTTTGACCCCATAGTCATTTATGTTGTAACAGAGGGTTTGGCAGGGTGTGTTGTTTATATTGATGATGTATTAATCTTCAGTGACAACTGGAAAGATCACCTATGCCATGTCAGTAAATTTCTTGAGCGTTTGGTTCAGGGTAATCTTGTAGCTAATTTATCAAAGTGTGAGTTTGGTCAAGCTAAAGTTCAGTACCTTGGGTACGTAATTGGTGATAGACATGTTGCACCACCAGCAGCTAAGGTTTAGGTTATAAGTGATCTTCCCAGACCTAAAAGTAGGAAAGAGCTACAAAGATTTTTGGGAATGGTAGGTTATTACAGGAGATTTGTTCTTAACTTTTCAATTCTTGTATCTCCACTTACAGACCTACTGAAAAAGGGAGTTAAATTTGTCTGGACCGATAACTGTGAATCCTCTTTCAGCAAACTTAAAGCTATCCTATTAAGTCAGCCAGTGCTCGCTACTCCAAATTTTGCTAAGCCTTTTAAGATGGCTGTTGATGCAAGTGATACAGGAGCTGGGGCTGCTTTGCTGCAAGAGGATGATCAGGGTATTGAACACCCTGTATCTTATTACAGTAAGACGTTCACTCCACCTCAAAAGAACTACTCAACTATTAAGAAAGAGCTTTTGGCCTTGATTTTGGGTTTACAGCATTTTTCATTTTATTTGTGTTCTGGTTTTGACCCCATAGTCATTTATACCGATCATAACCCACTGAAATTCCTTAGTAAGTTTAAAGATAAAAATCAGAGATTGACAAGATGGAGTCTACTTTTTCAGGAGTATTCATTAGACATACAACATATCAAGGGGAAAGAAAATGTTATTGCAGATTGCTTATCTAGACTTTAGACAGATTGTATTAGAGTAATAAGAAATTTCCTTTGTAAATTTCTTTTTTTTTGTGGGGAGGTGTTACATAGCCTATGATTTCATCTTCCTTTGTGTAATTCTAAAGTACAGTATGCTGCATGTTTGATCACGAGCGTGTTCTACCTCACTCCCCTCTTCTACCCTTATAGTAGTGTAAGTCGTTCTTTCTGTTGTTCAGAGCAGGATTGTCAACTCTTTGTCCCCTATAGCTTCATTTGCGCGTCCTTCTTACAAGTTGTATCAAGCTCTGCCGGCCCCTATATAATGAGCTCAGTCTCTGCATTAATTGCCACATAGATCTACTCCTCATTTTGCTCACATCTCTGTCCTCCCCTGTACAGTTGTTATTATTGTGAGTGCTCAGGAAGTCTCCAGCCATCTAGCAGCTGTGTAATTTGAGTATAAGTGTTATTACATTTTTTCCTTGTACTGTATAGCATGAGGTGTTGATTCGTAGGCCTAGTGAGGTTTTTGTGATTCATGTGTTTTTATGTCAGTCATTTTTGATAATATTTTGTATCTGTAATAATATATCTTGCATTAACTGAGCATTATCTGGTTTTCTCATTTTATCAAGGCTGACTTAGATAAATTTACTCTTGCTAATTTCGTGTTAATAGAGGCTATTGCAGTTAACCATATATTTAACCTGTTTTTTGCCATTACATTATCCTTATGAGTCCTGAATGTTTAGTTGTTAGTTTGAGCATTAAACTTTAATTTATAATTTTACCTAACTCTTTTGTTTTGAACCTGGAACTTTGCGGGACAGTTTTCTCTGTTCCGTAACATAAATTTGGCGACCTCTTATCAGGATATTCAGGATATTATCATAAGGATATTGCTTGATATTTTGTGACTGTGATTTATTCAAGATGTCTACTATTACTACGCTTGATGAAGCCAAAGATTTTTTGTCAAATGTGCAAACAGTGTGTGATGTAGAAAACAGAACAAAGAATGAACTTAAGCTTGTTGCTCAACAATTGGGAATTGTTGTTCGCTCTCATCATTCTAAAGATCAAATTGTTGGCATGATTAATAAAAGCTTGTTTAATGTAACTCCTCCAAATGAGCAAACGCAGATTGAAATAGCTAAGTTACAGCTAGCTCTGCAGGAGGCTCGTGTTAAGGAGGCTGAGTTTCAGGCAAGTGCTAAGGAGGCTGAGTCTCAGGCTAAGGAGGCTGAGCCTCAGGCTCGTATTCAGGAGGCACAGATACAGGCTCAGGCACAAATTGAACTTGCTAGGATTCAGGCAGACCATGAGTATCGCATGAAACAAGGTGGAACTGGATCATCTAGCTCTGATGATTTTGATGTGGCTAAAAATGTTAAACTTGTCCCTCCTTTTAATGAACCTGATTAAACAAAAGTATTTTCAGTTGTTTGAGAGGGTAGCTATAGGTTTTAATTGGCCCAAAAGTATTGGCCAGTACTCCTTCAAACTGTTCTCACCGGTAAAGCTCAAGTAACTTATGCATCTTTGCTTCAGGATCAATCTGATAATTATGATGTAGTTAAGAGCTTGATTCTTAAGGCCTATGAGCTTGTTCCTGAAGCCTATAGAGTAAAATTTAGGACAACTTATAAGCAAGATAAGCAATCCCATGTTGAGTATGCAAAAATCAAAGAAGATCTGTTAGAGCAGTGGTTAAATTCTGGATTCTGATTTTGGTAAATTTAAGCAGATGATTTTGCTGGAGGACTTTAAAAGGTGTATTAATAAAGATGTAAGCCTATATCTTGATGAGAAAAGAATAGATAATTTGTCTGATGCTGCAGTTTTAGCTGATGAATATGTTCTCACTCACAAGAGATATTCTAAAGAAAAAAGGAAAGCTGAGAGTAAGTACGTTGCCTCTACTCAGAGTACAGGTAACAGGAATGAGAATAAAGATGATGTTTCTCAGGAAGTAAATACCAGCTTCACCTCTAGATTTCAGAAAAGTAAATGTACTTATTGTAGTAAGCTTGGTCATACTACAGAGAAATGTTTCAGGAGACAGCGTGATGTGAACAAAAAGGAGTCTTTAAATATTCAGTCAATTGGTCTAGTGTCCACCCTTGAGAGTTCCCAGAATTCTTTAACTGAGTTAACTGAACCTGCTTTGAGGGGTAAATTAAATCCTCATGATGAAGCTCCTCTTTTGAGCAGTAACGTGGGTGACACTCTCAAGAGTTCATGTGCTAATTTCCTGTCTGATGGTTTTGTCAGTCCTCTGGACAGTAATGACAGGAAATCAGTTAAAATATATCGTGATACAGGTGCTTGCCAATCCCTTATGCTGACCAGTGTTCTAGGCTCTAATGTTAATTCCTCTGATGAAACTGTAATCTTACAAGGTGTAGGGAATAATTACTTCTCTGTCCCTCTGTGCAGAGTGAATTTAGAGTCTAGTTTTGTTAATGGTTCCGTTATGGTTGGGTTGGTTGAGACACTCCCAATGTCAGGTGTAACTTTCTTACTTGGAAATGATATTGGTGGAAGTCAAGTGTGTCCAGCTCCTCAGTTGTCTAGTGAGCCAGTGGCTCCGACCCAGGATTGTGGTGTCCCTGATGTGTTCTCTGCATGTGCTGTCACTAGGGCTAAGTCTAAAGTTACTGGTGACTTGGAGGATAATGATGATGATGATGTTATCCTAGCTGACACTTTTCTTGCTAATTTGGACCACTCACCAGATGAGACAGTACCCCGTAGTGATGATAATTTGTCTCGTCAAGAGTTGGTTGAGTTGCAGGTTGCTGACCCTGAGTTGAAAGGTCTAACTAACTCTGCTTGCAGTGAGGAAGAGTCAGCTGGTGCTTCTACTTGTTATTATATAAAGTCAGGAGTACTTATGAGGAAATGGAGACCCCCAACAGCATCAGCCGACTGTGAATGGGAGGTTGTACATCAAGTTGTCATCCCTCGTGTTTGTAGGCAGGATATCATTAGAGTGGCTCATGATTCCAGTTTGGCAGGACACCTTGGAGTGAGGAAGACTGTGGCACTCATTTTGAAACACTTCTACTGGCCAGGTATCTTCAGGGATGTTTCCTGGTATTGTAAGTCTTGTCACACCTGTCAAGTTGTGGGGAAGTGTAATCAGACCGAAAAGGTTGCACCTCTAGTTCCCATTCCTCCTTTTGAGGCGCCTTTCACCCGTGTGTTGGTGGATATTGTGGGCCCTCTTCCTAAGACTTCTTCAGGATTTTCTTATGTGTTGACCCTGATTGATATGGCTACTCGTTATCCTGAAGCCATTCCACTTAGAAATATCTCAGCAAAGAACGTGGTTAAGGAAATGCTAGGGTTCTTCACAAAGTTTGGTCTGCCCAAGGAGGTACAGTCAGACCGGGGAAGTAATTTCATGTCAAATGTTTTCAAGCAGTCTCTGAAAGAGTTGGGCATCACCCAGATCACGTCTTCAGCTTACCATCCCCAGACCCAAGGAGCGTTGGAGAGATATCATCAAACACAAACCGATGCTCAAGAAATACTGTTTGGAACATCAGAAAGACTGGGATAATGGTCTTCCATTCATTGTATTTGCCGCAAGAGAATCTCCAAATGAATCACTGGGCTTCTCACCCTTTGAACTACTGTTTGGCCATGAAGTAAGAGGACCCCTTAAGCTACTCAAGGAATGCTGGCTGTCGGAGGAAGATGACGTCAACCTGCTGGAGTATGTGATGAAGTTCAAAGAACGGCTGTCCACTGCTTTACAGCTGGCGAGAGAGAATTTAGGAGCTGCTCAGGAGAAGATGAAGACTTGGTATGATAAGAAGTCCAGGTTACGCCACTTTCAGCCAGGAGATCAGGTTTTGATTCTGCTACCGGTGCATGGGCAACCTCTTCAAGCCAAGTTTAGTGGTCCTTATTTCGTGGAGAAGAAACTCAGTGATGTCAACTATGTCATCGCCACACCAGATCGTAGAAAGAACAAGCAACTTTGTCACATCAACATGCTAAAGTTATATCACAGGCGGGACGAAAATAACCCAGTCTGCACTGTTGCTGTTCCACCAGAGTCTGCAAGTGAAGTTCTCCCATGCAGCATGAGCCTGAGTGATAGTTTGGGGAAGAATCCTGATATCATGAATGATCTCCAGACCAAGCTTTCTCATCTAGCTCCCGAGGAAAGGCAGGAGTTTTCGGCATTACTGAAGGAGTACCCGCAAGTGTTCCGTGCCACTCCAGGAAGAATCACTGTGTTGATGCATGATGTCGATGTTGGAGATGCAAAGCCAATTAAATTGCCTCCTTACTGTGTGAACCCAGTGAAAGTTCCTCTCATCCAGAAGGAGCTTGGCTACCTGTTGGACCACAAGATGATTGAGCCCTGTCAGAGTGAGTGGAGTTCTCCTGTCACTCTATTCCCTAAGCCAGGTGGGTCACAGCGGCTTTGCATCGACTACAGACGTGTTAATCAGATAACCAAAACAGACACTTACCCTCTCCCTCGCGTGGAAGATTGCATAGACAAGATCGGAAAGGCTAGGTACATAAGTAAGTTTGATTTGTTGAAGGGATACTGGCAAGTACCTATGACTGAACGTGCTAGGGAGATCTCATGTTTTGTAATACTAGGAAAGACTTTTGCACGTTCTGTAATGCCATATGGTATGAAGAATGCACCAGCCACTTTTCAGAAGCTCTCTTGAGCTTCTGAAAAGTGGCTGGACCGATAACTGTGAATCCTCTTTCAGCAAACTTAAAGCTATCCTATTAAGTCAGCCAGTGCTCGCTACTCCAAATTTTGCTAAGCCTTTTAAGATGGCTGTTGATGCAAGCGATACAGGAGCTGGGGCTGCTTTGCTGCAAGAGGATGATCAGGGTATTGAACACCCTGTATCTTATTACAGTAAGAAGTTCACTCCACCTCAAAAGAACTACTCAACTATTAAGAAAGAGCTTTTGGCCTTGATTTTGGGTTTACAGCATTTTTCATTTTATTTGTGTTCTGGTTTTGACCCCATAGTCATTTATGTTGTAACAGAGGGTTTGGCAGGGTGTGTTGTTTATATTGATGATGTATTAATCTTCAGTGACAACTGGAAAGATCACCTATGCCATGTCAGTAAATTTCTTGAGCGTTTGGTTCAGGGTAATCTTGTAGCTAATTTATCAAAGTGTGAGTTTGGTCAAGCTAAAGTTCAGTACCTTGGGTACGTAATTGGTGATAGACATGTTGCACCACCAGCAGCTAAGGTTTAGGTTATAAGTGATCTTCCCAGACCTAAAAGTAGGAAAGAGCTACAAAGATTTTTGGGAATGGTAGGTTATTACAGGAGATTTGTTCTTAACTTTTCAATTCTTGTATCTCCACTTACAGACCTACTGAAAAAGGGAGTTAAATTTGTCTGGACCGATAACTGTGAATCCTCTTTCAGCAAACTTAAAGCTATCCTATTAAGTCAGCCAGTGCTCGCTACTCCAAATTTTGCTAAGCCTTTTAAGATGGCTGTTGATGCAAGTGATACAGGAGCTGGGGCTGCTTTGCTGCAAGAGGATGATCAGGGTATTGAACACCCTGTATCTTATTACAGTAAGACGTTCACTCCACCTCAAAAGAACTACTCAACTATTAAGAAAGAGCTTTTGGCCTTGATTTTGGGTTTACAGCATTTTTCATTTTATTTGTGTTCTGGTTTTGACCCCATAGTCATTTATACCGATCATAACCCACTGAAATTCCTTAGTAAGTTTAAAGATAAAAATCAGAGATTGACAAGATGGAGTCTACTTTTTCAGGAGTATTCATTAGACATACAACATATCAAGGGGAAAGAAAATGTTATTGCAGATCGCTTATCTAGACTTTAGACAGATTGTTTTAGAGTAATAAGAAATTTCCTTTGTAAATTTCTTTTTTTTTTTGTGGGGAGGTGTTACATAGCCTATGATTTCATCTTCCTTTGTGTAATTCTAAAGTACAGTATGCTGCATGTTTGATCACGAGCGTGTTCTACCTCACTCCCCTCTTCTACCCTTATAGTAGTGTAAGTCGTTCTTTCTGTTGTTCAGAGCAGGATTGTCAACTCTTTGTCCCCTATAGCTTCATTTGCGCGTCCTTCTTACAAGTTGTATCAAGCTCTGCCGGCCCCTATATAATGAGCTCAGTCTCTGCATTAATTGCCACATAGATCTACTCCTCATTTTGCTCACATCTCTGTCCTCCCCTGTACAGTTGTTATTATTGTGAGTGCTCAGGAAGTCTCCAGCCATCTAGCAGCTGTGTAATTTGAGTATAAGTGTTATTACATTTTTTCCTTGTACTGTATAGCATGAGGTGTTGATTCGTAGGCCTAGTGAGGTTTTTGTGATTCATGTGTTTTTATGTCAGTCATTTTTGATAATATTTTGTATCTGTAATAATATATCTTGCATTAACTGAGCATTATCTGGTTTTCTCATTTTATCAAGGCTGACTTAGATAAATTTACTCTTGCTAATTTCGTGTTAATAGAGGCTATTGCAGTTAACCATATATTTAACCTGTTTTTTGCCATTACATTATCCTTATGAGTCCTGAATGTTTAGTTGTTAGTTTGAGCATTAAACTTTAATTTATAATTTTACCTAACTCTTTTGTTTTGAACCTGGAACTTTGCGGGACAGTTTTCTCTGTTCCGTAACATAAATTTGGCGACCTCTTATCAGGATATTCAGGATATTATCATAAGGATATTGCTTGATATTTTGTGACTGTGATTTATTCAAGATGTCTACTATTACTACGCTTGATGAAGCCAAAGATTTTTTGTCAAATGTGCAAACAGTGTGTGATGTAGAAAACAGAACAAAGAATGAACTTAAGCTTGTTGCTCAACAATTGGGAATTGTTGTTCGCTCTCATCATTCTAAAGATCAAATTGTTGGCATGATTAATAAAAGCTTGTTTAATGTAACTCCTCCAAATGAGCAAACGCAGATTGAAATAGCTAAGTTACAGCTAGCTCTGCAGGAGGCTCGTGTTAAGGAGGCTGAGTTTCAGGCAAGTGCTAAGGAGGCTGAGTCTCAGGCTAAGGAGGCTGAGCCTCAGGCTCGTATTCAGGAGGCACAGATACAGGCTCAGGCACAAATTGAACTTGCTAGGATTCAGGCAGACCATGAGTATCGCATGAAACAAGGTGGAACTGGATCATCTAGCTCTGATGATTTTGATGTGGCTAAAAATGTTAAACTTGTCCCTCCTTTTAATGAACCTGATTAAACAAAGTATTTTCAGTTGTTTGGAGAGGGTAGCTATAGGTTTTAATTGGCCCAAAAAGTATTGGCCAGTACTCCTTCAAACTGTTCTCACCGGTAAAGCTCAAGTAACTTATGCATCTTTGCTTCAGGATCAATCTGATAATTATGATGTAGTTAAGAGCTTGATTCTTAAGGCCTATGAGCTTGTTCCTGAAGCCTATAGAGTAAAATTTAGGACAACTTATAAGCAAGATAAGCAATCCCATGTTGAGTATGCAAAAATCAAAGAAGATCTGTTAGAGCAGTGGTTAAATTCTGGATTCTGATTTTGGTAAATTTAAGCAGATGATTTTGCTGGAGGACTTTAAAAGGTGTATTAATAAAGATGTAAGCCTATATCTTGATGAGAAAAGAATAGATAATTTGTCTGATGCTGCAGTTTTAGCTGATGAATATGTTCTCACTCACAAGAGATATTCTAAAGAAAAAAGGAAAGCTGAGAGTAAGTACGTTGCCTCTACTCAGAGTACAGGTAACAGGAATGAGAATAAAGATGATGTTTCTCAGGAAGTAAATACCAGCTTCACCTCTAGATTTCAGAAAAGTAAATGTACTTATTGTAGTAAGCTTGGTCATACTACAGAGAAATGTTTCAGGAGACAGCGTGATGTGAACAAAAAGGAGTCTTTAAATATTCAGTCAATTGGTCTAGTGTCCACCCTTGAGAGTTCCCAGAATTCTTTAACTGAGTTAACTGAACCTGCTTTGAGGGGTAAATTAAATCCTCATGATGAAGCTCCTCTTTTGAGCAGTAACGTGGGTGACACTCTCAAGAGTTCATGTGCTAATTTCCTGTCTGATGGTTTTGTCAGTCCTCTGGACAGTAATGACAGGAAATCAGTTAAAATATATCGTGATACAGGTGCTTGCCAATCCCTTATGCTGACCAGTGTTCTAGGCTCTAATGTTAATTCCTCTGATGAAACTGTAATCTTACAAGGTGTAGGGAATAATTACTTCTCTGTCCCTCTGTGCAGAGTGAATTTAGAGTCTAGTTTTGTTAATGGTTCCGTTATGGTTGGGTTGGTTGAGACACTCCCAATGTCAGGTGTAACTTTCTTACTTGGAAATGATATTGGTGGAAGTCAAGTGTGTCCAGCTCCTCAGTTGTCTAGTGAGCCAGTGGCTCCGACCCAGGATTGTGGTGTCCCTGATGTGTTCTCTGCATGTGCTGTCACTAGGGCTAAGTCTAAAGTTACTGGTGACTTGGAGGATAATGATGATGATGATGTTATCCTAGCTGACACTTTTCTTGCTAATTTGGACCACTCACCAGATGAGACAGTACCCCGTAGTGATGATAATTTGTCTCGTCAAGAGTTGGTTGAGTTGCAGGTTGCTGACCCTGAGTTGAAAGGTCTAACTAACTCTGCTTGCAGTGAGGAAGAGTCAGCTGGTGCTTCTACTTGTTATTATATAAAGTCAGGAGTACTTATGAGGAAATGGAGACCCCCAACAGCATCAGCCGACTGTGAATGGGAGGTTGTACATCAAGTTGTCATCCCTCGTGTTTGTAGGCAGGATATCATTAGAGTGGCTCATGATTCCAGTTTGGCAGGACACCTTGGAGTGAGGAAGACTGTGGCACTCATTTTGAAACACTTCTACTGGCCAGGTATCTTCAGGGATGTTTCCTGGTATTGTAAGTCTTGTCACACCTGTCAAGTTGTGGGGAAGTGTAATCAGACCGAAAAGGTTGCACCTCTAGTTCCCATTCCTCCTTTTGAGGCGCCTTTCACCCGTGTATTGGTGGATATTGTGGGCCCTCTTCCTAAGACTTCTTCAGGATTTTCTTATGTGTTGACCCTGATTGATATGGCTACTCGTTATCCTGAAGCCATTCCACTTAGAAATATCTCAGCAAAGAACGTGGTTAAGGAAATGCTAGGGTTCTTCACAAAGTTTGGTCTGCCCAAGGAGGTACAGTCAGACCGGGAAGTAATTTCATGTCAAATGTTTTCAAGCAGTCTCTGAAAGAGTTGGGCATCACCCAGATCACGTCTTCAGCTTACCATCCCCAGACCCAAGGAGCGTTGGAGAGATATCATCAAACACAAACCGATGCTCAAGAAATACTGTTTGGAACATCAGAAAGACTGGGATAATGGTCTTCCATTCATTGTATTTGCCGCAAGAGAATCTCCAAATGAATCACTGGGCTTCTCACCCTTTGAACTACTGTTTGGCCATGAAGTAAGAGGACCCCTTAAGCTACTCAAGGAATGCTGGCTGTCGGAGGAAGATGACGTCAACCTGCTGGAGTATGTGATGAAGTTCAAAGAACGGCTGTCCACTGCTTTACAGCTGGCGAGAGAGAATTTAGGAGCTGCTCAGGAGAAGATGAAGACTTGGTATGATAAGAAGTCCAGGTTACGCCACTTTCAGCCAGGAGATCAGGTTTTGATTCTGCTACCGGTGCATGGGCAACCTCTTCAAGCCAAGTTTAGTGGTCCTTATTTCGTGGAGAAGAAACTCAGTGATGTCAACTATGTCATCGCCACACCAGATCGTAGAAAGAACAAGCAACTTTGTCACATCAACATGCTAAAGTTATATCACAGGCGGGACGAAAATAACCCAGTCTGCACTGTTGCTGTTCCACCAGAGTCTGCAAGTGAAGTTCTCCCATGCAGCATGAGCCTGAGTGATAGTTTGGGGAAGAATCCTGATATCATGAATGATCTCCAGACCAAGCTTTCTCATCTAGCTCCCGAGGAAAGGCAGGAGTTTTCGGCATTACTGAAGGAGTACCCGCAAGTGTTCCGTGCCACTCCAGGAAGAATCACTGTGTTGATGCATGATGTCGATGTTGGAGATGCAAAGCCAATTAAATTGCCTCCTTACTGTGTGAACCCAGTGAAAGTTCCTCTCATCCAGAAGGAGCTTGGCTACCTGTTGGACCACAAGATGATTGAGCCCTGTCAGAGTGAGTGGAGTTCTCCTGTCACTCTATTCCCTAAGCCAGGTGGGTCACAGCGGCTTTGCATCGACTACAGACGTGTTAATCAGATAACCAAAACAGACACTTACCCTCTCCCTCGCGTGGAAGATTGCATAGACAAGATCGGAAAGGCTAGGTACATAAGTAAGTTTGATTTGTTGAAGGGATACTGGCAAGTACCTATGACTGAACGTGCTAGGGAGATCTCATGTTTTGTAATACTAGGAAAGACTTTTGCACGTTCTGTAATGCCATATGGTATGAAGAATGCACCAGCCACTTTTCAGAAGCTCATGAATGTTGTAACAGAGGGTTTGGCAGGGTGTGTTGTTTATATTGATGATGTATTAATCTTCAGTGACAACTGGAAAGATCACCTATGCCATGTCAGTAAATTTCTTGAGCGTTTGGTTCAGGGTAATCTTGTAGCTAATTTATCAAAGTGTGAGTTTGGTCAAGCTAAAGTTCAGTACCTTGGGTACGTAATTGGTGATAGACATGTTGCACCACCAGCAGCTAAGGTTTAGGTTATAAGTGATCTTCCCAGACCTAAAAGTAGGAAAGAGCTACAAAGATTTTTGGGAATGGTAGGTTATTACAGGAGATTTGTTCTTAACTTTTCAATTCTTGTATCTCCACTTACAGACCTACTGAAAAAGGGAGTTAAATTTGTCTGGACCGATAACTGTGAATCCTCTTTCAGCAAACTTAAAGCTATCCTATTAAGTCAGCCAGTGCTCGCTACTCCAAATTTTGCTAAGCCTTTTAAGATGGCTGTTGACGCAAGTGATACAGGAGCTGGGGCTGCTTTGCTGCAAGAGGATGATCAGGGTATTGAACACCCTGTATCTTATTACAGTAAGAAGTTCACTCCACCTCAAAAGAACTACTCAACTATTAAGAAAGAGCTTTTGGCCTTGATTTTGGGTTTACAGCATTTTTCATTTTATTTGTGTTCTGGTTTTGACCCCATAGTCATTTATACCGATCATAACCCACTGAAATTCCTTAGTAAGTTTAAAGATAAAAATCAGAGATTGACAAGATGGAGTCTACTTTTTCAGGAGTATTCATTAGACATACAACATATCAAGGGGAAAGAAAATGTTATTGCAGATCGCTTATCTAGACTTTAGACAGATTGTTTTAGAGTAATAAGAAATTTCCTTTGTAAATTTCTTTTTTTTTTTGTGGGGAGGTGTTACATAGCCTATGATTTCATCTTCCTTTGTGTAATTCTAAAGTACAGTATGCTGCATGTTTGATCACGAGCGTGTTCTACCTCACTCCCCTCTTCTACCCTTATAATAGTGTAAGTCGTTCTTTCTGTTGTTCAGAGCAGGATTGTCAACTCTTTGTCCCCTATAGCTTCATTTGTGCGTCCTTCTTACAAGTTGTATCAAGCTCTGCCGGCCCCTATATAATGAGCTCAGTCTCTGCATTAATTGCCACATAGATCTACTCCTCATTTTGCTCACATCTCTGTCCTCCCCTGTACAGTTGTTATTATTGTGAGTGCTCAGGAAGTCTCCAGCCATCTAGCAGCTGTGTAATTTGAGTATAAGTGTTATTACATTTTTTCCTTGTACTGTATAGCATGAGGTGTTGATTCGTAGGCCTAGTGAGGTTTTTGTGATTCATGTGTTTTTATGTCAGTCATTTTTGATAATATTTTGTATCTGTAATAATATATCTTGCATTAACTGAGCATTATCTGGTTTTCTCATTTTATCAAGGCTGACTTAGATAAATTTACTCTTGCTAATTTCTGTGTTAATAGAGGCTATTGCAGTTAACCATATATTTAACCTGTTTTTTGCCATTACATTATCCTTATGAGTCCTGAATGTTTAGTTGTTAGTTTGAGCATTAAACTTTAATTTATAATTTTACCTAACTCTTTTGTTTTGAACCTGGAACTTTGCGGGACAGTTTTTCTCTGTTCCGTAACATAAATTTGGCGACCTCTTATCAGGATATTCAGGATATTATCATAAGGATATTGCTTGATATTTTGTGACTGTGATTTATTCAAGATGTCTACTATTACTACGCTTGATGAAGCCAAAGATTTTTTGTCAAATGTGCAAACAGTGTGTGATGTAGAAAACAGAACAAAGAATGAACTTAAGCTTGTTGCTCAACAATTGGGAATTGTTGTTCGCTCTCATCATTCTAAAGATCAAATTGTTGGCATGATTAATAAAAGCTTGTTTAATGTAACTCCTCCAAATGAGCAAACGCAGATTGAAATAGCTAAGTTACAGCTAGCTCTGCAGGAGGCTCGTGTTAAGGAGGCTGAGTTTCAGGCAAGTGCTAAGGAGGCTGAGTCTCAGGCTAAGGAGGCTGAGCCTCAGGCTCGTATTCAGGAGGCACAGATACAGGCTCAGGCACAAATTGAACTTGCTAGGATTCAGGCAGACCATGAGTATCGCATGAAACAAGGTGGAACTGGATCATCTAGCTCTGATGATTTTGATGTGGCTAAAAATGTTAAACTTGTCCCTCCTTTTAATGAACCTGATTAAACAAAGTATTTTCAGTTGTTTGAGAGGGTAGCTATAGGTTTTAATTGGCCCAAAAAGTATTGGCCAGTACTCCTTCAAACTGTTCTCACCGGTAAAGCTCAAGTAACTTATGCATCTTTGCTTCAGGATCAATCTGATAATTATGATGTAGTTAAGAGCTTGATTCTTAAGGCCTATGAGCTTGTTCCTGAAGCCTATAGAGTAAAATTTAGGACAACTTATAAGCAAGATAAGCAATCCCATGTTGAGTATGCAAAAATCAAAGAAGATCTGTTAGAGCAGTGGTTAAATTCTGGATTCTGATTTTGGTAAATTTAAGCAGATGATTTTGCTGGAGGACTTTAAAAGGTGTATTAATAAAGATGTAAGCCTATATCTTGATGAGAAAAGAATAGATAATTTGTCTGATGCTGCAGTTTTAGCTGATGAATATGTTCTCACTCACAAGAGATATTCTAAAGAAAAAAGGAAAGCTGAGAGTAAGTACGTTGCCTCTACTCAGAGTACAGGTAACAGGAATGAGAATAAAGATGATGTTTCTCAGGAAGTAAATACCAGCTTCACCTCTAGATTTCAGAAAAGTAAATGTACTTATTGTAGTAAGCTTGGTCATACTACAGAGAAATGTTTCAGGAGACAGCGTGATGTGAACAAAAAGGAGTCTTTAAATATTCAGTCAATTGGTCTAGTGTCCACCCTTGAGAGTTCCCAGAATTCTTTAACTGAGTTAACTGAACCTGCTTTGAGGGGTAAATTAAATCCTCATGATGAAGCTCCTCTTTTGAGCAGTAACGTGGGTGACACTCTCAAGAGTTCATGTGCTAATTTCCTGTCTGATGGTTTTGTCAGTCCTCTGGACAGTGATGACAGGAAATCAGTTAAAATATATCGTGATACAGGTGCTTGCCAATCCCTTATGCTGACCAGTGTTCTAGGCTCTAATGTTAATTCCTCTGATGAAACTGTAATCTTACAAGGTGTAGGGAATAATTACTTCTCTGTCCCTCTGTGCAGAGTGAATTTAGAGTCTAGTTTTGTTAATGGTTCCGTTATGGTTGGGTTGGTTGAGACACTCCCAATGTCAGGTGTAACTTTCTTACTTGGAAATGATATTGGTGGAAGTCAAGTGTGTCCAGCTCCTCAGTTGTCTAGTGAGCCAGTGGCTCCGACCCAGGATTGTGGTGTCCCTGATGTGTTCTCTGCATGTGCTGTCACTAGGGCTAAGTCTAAAGTTACTGGTGACTTGGAGGATAATGATGATGATGATGTTATCCTAGCTGACACTTTTCTTGCTAATTTGGACCACTCACCAGATGAGACAGTACCCCGTAGTGATGATAATTTGTCTCGTCAAGAGTTGGTTGAGTTGCAGGTTGCTGACCCTGAGTTGAAAGGTCTAACTAACTCTGCTTGCAGTGAGGAAGAGTCAGCTGGTGCTTCTACTTGTTATTATATAAAGTCAGGAGTACTTATGAGGAAATGGAGACCCCCAACAGCATCAGCCGACTGTGAATGGGAGGTTGTACATCAAGTTGTCATCCCTCGTGTTTGTAGGCAGGATATCATTAGAGTGGCTCATGATTCCAGTTTGGCAGGACACCTTGGAGTGAGGAAGACTGTGGCACTCATTTTGAAACACTTCTACTGGCCAGGTATCTTCAGGGATGTTTCCTGGTATTGTAAGTCTTGTCACACCTGTCAAGTTGTGGGGAAGTGTAATCAGACCGAAAAGGTTGCACCTCTAGTTCCCATTCCTCCTTTTGAGGCGCCTTTCACCCGTGTGTTGGTGGATATTGTGGGCCCTCTTCCTAAGACTTCTTCAGGATTTTCTTATGTGTTGACCCTGATTGATATGGCTACTCGTTATCCTGAAGCCATTCCACTTAGAAATATCTCAGCAAAGAACGTGGTTAAGGAAATGCTAGGGTTCTTCACAAAGTTTGGTCTGCCCAAGGAGGTACAGTCAGACCGGGGAAGTAATTTCATGTCAAATGTTTTCAAGCAGTCTCTGAAAGAGTTGGGCATCACCCAGATCACGTCTTCAGCTTACCATCCCCAGACCCAAGGAGCGTTGGAGAGATATCATCAAACACAAACCGATGCTCAAGAAATACTGTTTGGAACATCAGAAAGACTGGGATAATGGTCTTCCATTCATTGTATTTGCCGCAAGAGAATCTCCAAATGAATCACTGGGCTTCTCACCCTTTGAACTACTGTTTGGCCATGAAGTAAGAGGACCCCTTAAGCTACTCAAGGAATGCTGGCTGTCGGAGGAAGATGACGTCAACCTGCTGGAGTATGTGATGAAGTTCAAAGAACGGCTGTCCACTGCTTTACAGCTGGCGAGAGAGAATTTAGGAGCTGCTCAGGAGAAGATGAAGACTTGGTATGATAAGAAGTCCAGGTTACGCCACTTTCAGCCAGGAGATCAGGTTTTGATTCTGCTACCGGTGCATGGGCAACCTCTTCAAGCCAAGTTTAGTGGTCCTTATTTCGTGGAGAAGAAACTCAGTGATGTCAACTATGTCATCGCCACACCAGATCGTAGAAAGAACAAGCAACTTTGTCACATCAACATGCTAAAGTTATATCACAGGCGGGACGAAAATAACCCAGTCTGCACTGTTGCTGTTCCACCAGAGTCTGCAAGTGAAGTTCTCCCATGCAGCATGAGCCTGAGTGATAGTTTGGGGAAGAATCCTGATATCATGAATGATCTCCAGACCAAGCTTTCTCATCTAGCTCCCGAGGAAAGGCAGGAGTTTTCGGCATTACTGAAGGAGTACCCGCAAGTGTTCCGTGCCACTCCAGGAAGAATCACTGTGTTGATGCATGATGTCGATGTTGGAGACGCAAACCAATTAAATTGCCTCCTTACTGTGTGAACCCAGTGAAAGTTCCTCTCATCCAGAAGGAGCTTGGCTACCTGTTGGACCACAAGATGATTGAGCCCTGTCAGAGTGAGTGGAGTTCTCCTGTCACTCTATTCCCTAAGCCAGGTGGGTCACAGCGGCTTTGCATCGACTACAGACGTGTTAATCAGATAACCAAAACAGACACTTACCCTCTCCCTCGCGTGGAAGATTGCATAGACAAGATCGGAAAGGCTAGGTACATAAGTAAGTTTGATTTGTTGAAGGGATACTGGCAAGTACCTATGACTGAACGTGCTAGGGAGATCTCATGTTTTGTAATACTAGGAAAGACTTTTGCACGTTCTGTAATGCCATATGGTATGAAGAATGCACCAGCCACTTTTCAGAAGCTCATGAATGTTGTAACAGAGGGTTTGGCAGGGTGTGTTGTTTATATTGATGATGTATTAATCATCAGTGACAACTGGAAAGATCACCTATGCCATGTCAGTAAATTTCTTGAGCGTTTGGTTCAGGGTAATCTTGTAGCTAATTTATCAAAGTGTGAGTTTGGTCAAGCTAAAGTTCAGTACCTTGGGTACGTAATTGGTGATAGACATGTTGCACCACCAGCAGCTAAGGTTTAGGTTATAAGTGATCTTCCCAGACCTAAAAGTAGGAAAGAGCTACAAAGATTTTTGGGAATGGTAGGTTATTACAGGAGATTTGTTCTTAACTTTTCAATTCTTGTATCTCCACTTACAGACCTACTGAAAAAGGGAGTTAAATTTGTCTGGACCGATAACTGTGAATCCTCTTTCAGCAAACTTAAAGCTATCCTATTAAGTCAGCCAGTGCTCGCTACTCCAAATTTTGCTAAGCCTTTTAAGATGGCTGTTGACGCAAGTGATACAGGAGCTGGGGCTGTTTTGCTGCAAGAGGATGATCAGGGTATTGAACACCCTGTATCTTATTACAGTAAGAAGTTCACTCCACCTCAAAAGAACTACTCAACTATTAAGAAAGAGCTTTTGGCCTTGATTTTGGGTTTACAGCATTTTTCATTTTATTTGTGTTCTGGTTTTGACCCCATAGTCATTTATACCGATCATAACCCACTGAAATTCCTTAGTAAGTTTAAAGATAAAAATCAGAGATTGACAAGATGGAGTCTACTTTTTCAGGAGTATTCATTAGACATACAACATATCAAGGGGAAAGAAAATGTTATTGCAGATCGCTTATCTAGACTTTAGACAGATTGTTTTAGAGTAATAAGAAATTTCCTTTGTAAATTTCTTTTTTTTTTTTGTGGGGAGGTGTTACATAGCCTATGATTTCATCTTCCTTTGTGTAATTCTAAAGTACAGTATGCTGCATGTTTGATCACGAGCGTGTACCCTTATAGTAGTGTAAGTCGTTCTTTCTGTTGTTCAGAGCAGGATTGTCAACTCTTTGTCCCCTATAGCTTCATTTGCGCGTCCTTCTTACAAGTTGTATCAAGCTCTGCCGGCCCCTATATAATGAGCTCAGTCTCTGCATTAATTGCCACATAGATCTACTCCTCATTTTGCTCACATCTCTGTCCTCCCCTGTACAGTTGTTATTATTGTGAGTGCTCAGGAAGTCTCCAGCCATCTAGCAGCTGTGTAATTTGAGTATAAGTGTTATTACATTTTTTCCTTGTACTGTATAGCATGAGGTGTTGATTCGTAGGCCTAGTGAGGTTTTTGTGATTCATGTGTTTTTATGTCAGTCATTTTTGATAATATTTTGTATCTGTAATAATATATCTTGCATTAACTGAGCATTATCTGGTTTTCTCATTTTATCAAGGCTGACTTAGATAAATTTACTCTTGCTAATTTCGTGTTAATAGAGGCTATTGCAGTTAACCATATATTTAACCTGTTTTTTGCCATTACATTATCCTTATGAGTCCTGAATGTTTAGTTGTTAGTTTGAGCATTAAACTTTAACTTATAATTTTACCTAACTCTTTTGTTTTGAACATGGAACTTTGCGGGACAGTTTTCTCTGTTCCGTAACAATATATATATATATATATATATATATATATATATATATATATATATATATATATTAATAAAAATAAAAATGAAAAAGGAAGAGCACCAAACTTGTCAGAGAGAATAAACTTGGGAATTTTTTTAGGAGAGGCAGAAGGGGATTAGCTGTGCACCATGTAATCTGTATTCTACGGATCATTTGTAGAAAGAACATTTACGGTCGCCGAATGTTCGCATTAATAAGCAAAATTCTCACTGTCGTCGACCTTCCATTGAACCTGGAAATAATTAATGCTAAGTTTGTTATAGCCTTTAGTCTCGGAATATTTGTCCAGCCATCTTTTAAACGTGTCAATAGTTTTTGCACTAACTACTGCTACTGGTAACTTATTCCATTATTCCACTACGTGAATATTCAAGTAATTGTCCTTATATTAGTGTTGCATCTCCTGCCTTTGAGTTTCACTCAGTAATTAGTAACATTCTGTATTTGAAACAAGTTGTCGTATCCAACATCACCGAATTTGTAAGAAAAAAAAAAATTTCTTTTATTAGATATTCTCTGAGACATCGCTGTTTACGAGGTCGCTCTTCGTAGGGTAATGTCACAGGGATGGGATTATTTTTGTGGCTCTGCTTTGCACTATCTCGAGTTTGTCTTCATGCATAGTAAGTTTCGGGAACCAGACCTGCACACATTATTCTAAATGTGGTCTAACTAATGACGTGTAAAGTCTAGAGATAATGCTGGACGTTTTGTGATCGAAGTTCCCTGTGATGAAAACAAGCACTTTATTTGCCCTGTTACTCGCTACAATATACTGTTTTTGGGTTCTGAGTTTATTTAAAATAACTCAGAAATCTTTCTCGCGCTATACAATCGTCATTGGGCTGTCGAACACGTGGTATTAATATTTAAGATTGTTGTCGCCGAAGTGCATTACCTTACTGTACTTTTTTTCTACGTTAAATTATTCATATCGACAAGTTATGCTCCAGTTAGTAAACTTATCCCGATTGATATTGTAGGTTTACTGTTCACTTAAATAATTACTCTGCCTCCTGTCATCGTGTTCATGTTTTGCAACCTTAGAAATGAATTAATTTTCTATATAATTTATATAAATAGTGGAAAAGTCCTGTTCCTAGAACTGTCCCTTGAGAACTGATAATTCCAGCCACTCTGATTATTCGCCATTGATCACGACACGTTTGCGTGGGAGAAAAATGTGTCAAGACTACAAGGTAATTCATTGATTATTTTTATTTAAATAATGCCAAATCAGCATGACATGCATTCGAAACCATTACGGAGCTACAGTAACTAATAATCATTTGGGGAAAAACTATATTCCCTCCTTACTGATTGAAAACTGATCCAGGAAAAACCTAATTACCTGGAGTTTCCATGGGATGCCCCGTATAAAATGGCTTAGAATGTAGCCAAAAGGTGAGTATTCCAGTGGGCCTACTATGCTAATTGCCTGATGCTGCATACTGTAAAAAATGGGCTCGATAAGTAAACCCTCAAGCATTTCTGTCCCTGCCCAGCAACGACCCCTTTTCCCGCGACAACCGCACTCACATCTTGGCTCTTCACCTTACCCTTGACTTTCTTCTCCCTCCCATCACGGTCACTTCATCCTCAAACATGCCCCTTGTCAGTCTCGCATTTAATACTTTCTGCAGATTCTGAACCATCTCAGTCCGTCGGTAGTGTTTTTCGGAAGAGATGCTTAACTCCCATTGGCCTTAGCAACTATAGCGAAGTCCATGTTTGGGAACCCCCAATGACTTCATTGACTTTAGGGAAGCCCCTATTAGGGGCCTGAAGCTCCATTAGTTGTGTAGTACTAATGGAACTGTTCTAGTACCATCAACCAAACAACATTACGCCACATTCCTCACTGATCTTTCCACTTGTCTTGTTGGTATGAAATGTCAGAAAAGAAATCTGCAGTACTGTAAAAAACATTCGTAGAACAAGTCATAACAAAACAATATTCTCCTAGGAATAAAATGGCGCAAAGAAAACTGACAGGATAGTATGATCTATCTAAAAACAATTCACAATGAAAATCAAGTAATCACCATCCATTATGCCACGTTAGCATACAACTGTATAGATAGATAGATGGATAGATAGATATAGATATAGATATATAGATAGATAGACAGATATAGATATAAATTGTTAAGCAACTCTTATTAAATTCCAGCTAATGCCAGGTTATTTTTATACAGCTTATAGTGAGTCACAGGTGCTCTGTATTAAGTTTTGATCTTACACGCTCAGAAAACTCAACAAGGTACAGGTTGGAGCTTCAGTTCTTTACTTTCTATTGGGCTACAGAGAATAGGGAACTGAAGCTCTATCCTGTGTCTCTTCCGCACTCAACATTCCACTTGTTGCAATGGATCAGCTGTAGAAACTCTGCAACCTTTTCCTTGTGGGTTTATTTGTACACATACTTAATACTGTCTTTAATATCATGAAATAATCTGAGAGAGAGAGAGAGAGAGAGAGAGAGATGAAGTACTCACCAAGTAATGTGCTGTTGGTGATGATTTGAAACATCTTGCCTGGGTCCATGATGATTTGAGGTGTATCTTGGATTGCCTTTCCACTGCTTCAGTATGCTTTTTTTTTACCTTTTTCTGTTTTTTTTTTTTTTTTGGCAACGTTTTGTATTTTATTTCTTTGAGTTGTTTCACTATTTCTTTTCCTTGCCTCAGTCTAAGTCTTTCTTCTTTACTTTTGTGGTGTCCTTCCCTCTTTGATTTTGTTATTGTTTTCTTTGTTCCTAATTTCTTTATAATGTAGTATTCTGACTTTCTTTTATATTTTTGCTATTTTTCTTGAAAATTTCATGTCTTTATTTTCTGTTGACCTTTTGTCCTATTATTTTCACATCTTTCTGCTTTATTAGGTATTGTTTAGCCCTTTCATATATTTGTTTCAAACAATTCCTGGTGTAAACTTCATTTGTTTGCTCTCACATGTTTTTTCCTTTTCTTCCCTGCTTTGTTTCCCTTTTCCACACTCTACCCCTGTATATGTCTACTTAAACTTTCCCTTCTATACATAAATTTCTGTTATTTTTCTAGTAATTTTCTTTGCTTTGTCATCAATTCATAATCGTATGCTTAGTTTTCATTGTTTCTTCAACGTCCATTTTATTATTATCTCAATTGATTTCTGTCTTAATCAGATTTTCATTAATTTATCTTTTTTTCCTTCTAGGCTTTTATCACCAACTCTCTGTTATTTCTTTAGTCTGTTTCTACATTTCTTTTGCTATTTTTTTCACGTCAAGATTTTTAGTTGCATTATGCTGATGTTCTAGGGATGTTCAAGGCCTCGATTTTAAACTTCACAAGTTAAAGCCTTCTGTAGATGTTCTAACGCTGTACAGGAATTAAAATAATAATAATAATAATGTCAAGATTTCACTATGATGGTTTACCCTAAAGAATAAGAGAATGGGAATTATAGTACAATAGTTATATCTAAAACCTCATTTGGGTGTTTTTTTTTTTTTTTTTGAGGTTATGATTGTTAATGTTCGTTTATTATAAAACAAGTATTCAAATTATGGGTCTGAATTGTTATTGCTTATATTTGTATGGAATATTTTTCCCTGATGTGACGTCAGTTTTCCAGAGCGCGCCACCAGAGGTGACGAGAGGCCCTGGAAGGCAACAGCTGGTAGAGTAGTGCAGGTCTCACCACAGACAGGATTACCACCGGGAGTGGACAGTATCGGCGAAGCAGCTGTGTGTTGACGAGGATATTGTCGGTGTACAGTGCATCTGAAGTGGCATCGGTGCACAGTGGAGTTAATTTCATATTTGTGGCTATGACTTTAAGTATTTTGCCATGTAACTGGTGACTAAAGGGAGCCGTCACACACAGCTTGCCAGCCAGATATATTCCATATGTTTCCCGAGATGGAGTCTCTGTTCGGTGGAGCCTGGACTGCTTCTCTTTAGGTTAGGTTTTTGCACTGATTCGGGTGGGGGATTAATTGTATATAATTAGGTTAAGGAGATATTTGTAATTACATACTTGTACATGCCAAGTAAATGTCGGATATTTCATGTTCATTTTCTATACCTGGGTCTGCAAGCTTTCCTACACTGTCAAACATGACATTTTGGGGGCCTGTCCCGGATAGTTTGTAGACTCTGGGTCGGAATGTGGTGAAATATTCGACTGTGCTGATCAATAATGTCTGACACGGATATTAATGTGTTGATAGCTGCAGGTGAGAAACTAGGACTTAGTGGTTCAGTTACAAGCCTTTATTAAATTTGAGCGTGATGCGGCTAGAGATAGACGAGCAGAAGAGAGACATGCTCGAATGAGCATTGCTGCTGATGAAAAACGTAAGGCTGAAGCAGAACTTGAAGCAAAGAAACTTGAGTTCCAGATGAAATTACAGTGCCCTAGCGGTAGGTCTGCATCAGAGCCAACAACACAGCCTGTATCCAGAATGAAGCTACCGGTATTCCAGGAAGATCGGGATGACATGGATGCATTTTTAGCAAGGTATGAGAGGTATGCAGAGACACAAGACTGGCCAAGAAGCGAGTGGTCGACTCATCTCAGTATGTTGCTGACAGGAAAAGGGCTGCAAGCATTTGTGAGTATGAGTTCGGAGGATTATCAAGACTATACAAAGGTCAAAGAGATACTACTGCAAAGATACATGATGACAGAAGAGGCGTTTAGGAAAAAGTTTAGATTTGAGAAGCCTGAACCAGATGAAACGGTTCAGCAGTATGTGTCCAGGTTGAGACGATATTTAAGCAAATGGATCGAGCTAGCATATGTTTCGAAAACCTTTGAGGGTATTGTTGATTTAATGTTAAGAGAACAGTTTTTTAATAGATGTCCAACAGAGTTAGCCGTTTTCCTTAAAGATAGGTCACCCAAGGACATGAATGAAGCTGAAGCACTTGCAGAGCGTTACCTGGACTCTCGTTCATCTTCGCTTGCCAGTAAGAACTGTGTGAAGCAACCCTCCCTTCCTGCAAGTGAAATGAAACCGGCCACCCGAGTCGATAAGCAAGGTGCACGGGAGCACAGAGAGGCGTGTGTGCTTTTTATGTAATCGTCAGGGTCACATAGCCAGAGACTGTCTTGTGTTTGGAAGAGGGCGAAGGGAACCATCGAAAATGGGTCCGGAGAAGTCGCTTAGGATAAAGGAAGACAAGGCAGCAGCTTTTGAAGAGGAGAAAGTAGTGTACCTGGCCAGTGGGGAGAAAATACCTTTAGTAGTGGGTGTTTGTGAAACTACAAATGGGCTGAAGATTGTAAAAGGGTATATTGGTAATCAAGAAGTAGAGGTAATGAGGGATACAGGATGAACTGGTGTTCTAGTGAAAAGGAAATTTGTAAAACCTGACGATTTGTCAGGAAACTTGCGGCGTTGTGTGCTAGCAGATAAAACCGCTCGGATTTGCGAGGTAGCAAAGTTACAAGTTAACACTCCTTATTATGTAGGAGAAGTCACCGCAACGTGTTTAGATGATACTGTCTGTGACTTGATTATTGGTAATATTCCAGGAGTAACCAATGACGAGCGACAAATGGATAACCTTGCTGCTGTTGTGGTGACAAGGGGACAAGCAAATAAGGACAAAACACTGTCGGCATTAAGAGTGCCAAGAATTCCACGAGTAGCTGGGAGTGTTGAGGAACTAAGGACATTCCAGGAAGCAGACCACAGTTTGGACAGCCTCCATAAGCATGTGGGAAAGGCTCCACGGGGAAGAGATAATGCAAAAGTGGTGATTGTTGATGGTATTCTTTACAAACAGGTGTACCAGAATGGAGAAGTTAATCAAGTCATAGTCCCAGAGACGTGGCGACAACAAGTTCTGTGTTTGGCTCACGAAGGTCTGATGGGAGGTCACCTGGGAATTAAGAAGACTGGTGACAGGATCCTCAGCTGTTTCTACTGGCCAGGGGTGTACGGGGATGTAAAGAGGTTTTGTCGGAGCTGTGATGTTTGTCAGAGGATTGAGCCACGTGGGAGATTTACAAAAGTGCCACTTGGTGAATTGCCACTTATTGATGCCCCTTTCCGAAAGGTAGCTGTAGACTTGGTTGGACCACTTAACCCGAGAACTGATAGAGGTAACCGTTATATATTAACAATAGTGGACTATGCAACCAGGTACCCAGGGGCAGTTGCCCTTCCTAGCATTGAAACCGAGAGAGTAGCGGATGCAATGTTAGAGGTATTTTCACGTGTTGGATTACCTGAGGAAATACTGAGTGATCGTGGGACACAATTTACTTCTGAACTCATGGAAGAAATATGCAGGCTGATTAGTGTGAAGCAATTACACACTACTCTATACAGTCCCAGGCACAACAGATTGAATGAGCGCTTCAATGGAACACTGAAATCTATGTTGCGACGGATGTGTCAGGAGAGGCCTCGAGACCAGGACCGGTATCTACCAGCTTTGATGTTTACCTATAGGGAAGTACCACAAGCCAGCACGGGATTCGCACCATTTGATTTGTTGTATGGTAGAACGGTTCGTGGACCCATGCAAGTGCTGAAGGAAATATGGACCGGGCCAGTTGAACATGACGTGCACAATACATATCAGTATGTCTTCGACCTCCAGAGCAAGTTAGAAGAAACCTGTCGTCTTGCTCAGGAGAGTCTTTCAGAGGCAAGAGAATGTTACAAGCATCACTATAACAAGAAGGCAAAGCCCCGTAAATTGGTTGTGGGTGACAAGGTCCTGCTACTATTGCCTACAGACAATAATAAGTTACTCTTGCAGTGGAAGGGGCCATTTGAAGTGGTCCAAGTGATAGGTGATATGGCTTACAAAGTGCAGATTGGGAACCATAACAAGATCTTTCACGTGAACCTTCTCAAAAAGTATGAAGAGGCAGAGGAGAATCGTGAATCACAGGTTTCTGCTTTGGCTGTGGTGGACGATGATGAGGATCAAGAAGAGATGCTGCTTCATCCAGTATTAGAGGACCGGGAAACCTACAAGGACGTCAACATTAACCCTGAACTATCATTGGAGCAACAGCAGGAACTACAGTCATTAGTAGAGGAGTATGCTGACATATTCTCAGATCAACCAGGTCTAACTTACCTTGAGGAACACAAAATTGAAGTAACAACTGAAAAGCCTATCTACGTGAAACCCTACGTTTTGCCACATGCGACAAGGGAAACTGCAAGGAAAGAAATTCTAAAGATGCTGGACATGGGCATAATTGAAAGGGCCAAATCTCCTTACAATGCACCTATTGTATTGGTAAGGAAAAAAGATGGAAATGTAAGGTTCTGTGTCAATTATAGGCAGTTGAACAAGGTAACTGTATTTGATGCGGAACCCATGACCCGACAGGAGGACATCATGGTAAAATTACAAGGTAAGCGGATCTTCTCTTCATTTGATTTTACTAAAGGTTACTGGCAGATTGGCATGAATCCTGAGTCGAGACCAAAGACTGCATTCTCAACTCCAGACGGCAGCTTCCAGTTCGTCAGAATGCCATTCGGCCTGGTCAACTCTCCTGCTTCCTACAACCGAATGATGCGGAAACTCAACGATGGTAAGGAAGACAGAGATAATTACATGGACGACCTGCTGGTTCACACGACAGATTGGAAGAGACATGTCGATGTTCTGAGGGAATTGTTCCAAGATGTTCGGGACGCTGGGTTGACAGTGCGACCTACAAAGTGTTTTGTTGGATATACGTCCGTAGCTTTTCTAGGATTAAGAGTAGGAGAAAATGTAATAGAGGTGGATCAGGAAAAGTTGGATAAGGTATTAAATGCAGAACCACCCCGAACAAAGAAGCAAGTTAGAGCATTCCTTGGAATGACAGGATGGTATAGGAAATTTATTGATAATTATTCTACCATTGCCTTCCCGCTGACTGAGCTGACAAAGAAAGCCATGCCAAACAACGTGCAATGGGATGCAAAACATCAGCAAGCATTTGAAGAACTCAAAAACAGAATTTGTCGTGCTCCAGTGCTCAGGATGCCTGATTTTGCTAAATCCTTTATTCTACAGACTGATGCGTCATCCACAGGACTGGGAGCTGTGCTGATGCAGGAGTTTGAAGACGGAAAGTTTCCTATCTCATACGCCAGCAGGAAGTTGACACATAGAGAAACTAAGTATTCTACAGTTGAACGTGAAGCTCTTGGGATCGTGTTTGGTGTGAAACATTTTGAGGATTATTTGTATGGTACAGAGTTCATTATTTACACTGATCACAGAGCATTGGAATATATGAATAACAAATCCTTGGATAATTGTAGGATACTTAGATGGTCGTTATTCTTGCAGAATTTTAGATTTAATGTGAAGGCGATTAAAGGGTGTGAGAATGTAATAGCAGATTATTTGAGCAGGGTTTAAACAAACTTTGTTTGTTTTGAAGGGGGGGATAATGTCGATTTCACTATGATGGTTTACCCTAAAGAATAAGAGAATGGGAATTATAGTACAATAGTTATATCTAAAACCTCATTTGGGTGTTTTTTTTTTTTTGTTTTTTTTTTGAGGTTATGATTGTTAATGTTCGTTTATTATAAAACAAGTATTCAAATTATGGGTCTGAATTGTTATTGCTTATATTTGTATGGAATATTTTTCCCTGATGTGACGTCAGTTTTCCAGAGCGCGCCACCAGAGGTGACGAGAGGCCCTGGAAGGCAACAGCTGGGAGAGTAGTGCAGGTCTCACCACAGACAGGATTACCACCGGGAGTGGACAGTATCGGCGAAGCAGCTGTGTGTTGACGAGGATATTGTCGGTGTACAGTGCATCTGAAGTGGGATCGGTGCACAGTGGAGTTAATTTCATATTTGTGACTGTGACTTTAAGTATTTTGCCATGTAACTGGTGACTAAAGGGAGCCGTCACACACAGCTTGCCAGCCAGATATATTCCATATGTTTCCCGAGATGGAGTCTCTGTTCGGTGGAGCCTGGACTGCTTCTCTTTAGGTTAGGTTTTTGCACTGATTCGGGTGGGGGGTTAATTGTATATAATTAGGTTAAGGAGATATTTGTAATTACATACTTGTACATGCTAAGTAAATGTCGGATATTTCATGTTCATTTTCTATACCTGGGTCTGCAAGCTTTCCTACACTGTCAAACATGACAAATAATAATAATAATAATAATAATATAGTGCATTGCGTGAGGTATTCTGGCGCTGCTCTCGTACTGTTCAAGTTCGCAAAGGTAAAAATGTTCATGTAATGATGTTCTAGTTATGTTCTAATGTGCTCTAGTTCAAAAAAGTTCACAGTACACTGTATTAAGGTATTCTGCTGTTGACCAAGTTCTCAGTATTTAAACAAACGTGTAAGCAAAGATATTCTATTGCTGCTCAAGTCGTCAAAAGCTCAATATCACAAGAATCCTCCAGTGGTAACTTTATAGACTCAAAATTATCGACTGCATATTACATTTCAGGATCCTCTTGTACGCAAATGACGCACACTATGTCGAAATTAATAAGAGATACATAGCGTATAAGAAAATGTTAATGTGTTTTATGCTAAATAGATACCAAAGAAAATATTTTTACAAAACATATGTCACCAAGAATACGACCACACTGTGAACAAGTAGCTTCAAGTTACATACAAAATGTGAAGAACAATGACGTTTCATGTTCAACCCTTGGCCAAGACTTGGAGAGCTTTGCGATTTTTCTCTTAATACTAGATGACTTTCCTCAGCTCAGCTCAGAAACTCGCAGCAACCAAAGAGTAAATATGATGTACAGGAAGGATTAGGAAAAAAAAAAGTGGCCAGTCTCCCCACATCTGTTACTTCCGCTGCAGATATGAATCTCATTTATGGTTTGGCCATCTTAGAGGATATTTCGTCCTATTTTAACTTCTGAAGGTCGATAGCAATATAGGTGAGGATCACTAGCACAATAGTCTAGTGCTGTTACAGCTTAGTAATCATCATGGAAAGATTGCAGCCTTAGGGAATGTTGAAGAAAATTTATTCAACTGAGGTAAATATAGACAGCACAAGAGTTTCTCTCTCTCTCTCTCTCTCTCTCTCTCTCTCTCTCTCTCTCTCTCTCTCTCTCTCTCTCTCTAAGGTGGTCACGGTAAAAACTTAGTACAACTGATTGCGCTGCTGGTCGTAATGATGGTAATGGAAGTGAATGTAGTGAGGATGAAAATGTTGTTGTTGTTATTATTATTTTTGCTGGTAGTTATGTCAGTGGTAGTAATGGTGTGACTGGCAGGTAAGCTTACTGACACAAGTAATTTTTCAGTGTAACTTTGTTTGTTGCAGTATGATGTTTCGGTAAAAAACAGCTGTGCCGCCTTGTCCACAATGTAGTTACTTGTACTTATTGGTACGTTAAATATATCATTTTAAGATTATTTGCATATGCACTCTCAAAAAAACTGAATGTTGCGTTTCAACATTTCTTTCATGTTCCACAAATACATCCCATAGTGAGGCACACGGTATGCTTTAAATAATACTGCATCATATGTGAATTAATATTCTTAAGCCTACTAATTAAATAAATAAATGTGGCGTATAGTTAGTACAATCTAAACTCGATATAATGTTTATTTAATAAATTATCTTCGTTTATCTGTCGTAAATAAATTATCGTGATTAATATGTCCCTATACTGATTCAAATAAACGATACCTTGTGCCAATTATCGTTTGTTTCATTGTCATAATTTCTTGTGTACTTTGTTAACTGTCAAATTCACATCAATCTTTTTCTTCAGACAAGTTACATAAGGTTTCAGTATTTTCCTTTCCCTCAGCTACAAAGGTTAGGTTATATAATCTGCATATATAGATATGTTAGTTCTTGTTATTCCAAGGTAGCAAAATATATTAGCATCTGTTACAGTTCTTGTAACATCATGTTCTCTATACCTCATTTCAGTTATTATTATTATTATTATTATTATTATTATTTATTATTATTATTATTATTATCTACCTATCTATTTATCTATTGTCAGACGCCTCAATCCCATGCGGGGTGGCCACAAACAAATCGCCTCCACGTCACCCTGTCCCCCGTCATGTCACTGCCCTCCTCCTAGCTCACACCCCCTCCCTCATATACCTCTCCAGTCCATTCCTCCATCTCATCCTTGGCATCCACCTCACTCACATACAATCTCCTCGTCAGTCTCTCAATCTCCATCCTCTCCACATGGCCAAACCACCTCAGTGTGTTTCTCCTAACGCTTCATATCACATCCACATCCACACCACACCGCTCCTTCACATCCTCATTTGTCAGTCTGCCTCTCCATGTGACTCCACATGCTCCTCTCAAATAACTCATTTCCACTGCTCTCACTCTAGACTTATGTCCCTCCAACAAGGTCCAAGCTTCACTTCCATACGTCAGAGTTGGTATCACACATCTATCATGCAGTAACTTTTTGACTTCCATGCTCACTTCCCTGTTTCTTATCATTGCATTCAAGAAACCAGCAACCTTTTTTCCTTGTTGTACCCTTTCAAGCACTTCACCCTCCAAATTTCCATCCTTACTCATCACACTACCCGAGTAATTAAACGTACTCGCATTTTCCATTTCCTCACCATCCAACCTCAATGTACATTCACTGACTTCACTTCTCTGCAAGTCCATACCTTTACTCTTCCCTACATTTATCTTTAGATTCCGTTTCTTACACACTCTCCCAAACTCATCCACCAAGCCTTGTAGCTCCCCTTCGTCTTCACTTAACAACACAGTATCATCTGCAAACAACAGTACAGGGAGTTTCCAAACACTGCCCTCTCTCATTAGGGCCACTCCAATATCCACTGCCCAACCTAGTATCTCATTTATAATCCCATCCATATATAGACTGAATAACCATGGAGACATGACACATCCTTGTTTCAACCCAACCTTCAAACAGAAAAATTCACTCAGTTCACTATCCAAACGCACTGCAGCCGTAGCACCCTCATACATACTCCTCACAGCATTCAACAACTTCCCATGTACTACATATATTCTTAATACTTTCCACAATTCTTGCCTAACCACTCTGTCATATGCTTTCTCCAAATCCATGAAGGCTGCATACAACTTCTTTCCCTTCTCTAGAAACTTTTCCACTAAGGATCTAAGAATGAATTTCTGATCTATCCAACCTCTTCCCTTCCTAAAACCTCCCTCTTCTTCTCCAACTAATTTCTGTTATTTCCCTAACTGTCAATAAGTATCCCACCATACACTTTTCCTAATACACTAAGAAGACAAATGCCCCGATGATTACCACACATTTCTTTTTCCCCTTTTCCTTCGTACAAGGGAACAATCATACTTGACTGCCAAGCCTCCGGGACTCTACCTTCCTCGCAGGCCAACCTGCACATCTTCCACATCCATTCTACAACCATCTCTCCCTCATGCTTCAGCATTTCACCACACACTCCATCAACTCCTGGGGCTTTCCCCATTATAACTTTCTTCATTGCTTCTACAACTTCCATCCTACTCATTTCCTCCTCTCTTCTCACATCCCTCCTTCTCCCAGCCAATCCCCAGCCACTTATACTTGCATTACTTTCATTCCCTATGTTCAACATTTCATTAAAGTGTTCTCTCCATCTTCGCATTTTTTCTCCCTTCTTCACTAGTAATCTACTATCTTTCGATCCCCGACTAACTTCATTGCCACCCTGTCGAATTCTCTTCACCTCTTTCCAGAACATTTTCTTGCTGTCCCTCCACTTTACGCTCAAATTCCTTCCAAATTCCTCATCCACTCTCTTCTTACTCTGTTACTAATCCTTTCACCTCTCCCTCTCCACATAGAACTCTCTCTTCCATCTCTCAACTTCTTCCACACCTCTATTTCTCATCCACTCACTATATGCGTTCTTCTTTTGTGCCGCAGCCTGTCTCACCTCTTCATTCCACCACGCTGTTCCTTGCACCCCCTTTTGTCTTCTCTTCACCCCACACACCACCTCACATGCTGCACATACTGTACTTCTTCCATAAATATCCTGCACACATCTTCCACATCCTCCATCTGCTCCAACCCATATTTACCCAATTGCTCCTCCACTTCTCTCTTATATTTTGCCTTTTTCTCATCCTCATGTAATTTTTCCACTCTCCCTGGATCTACTCCTTCCTCCCGTCCTTCCTTTCTTCTATTTCTCCATTTTACTTGGACCTTGATTCAGAAAGTCCACTCCCCCAACCTCTATATGCTCTTGCATCCATTATACACTTTTGGATTCTTTCATCCACACACACATAATCAGTCATTGCCTTCCTTTCATTCAGTTCTCCATCCACTCTTCTCATCACTCGCCATGTATACCTGTGGATGATTTTGTGCCTGAAGAGGTTACTGGCTATCACCAACCCGCTCCCAGCACAAATGTCCACTAACGCATTGCCATTCTCATCTATCTCAGCAGGCACACCCCACTCACCAACTACTCCATCCACCTTCACATTCCCTACTTAAACCATTTATATCACCAATCAAAAACACTCTCTCATTCCTTTCAAACTTTTCCATGCATACTTCCACATTAGTCCAAAACTCTTCTCTCACTCTGCTTTCACGATCTTGCATTGGCGCATACACGCACACAATCGCCCACATTTGTAGTCCAACTTTCAACTTTACCCACACAATCCTTGACCCAACTGATCCATACTGTCTTATGCTCTTCTTCCATCTTTTACTCACAACTATACATACTCCTTCCTTTGCTCTCTCATTCTCACCTACACCCGCACATACACCTCATCCATACTCCCATTCTCTCACATTTTCACCTCCTCATTTAGCTTCAGTTAATCCACATACATCCTCTTTCGCACCCTCTAGCACCTGGACAATCTCTCTCTCTCTCTTTCACCTCATCATTTGCACCTCTTACATTCAACGTGGCCACCTGTATCGCGTCCTTTTTTCGGTCCTTAGTCGTCATCTTTTGGTCAGTCCTGGTCCGAGGCTTCTTGTTTGTATTATTATTATTATTATTATTATTATTATTATTATTATTACCGTTATTATTATTATTGTTCTTTTTGTTATTGTTATTATTGTTCTTTTTGTTATTATTATTATTTATTATTATTATTATTATTATTAAGAACTCCACATAGTGTAGTTCTTACTGATTTTGTAGATATTATTATCTATCTATCTATTACCAAACGCCATAATCCCGTCAGGGGTGGCCTCAAACAAATTGCCTCCAGTCGCCCTGTCCCCCGCCAATTCACTGCCCTGCTCACAGCTCACACCCCTCTCTCTCATATATCACTCCACTCCATCCCATCATTTCATCCTTGGCCTTCCCCTCCCTCTCCCCCCCTTCACCTCACTCACATACACTCTCCTCGTCAGTCTCTCGCACTCCATCCTCTCCACATAGCCAAACTACTCCAATGTGTTTCTCCTAACGCTTTCTATCACATCCACATCCACACCACAACGCTTCTTCACATCCTCATTTGTCAGTCTGTCTCTCCGTGTGACTCCACAGGCTCCTCTCAAATAACTCATTTCCACTGCTCTCACTCTTGACTTGTGTCCCTCCAACAAGATCCAAGCTTCACTTCCATACGTCAGAGTTGGTATCACAATACTATCACGCAGTAACTTTTTCACTTCCATGCTTACTTCAGTGGTTCTTATCACTACTTTCAAGGAACCAGCTACCTTTCTTCCTTGCTGTACCCTTTCAAGCACTTCACCCTTTAAATTTACGTCCTTACTCATCACACTACCCAAGTACTTAAAAGCACTCACATTTTCCATTTCCTCCTCATCCAGCCTCACTGTACATTCACTGGCTTCATTTCTCTCGAAGACTATAACTTTCCTCATCCCTACATTCACCTTTAGATTCCATTTCTTATACACACTCCCAAACTCATCCACCAAGCCTTGCAGCTCCCGTTCGTCTTCACTTAACAACACAGTATCATCTGTAAACAACAGTACAGGGAGTTTTCAAACACTGCCTTCTCTCATTAGGGGTGCTCCAACATCCACTGTCCTACCTTGTATCTCGTTTATAACCCCATACATAGACTGAACAACCACGGAGACATGACATCCCTGTTTCAATCCAACCTTCAAACAGAAAAATTCACTCAGTTCACTATCCACGCTTGCTGCAGTCTTAGCACCCTCATATTATAGTCTTCACAGCATTCAACAAATTCCCATTTACACCATATATTCTAAATACTTTCCACGATCCTTGTCTATCCACCCTGTCATATGCTTTCTCCCAATCCATAATGGCCGCATACGACTTCTTTCCCTTCTCTAGAAATTTTCCAATAAAGAGCTAAAAATGAAAATCTGATCTACACACCCTCTTCCCTACCTAAAACCTCCCTGTTCTTCTCCAACTAATTCCTGTTATTTCCCTAATTCTGTCCTATTACACTAGAAAGACAAATGCCCCTATGATTATCAGACACTTCTTTTTCCCCTTTTCCTTTGTACAGGGGAATAATTATACTTGACTTCCAATCCTCAGGGACTCTACCTTCCTCTCAGGCCAATCTGCACATCTTCCACATCGATTCAACTACTATCTCTCCCCCATGCTTCAACATTTCACCACACACTCCATGAATTCCTGAGCCTTTCCCCATTTTATCTTTCTTCATTGCTTACACAACTTCCATCCTACTGATTTCTTCCTCTCTTCTCATATCCCTCCTTTTCCCAGCCATTCTTCAGCCACGTATACTCACATTACTTTCATTCTCAGTGTTCCTTAAAGTTTTTTTTTTCCATCTGCTGACTTTTCCTCACTTCTCCACCAGTAGCCTAATCTACCATTTTTATCTTTACTTCACGACTAACTTCCTTAACACCCTGTCTAACTTTCTTTACCTCTTCCCAGAACATTTTCTTGCGTTCCCTCCACTTTACATTCAAATTCCTTCCAAATTCCTCATCCATTCTTTTCTTACTCTCTCCTACTATTCTTTTCACCTCTCTCTTCCCCTCTACATAAAACTCTCTGTTCCACCTCTCAACTTCTTCCACACCCCTGTTTCTCAACTGCTCACTATATGCTTTCTTCTTTTGTGCAACAGCCTGTCTCACCTCTTCATTCCACCATGCTTTTCCTTGCACCCACTTTCGTCTTTCTTCATCCCACACACCACCTCATTCTACACAGATTTTTTTCTGTGAATATATTGCATACATCTTCTACGTCCCCCATCTGCTCCAATTCTTATTTACCCAATCGCCCCTCCACTTCTGTCCCATTTTCTGCCTTTTTTCCATCCTCTTGTAGCCTTTCCATCCTCCTTGTATGAACCACTTCCTCCTGTCCTTCCCATTTTGTATTCCTCCATTTCATTTGAACCTTGATTTTCACCACCATTAATTGGTGGTCAGAATGACCCCTCCCCCAATTCTACATGCTCTTGCATTTATTACACACCTTCTCATCCTATCATCCATACGCACACACACACAGTCACTGCCTTCCATTTATTCAGTTCACCACCCACCCATCTCATCACTCGCCACATATACCTGTGGGTCATTTTCTATCTATAGCCCGACGCCCTAATCCCGCAAAAGGGTGGCCGCAGACAAAATGCCTCCAAGTCGCTCTGTCACCCACCATTTGACTACCCTCCCCCCAACTCACCCCGCCCTCCCTCATATACCTCTCAACGTCCCTCCACCTCATCCTCGGTCTACCCCTCCCTCTCCCTCCCTCCACCTCACCTACATACACCCTCTTAGTCTTTCATTCTCCATTCTCTCCACATGTCCAAACCACTTCAGTGTATTTCTCCTAATCTTCTCAACCACATCCACATCCACCCCACAACGTTCCTTCACTTCTTCATTCGTCAACCTGTCCCTCCATGTCACTCCACATGCTCCTCTCACGTAACTCATTTCCACTGCTCTCACTCTTGACTTGTTCCCCTCTTGCAAGGTCCACGCCTCGCTTCCATACGTCAGGGTAGGGATCACAATACTATCATGCAGTGACTTCTTAACTTCCATACTCACCTCCCTATTTCTCATCACTGCTTTCAGTGTGCCAACAGCCTTCCTTCCCTGCTGTACCCTTTCACGCACTTCATCCCCCAAAGTTCCATCCTTACTCATCACACTACCCAAGTACTTGAATGCACTCACATTCTCCATATCCTCACCATCCAACCTCACTGCACACTCTGTGACTTCATTCCTCTCAAACACCATAACTTTACTTTTGTTTACATTAACTTTCAGCTTCCTCCTCCTACACACTGTCCCAAATTCATTCACCAAACCTTGCAACTCCCATTCATCTTCACTCAACAATACTGTATCATCAGCAAACAGCAACACCGGAATCTTCCGAATCTCACCCTCATTCATTAGAGCCACCCCCACATCCACTGCCCTACCTTGCACCTCCTTTACAACTCCGTCCATATATATATTAAACAGCCATGGAGACATCACACAACCCTGTTTCAGTCCCACATTGAGATCAAAGAACTCACTCAGCTCACCATCCACTCCCACCGTAGCCCTAGCTCCTTCGTACATACTCCTCACAGCATTCAACAATTTCCCGTCCACCCCATATGTTCTTAATACCTTCCACATACCTTGCCTATCTATTCTGTCATAAGCTTTCTTCAAGTCCATGAAGGCAGCATACACTTTCTTTCCCTTCTCTAGATACTTCACTAAACATCTTAGAACAAATATCTGATCTACACACCCTTTTCCCTTCCTAAATCTCCCTTGTTCTTCTCCAACTAGCTCCCCTGTCATATGCCTAACCCTATCAATGAGTTTTCTACCATTATATTTTACCAGTCACACTAAGAAGGCAAATACCCCTATGGTTACCACATACTTCTCTCTCCCCTTTTCCTCTGTATAAAGGGTCATTTTGTGCCTGAAAATTTCTGTATTATTATTATTATTTTTTTTTTTTTGTGCGAGGAGATCTATAAGGCTGGCATTCCAAAGCCGTTCGAGACAAAGACTTCAAATTTTCACGAGTGATGTATCTTGGTGGCAGGCTTCTTTTTGCACATTTTTTTTGTTCATAGCACTTCCACCGCTCAAGCGCTCTCTATGTTATTTTTTCAACTTTTGCTGTCCTGCACAGCAAAAACTACTGAATCGATTGTTTTGCAAATGTTCCAGTATGTAGTCGTCAACATATCCTAGTGCACCCGAGTATTGATATTAAGATCCAACAAATACTTTTTGAGACATTGAAGAAAATCAAAATGGGCGCCTCATGCCTTTAGGTGTTAAACCGGAAAGTATTTGGCCAACTTTGACCAAACTCGGTGGAAATGTAGTGGGTCATGAGTGAATATGATCTGCAGAGTATGAATGACCAATGTCCTCGATCTCAAGGTCACACATCAAAATCCGTAAATAATTTTGTTAAACTAAAAGTCCCTTAATATTAGGTCTACAATGATAAGAGTATTTTCATAGGAAATGTGAAGGTCTTTGAATATTGCTTCAGCAATTTCAGAATTCTATTTATTATCATTACTAGTAGTAGTAGTAGTAGTAATAATAGTAATAATAATAGTAGTAGTAGTAGTAGTAGTAACCACAGCTTTGGCGTGCTTGGGGTCAACGGATTGTAATATGAGGGTTAGTGTTAACCTTCACATCACAGTTCCAAATGGTGAACTGTATTAGGAAGGTTGGTTATGATCTTCACAATATAGTTCACCAATAGATGGAGGTGATTTCGATTTTTAAAAAAAAAAAAGTAGTAGTAGTAGTAGCAGTAGTAGTAGTAGTAGTAGTAGTAGTAGTAGTAGCAGCAGCAGTAGCAGCAGCAGTAGCAGCAGTAGTCGTAGTACTAGTAACAGTAGCAAAAAATGTATGTTATGGACGTGCTAAGCAAACGTGTAAACGAAAATCTTAAATTATGTGAACGTGCACAAATGAACTTCACTCTCAATATGTAGCACACACATATGGAGTCTTGGTGGTACATACAGTAAGTGGTGGCGACCATCACCCACCAACTTGATGTAAGGCTATTTACTTCCTTCAACAACATTTTCATTCTTTTCTGAGTGTGCCCTCCTCTCTGCCTTTCTCTCCCATCCTTCCTGTTATTTTTATTACTCTTCTTTGTACTTCAAGCGGCTCTGCACTGAGTAACAAGCTTAATGGTTCCCTGTAACCCAGGAAACTATTTACAATGCTTAGTTGTAACCATATAACCAAATAACGGGGTGATGTAGAGCCTAGTTTGTTGCCCCTGTTAACTTCGTGGAGAACGCAAATGTAGCGTCCATCCAGGAACCAAAACAAAGGTGATGTCTACCGCAAGGGAACATCGGTTCACTGCACGGAATGGCCATGCAACGGCGGTTGCTTGCCTGCAGTCGATGGGTCTGCTCAACCAGACAGACCAGGGTTATTCTACAGTAACATACTGCGTCAAATATCAGCAGGCATGATTGCTGATAACCCTGCCTGAAGTGGGCCATCTTTTTCAATTCCTAGGAAAAGAATTTAATGTCCCATAATACTATCACCTTCAGGCGAGGAACCTCTTGGCTCTATCACCACAACTACGGGAATTGGCATCATCAACGTAGTAATACTTGCATCACAGGAACACGTAAATTCAGTCAGACTTGCTAAGCCATTAAAGATTAAAATTTTAGTGTAGGGCGAAACGATTGCAATGAATGAACAGCAGCCGAGCACCATTACACACTGCATCGCATCTGAAGGAAAGAGAATTAAGATGAAGTTGGGTAGTATTGTGGCAGTTGACATAAGACCGATATACAGTAAAATAGTGCGGGCTGCTAGAAAGACGGGGGTTTCATAATGGTTGACATCCCTACAGCTCAAGGCAAATGACTCCAGGCTAAGAGAAAAAAAATACTCGTTTCATTATTTTTAGGTAAGGATGGCTACCGATCGACCAAGCAAGTGTGTTTGTGGAGGACCATTCCATGAACACCAGAACAGGAACTGCAAAACGGGTGGCTTTGTATACATCAGACACAACGACATCCAAGACATCACATGTTACTGCTACTGAACCGGCACTCATCTGAAAGGCACTGAAAGAGTCTAAAAGCCAATGTCAGTAGTATCCAGTGATGCTAAGATGGACATCAGTGCTCGTGGTTTTTGGGTCCAACGTGAAAATGGACTCTTTGATGTAAGGATCTGCAACAGGATAGTTCGTTTTAGTAAAGACCTGTCACTTAGGGAAGTGCATGACAGAGGCTAGAAATACTCACATGCACATGACTCTGCCAGTGTCAGTATCATTTATGATGTATAAACCAACAGTCATACAATGCATCTGACGGAAACTTTACCTCTACTGTCTTAGTCTGTCCCGGGTGAAAAAAAAAAAAAAAAAAAAAAAAGGCATATTCCCTTCCGACACAAATAAATTTAGGATTTATTCATACATCTTGATCCAGACTAATCAAACAATCTAATCAATTCTTTCTTGAAACTGTGCCCAATAATCCACCATCTTTCATTGAAATACGATCATAACTTTTTAAGACATCTTGTCCATAGACCTACATAAAAAAAAAGACAGACAGACAGACACAGGTGAATGCATAACCAAAGACAGCTGAAGTATTCGCCCACGAATGGGTATCACCTGCCATCACTGAAAACTAGATCAGTAATCCTCTGGCAATCAGAGGCATTGCATCGAAGCTTTCCCAGAATCTAATTATTTCAAACCACATATCCTGGGACACTGTCTACAAAGTTTGGATACAATTTGCCCACTTGATTTTGAGATATTTTGGTAAAACACACACACACACACACACACACACACACACACACACACACACACACACACACACACACACACACACAGGTGATTACATTATTTAATAACTTTGTTTGCAAAGATAACGAGGCATAAGAGACATTATGAAAAGAATGGAGTAGTAGTAGCCATAGTAGTAGTAGTAACAGCAGCAGTAGTAGTTGTTGTTGTTGTTTTATTTGTTCCCGTGTAGTGGAAGAAGTATCAGCAATAGTAGTTTTGTTTGCCCCTGTGTAGTAGTGGTAATAGTAGTAGTAGCAGTAGTAGTACTGGTGGTAGTAGTAGTAGAAGTAGTTGTTGTTGTTGTTGTGTTGCTTCTGTGTTGTAGTAGTAGTAGTAATAGTTTTATTCGCCCTTGTGTAGTAGTCGTAGTAGTAGTAGTAGTAGTAATAGTAGTAGCAGTAGTAGTAATAGTAGTAGTAGTAGTTTTAATCGCTCCTGTGTAGCAATAGTGGCAGTAGTAGTAGTAATAGTAGTAGTAGCAGTAGTAGTAGTAGCAGGGGTAGTAGCAGTAGGAGTAGTAGTAGAAGTAGTAGTTTTCTTCGCCTCTGTGTGTGGGACTTATTTAAACACAATGTGTTGAGGCATCTCGAAATGAACGGATCTCTATCTACTATCTATCTATTGCCAGACGCCTCAATCCCGTTCGGAGTGGCCACAAACAAATCGCCTCCACGTCGCTCTGTTCCCCGCTATTTCACTGTCCCGCTCCCAACTCACACCCCCCTCTCCCATATACCTCTCCACCCCATCCCTCCATCTCATCCTCGGCCTCCACCTCCCTCTTCCCCCCTCCACCTCCCTCATATACACTCTCTTCGTCAGTCTTTCACCCTCCATCCTCTCCACATGGTCAAACCACCTCAGCATATTCCTCCTAACGCTTCCTATCACATCCACATCCACACCACAACGCTCCTTTATATCCTTATTCGTCAGCCTGTCTCTCCATGTGACTCCACAGGCTCCTCTTAAATAACTCATTTCCACTGCTCTCGCTCTTGACTTGTGTCCTTCCAGCAACGTCCAAGCTTCACTTCTATACGTTAGAGTTGGTATCACAATACTGTCATGTAGTAACTTTTTCACTTCCATGCTCACTTCCCTGCTTTTTATCACTGCTTTCAAGGAACCAGCAACCTTTCTTCCCTGCTGTATCCTTTCAAGCACTTCACCCTCCAAACCTCCATCCTTACTCATCACACTACCCAAGTACTTAAACGTACTCACATTTTCCAATTCCTCACCATCCAATCTCGCTGTACATTCACTGACTTCACCTCTCTCAAAGACCATCACTTTACTCTTCCCTACATTCACCTTTAGATTCCGTTTCTTACACACTCTCCCAAACTTATCCACCAAGCCTTGCAGCTCTCCTTCGACTTCACTCAACAACACAGTATCATCTGCAAACAACAGTGCAATGAGTTTCCAAACACTATCCTCTCGCACCAGGGCCACTCCAACATCCACTACCCTACCTTGTACCTCTTTTATTACCCCATCCATGTACAGATTGAACAACCATGGAGACATGACACATCCCTGTTTCAACCCAACCTTCAAAGAGAAAAATTCACTCAGTTCACCATCCATACGCACTGCAGCCTTAGCACCATCATACATACTCTTCACAGCATTCAACAACTTCCCATCTACTCCATATATTCTTAATACTTTCCACAATCCTTGTCTATTCACCCTGTCATATATATGCTTTCTCCAAATCCATGAAAGCCGCATACAACTTCTTTCCCTTCTCTAGAAACTTTTCCACTAAAGATCTAAGAATGAATATCTGATCTACACAACCTCTTCCCTTCCTAAAGCCTCCCTGTTCTTCTCCAACTAATTCCTCTGTACTTTCTCTAACTCTGTCAATAAGTATCCTACCATACACTTTTCCTATTATACTAAGAAGACAAATGCCCCTATGATTACCACACACTTCTTTTTCCCCTTTTCCTTTGTACAAGGGAATAATTATACCTGACTTCGAATCCTCCGGGACTCTACCTTCCTCCCAGGCCAATCTGCACATTTTCCACATCCATTCTACTACTATCTCTCCTCCATACTTCAGCATTTCACCACACACTCCATCAATTCCTGGGGCTTTCCCCAATTTAACTTTCTTCATTGCTTCCACAACTTCTATCCTACTGATTTCTTCCAGTCTTCTCACCTCCCTCCTTCTCCCAGCCATTCCCCAGCCAATTATACTTGCATTACTTCCATCCTCTATGTTCAACAATTCCTTAAAGTGTTCTCTTATTTTTTTTTCCTCATTGTGGGACCAATCTTGTGGGCTTCTAGGGTCCTGCATAAAAAAAGGTAACAGCAGCAGAAGAGCCTATTATCCCTACACTATTCCACGTCAAAAACCACTACACGAAGACTTTAAAAATCCGTGTGTGAGAGTGTAAGTCAACCAGCAATACTGTGCGGCGAAAACTTCAGCAACACAACTTGGTCATTACTGGAATTTACACCCAGCTTGTGTTGGCTGTGTGTGTATGTGTGTGTATGTGTGTGTGTGTATGTGTGTGTGTGTGTGTGTGTGTGTGTGTGTGTGTGTGTGTGTGTGTGTGTGTGTGTGTGTGTGTGTGTGTGTGTGTGTGTGTGTGTGTGTGTGTGTGTGTGTGTGTGTGTGTGTGTGTGTGTGTGTGTGTGCGCGTGTGGGTGTGGGTGGGTGGGTGTGGGTGTGTGGGTGTGAGAGTGTAATTAGGAGAGGCGAGGTATGTGTGAGGATAACTGATCCAAAGTTGTCTCTGCGTGTAAGCTTTTGTGTGTTATTTTGAGAGAGAGAGAGAGAGAGAGAGAGAGAGAGAGAAGAGGAAGCCAGGAAAGGCAAGGGAAGTGAGAGAGGAAGACAGGCTTGAAACTTCTCTCCTAAACTTGTGGAGCGGCGGTCAGTGATTCTTAGAGGGGAGGGAGAAAGGGGCATGAAAGACAGGGAAAGTGAAAAGGGGCTTTATGGAAGGGTGGAAGAGGCGGAAGGGCGAAGTAGATTGATGGGACTTGTAAAATGGAGGTAGTTGGAAGGGATAGTATGGATAAGGAATGGTGGGGACTGAGTGAGTTTGGAAGGAACTGGAGAAAACTTTGATGGATGACAGATATGGAAAGATACGGTGAGAGGAAGAAACTGAGAGGTTTGGTAGATTCGGGACTGATTGGGAGGAGTGAAGGAAACAGGGAGGGGGAATGTTTCTAGGATGTGTAACGATGGAACAGAGAATGGGACGAGAAGAGAGGGTGAAAAAAGTAGATAAAAGAGAGGGAAAGGCGATTGGTGAGGGAAGGTTGAATGAACTAAGAGGCAGAAGACTGCAAGAAGTCGAGGGTTGAAGGGGTGGAATGAGTGGGAAATAGTGCAAGAAACAGTAAGAGGTGGAAGGACGAAGGAGGTGGAAGAAATTGGGGAAGGACTGGATAAGGAGGGAGGTAATTCGCAGAGATGAGTGATTGGATAAAGAAAATGTTAGAGAGGAGTAACAAGGTATTAGTTGGAAGAGGAATGACGTTAAATGCGATGGGAGTCGAATGATAAAGGAAATGAACGGAAAGTGTGGTAGGGAATAGGCAGAAGGGGCAAGGAATGAAGGAGAGGGCAAGGATGCGAGGGATGGAGTAGTGAGAAGGGAAACTCATAGCTGGGAATAGAAAATTGACATTTCAATGTACAGTATGTGATGTTAACTTTTGTACGTAGAACTGCATAACCCCCCAAAAGACCAATTTCTCAGCCCAGAGGAGAGACTTTTGTCATCACTGTATCACAGCCCAACAGCCCTATATTCCCTACTTTTCCCAGGATGACAACATGTGGTGAAAATTTTGTGCATACCCAAGGAAATAAAACAAAAACTCAATTATTGGAAACGTGCCGAGTGAAATAGGCCCACATCCATACGCTTAACATTCAAGTCTTCTAAGTTTGCAGCTCTATACCACACGTAATTAAAAGGAGAATGAAAGGCATAGAATGAATAATAAATACAAATTAAAAAAGGATAAACCTATATCTACACCAGTTTGACATCCTGCTATCATTCCCAAAACAGGCTAACACACACACACACACACACACACACACAATAAAAATCCTTACTCGACATTCAATTACAGCAAAACCTCACAAAAGATATTATCACACCAACAACATTAAGCTAACCGTTACCCAGTACCATTACAAATAATTCGGTAATAGGAAAGAAAGAGAGAAAACAGTTCAGAGCAGTATATTGATACTGTATACTGATAAAATCTTAACATTCGCATTGTCCAAAATATCTACAATTATACTCCAGCCAAGCCATATGATTTTCTTTTTCAGAGAATGAGTAATGGTGATGGAGAACGATTATCCTTCACCGCTAGCTATCTCATATCAGATATAATTCTATTCATTTCCAACAAACAGCAGGCTACTTAATTCCCCGGAGCTGTCAAAAAAGCCTGAGTTGTAAAAAAAAAAAAATACTATTGCAAATAAAGCTAGTTCAGTATCAAATAAGGTCAAATAAGATTTTAAAAAAAAAATCTGAAATTACTAAAATTACATAGCATAAATGTCATTAAAATACAAGAAAAATGTGAAATGAGCGGCGTATCCAACCAGGCCATAACATTGTACCGAAAGCCAGGCTGATTGGAAGCGAAATGGTTATGCAGATGAAACCAAAAATGTCACAGCCAGGCCGCTGCACACACGGGGACAAAAGTTTACTTATTGAAAAGCACTATTCCACTGTGCTTAGGACATGTTCGTAGCTGTCCTCCCTGAGTAATCGTACCTAGATCATATAAGAAACAAAACACACCACTCTCACCTTAGGAATTTTTAATGGCAGAGGAATGTGAAAAGCAGGAGAGACGTAACATTATCCAAACAGTTTCCCTGACTGGAAGTTTGCAACCTCTTCGGCTGCTTCTACCAACTGCTGTGCTATTGAAAGTAGAACGGTTGGGGAGATGTGGAAATATTCAGCATATTGGCCAGTTCATGCTGCCCTTATTGTTAGTCGCATTTTCTTGCTTGGCTTCATTTGGCCAGCTCCATGCAGCACTTATTTTTAGTTACATTTTCTTTGTCTCTAGTATCATTGTATTCTTTCTTGTTTAATTGTGGCAGGCACTTCTACCCTTCAGAATTAACCGATTCCTACCAAACTTGGACACAATGACCTGCCTATGGCCTAGCTGTGTCCACAAAGTTTTGGTTGCTAGGCAGCTACTCGTCGCCTAGCAACGGCCAAAAAAACACTTTTTTTCTTACTTTTCGCATTTTGATCTGTAGAAACATTACTAACTGGCAGTGAAAGCTCTGACTTGCTTAGGTGTAATCTTGAGGTCATTCCCTATCAGAAATGTGTCATCCAAAATTCCCTTCTCCTCTAATTTTCGAGTGGCAAACCTGAAAGACTGGCCTCAGCATCCCTGGCAACCAGTACAGGTTTTCAAAAGTGCTCCCCTAATTTCCCAGCAGTTCAATGGAACTGAATCAATGTTTGTATGCTTATAGACATTGACTAGTACTACAACTTTCTATTGCACACCTATGTGCCACATTGGCCAGGTCAGGGGTCAAAGGTCACCAAATGCAAAAATGATGAAAATAGCTAAAATCATGAAAATGCTCACACAAAGTTTCCAACGATTATAAAGCTGGGGCCATGATTCTTGGATGGAATGTTGCACTGGGGTACTTCCATACAAATATGACATTTAGTGATCGAAACTCACTTCCAGTCACTGGAAGAGCCACCTAGAAGTTGTAGTTTGGGTGAACCATTCTACAAATTTCATGTTCCCTAGCTCCACAGTGGGTGGATGGAATCGAATGAAACGTTGCATTCTTACAGATATTAGTGGATACAAGTGTGTTTCGTACATGCATGACCTATATCCATTTGGTCAGGGGTTAAAGGTAATAATTTGTGGAAAATAAGAGAAGCCCCAAAATTATGACCTTGCTCGCACGAACTCCTAAGGCTCTGAAGATTAAGGCAGGGCCATGATTCATGGTAGAGTGTTGCACTTGAGCATCTCCATACAGAAATTACTTTTAGTGTCAAAACTCACTTCCTGTTGTTTACAAAGCTGCATCCGTTTAGAGCTGGCCATCGTCGTCTACTGGCTGGTCTTCTTTGATTGTGACAGGTGCTTCTACCTTTCAGAATTAACCAGTTCTACCCAAACCTGGCCACAATGACCAGGCTATGACCTAGCTGTGTCTAAAAGACTTTGATTCCCAGGTAACTACTCGTTGCCTAGTATCGGCCGAAAAAACACTTTTTTTTTTTTTTTTTACTTTTCACATTCTTAACTGCAGAAACAATACTAATGGGCGTAAAAAACTTTGACTTCTTTAGGAATAATATTCAGGCCATTCCCTATCGGAAGTACACCATCATTTTCCTCTCTCTCCTCTAGTTTTCGAGTGGCAATCTTGCGACGATGGTCTCAGCGACCCTGGCAACCAAAACCGGTTTTCAAAAATCCCCCCCTAGTTCCTTGGCGGCTTCATGAATTTGAATGAAACTTTACATGCTTATGGACATTGAGCAGCACTACAACTTTCTGTTGCACACCTATGTGCCACATTGCCCAAGTCAGGGGTCAAAGGTCATGAAATGTGAAAATGGCGAAAATAGCTAAAATCATGACTATGCTTGCACAAAATGCTAAGGGTCCGAAGATTATTAGGTCAGGGCCATGATTCTTAGGTGAAATATTGCACTGGAGTACCTCCATACAAATATTACATTTAATGTCGAAACTCACTTCCAGTCACTGGCAGCGCCACCTAAAAGTTGTACCTCAAGGTGGGCCATTCCATAAATTTCAAGTTCCCTAGCTATACAGTGGGAGGATGGAATCAGATGAAATTGTGCATGTTTATAGACGTTAATGAGTACTACAAGTGTGCTTCGTACATGCATGACATATATCCTCCAGGTGGGGAGTCAAAGGGTATCCAGTGCAGAAAATATGAAAAACACAATAATTACGACCTTGCTTACATGAAATGCTAAGGCTCTGAAGATTATTAAACCAGGACCATGATTCTTGGGTGGAATGTTGACCTTCGGTACTGCCATAGAGGAGTAACTTACCATAACGAAATTCACTTCTGGTCGCTGACAAAGCTTGGTCTACTTAGAGCTGACCATCATCGCCTACCTGCTTGTAATTTGTCATTTCTTGCATGTTCTTCTGTCAAGCTCACTGAAATAGCAGACTGTTTGTGCTGGTATAACTATGGAAAGTGAGATTCTATAATTTGTTCATCTATCTCAATGTTTACAATCAGGCTCATTATTATATCATCTTATCTATACCAGTCCAGCTAGGGGAAGAAAGGAGAAAATATAAAGGAGCACAAATAGAGCACAAAACATGCACTGTAAAATTGTCTTAACGACTGAGCATTTGGCTATGCACTATGACCTCGACCTTCCAGTGGTTGTTCTCATAATCAAAGTACTTCTACTTCCCTCTTCTCCGATCTGTGTCCATCAACCAAATTTCATCTAAATCGAAAAATAACTATTTGAGTTACTTTTGCTATGTGGCACTGGCCAATGACCTATTGCTCTCAAAATCAAATATCTTCATTTTCAGCTGTTTCTTAGTTTTTCAATCACTGTTGATTCAAACAGAATAAAAGCTTACCCTAAACACATAAACCATGTTTAGTCTTATAAGAAAACTATTTAACCCTTTCATACACAGGGGTCGGGTGAAGAATCCAACCACTCAAACTCTTTCAACGCAGGATTCGTCCAAGTGAAATCCAACCGCTGGCACTCTTTTGACTCAGGATTCGTCCAAGTGAAATCCAACCGCTGGCACTCTTTTGACTCAGGATTCGTCCAAGTGACATCAACCGCTCACACTCTTTCGACTTAGATTGAGTCCAACCATATACATTGCTGGATTTTTCTTTCACAACAATTTGTTGTTTGATCTTCCTATTGAACGAAAAAATATATATAAAAAAGGAATTACGATATTGCATCATCCACTTAGTGCTTAATTACTCACAAACATATAAACATTTCAGCAATGATTATAGTGTAGAATATTGTACAGCATTTATCTGCGATCCACTTCGTAAAAAATGACACTTCTAGATATACTATAAAGTTTTTTTGTGGCAGATGGAATAACAATAGTCATTCATCACGCCTGGCCGCTCTGAGTGAACTGTTTCCTATCATTTTGTTCTCCCCTGCCCAGACCTCACACTCCCAACATTCCTCACTCAGTGATTTGTGCGGCGTCGAAAAATGCTTACAATCAATTCATTCCCCTGTCCTAATTTTTAACTGAATTGTTATGAAGCTGATACATGTTACAAATGAGTAAATGATCTTCCTAATGAATGAAAAAAAAAAAAAAAAAGGATATAAAGCACCATAATTTATAAATCAGTAATGTATTCATTTACTCACTAACATATACTCATCTACAGTACTCACACACTATTTTTTCCACAACAATTTGTTGTGGAAAAAATGGTGGTTGAGTACTGTATATATGTCAGTAAATGAATACATTACTGAACGATAAAGTATGGTGTTTTATATCTTTTATGAATATATATATATATATATATATATATATATATATATATATATATATATATATATATATATATATATATATATATATATATATATTTCATCCATTAGGAAAATCATTTATTCATTTGTAACATGTAACAGTTTCATAACAAAACAGTTAAAAATTAGGGCAGGGGAATGAAATGATTGCAAGTATTTTTCGATGCCGCACAAATCACTGAGTGAGGAATGTGGGGAGCTTGAGGTCTAGGCGGGGGAGAACAAAATGATAGGAAACAGTTCATTCAGAGCTGCCAGGCGTGATGAACGACTGTTGTTATTCCGTCTGCCATAAAAAAAAAAAAAAAAAAAATCTATTATAGCTAGAAGTGTCACTTTTTTACGAAATGGATCTCAGATAAATGCTCTACAACATTCACTACTCAGTGCTGAAAAGTTTATATGTCTGTGAGTAAATGAGCATTGAATAAAAAATGAATGATACAATATGGCTATTCTTTTTTTTTAGATTTTTTCGTTCATTAGGAAGATCATTCATTAATTTATAACATAATACCAGTTTCAAAACAATACATTTATAATAAGGGCGGGGGAATGAAATGACTGAAATCAGTTTCTGATGCCACCTATAGTGCTGGCCGGGCCATACATTAGCCCGGTCAGTGGGGCGTGTGCTGGTTAAAAAACAGTAAGTGGGGAGGACAGGACCTGGGGATTGCCCAGCACACACGTCCTGTCTCCTGACTGGCTTTGTGGTGTGTGGCGAATTGCTGAGTGAGGAGTGTGGGGAGCGTGAGGTCTGGGCTGGCGAGAGACTCAGTACTTGGAAGTGGTTGGACTCAGGTGGCGTCGAAAGAGTGCGAGAGGGTTAATGTGAACTTATTTGATTTCATTGTCCTTTGATCTCCATCAGTCCTCTGGCTGACATCATCCCTTCCACCAATATTTGCCCAAAGAGATCGAAATAGGTTTAAATTATTGTGTTCAAAGACGGACAGACACAGGTCTCAATTCATCCTCACCCTCTTCTCTTGACCTTTGACTATTTGTTCTAAAAATTATATCCTTTCTTATCAAACCTTTCACTATTCCACCAAGTTTGGTCTACATCGGATAAAATTGTTATAAGTTGACCATATCATGTGACCTTGCCCTCTGACCTTTTCCCGTGAGCTTGACCTTTGACCTTCTTCCACAACCTTGACCAATTGTTTTTAGATTCAAATAATTTATTCTACCTTTAGAATGAAAATTTTTGCCAAGTTGGGTTAAAATCATATAGGCTTATATACTCCAAAATGACCTAGCTATACAATTTTAGTCTTTGGCTTCTAATATACTATAGCAGTAGCCGTGTGTGTGTGTGTGTGTGTGTGTGTGTGTGTGTGTGTGTGTATTTGGGCAGCCGAAACTACACATTCAAATCGCACCAAAATTGGCAAAAAGATCGCAAAACATTCGCTGATGTGAAAAAAACTTAGTCCCATCACGATTGAAAAACTTTTACTATATTTAGTGAGCGATAAAATTTTGACCAAAAAACGCCGCTCCCCTCGCCCTGTCGGTTGCCGTGACCGAGTGGTTAATATCTCGGACTTGCGTGCGGACAACCTATGTTCCAATCCCGAAGCTGCAAATCACACGATCAATTGGTTAGCTGCAAAATATCAAAGTGACAACGTTAGACTAGAACAGCACATAAACGGACCATCATGGGAACCTTGATGTCGCGTTGACGGCCGATAGTGACAACGTTAGAGTAGAACAGCACATAAACATGACTCGGATTACCTGAAATGACCGCAACGCTCGCGCAAAGCGCGAGGAAACGAGTGCGATGGACGAGGAAACGAGTGCGAAGCACAAGAAAGCGAGTGTGCAGCGCGAGAGCCCTCCACAGGAACAAGTGCGAGAGGGCCCGAAGGGCCCATGAGCACTTGTAATGTTCTAAAAAAATAGAACAGGCCAGCCTGTGGCTGACATCTCTCCCTTCCACTAAATTTGGTCGAAATCAGATCAAAAGGCTATTTAGTTCAAACATAATAATTAACTGTTTTATGAATAGATTCCCTTCATTCCTGCCTAACCCTCAGTACTACCATTATGTTTGGTTTCACTCGGATCAGAACAGTTTTAGCTGACCATACCAAATGACCTTGGCCTTTGACATATCGTTCTCTAAAGCAATGGATACTCCCCATGGCTAACCCTCAGTATTCCTCTTTGTAGTAGCTTAGCAGGACGCTAGAGTGCACTGCTGTGGTTAGGCCACTAGAGGGCACTGTCATGGTGTCATCATCTAGGATAGCTAGAGATATATAGAGAAGTCTAACAAGACATAGGCCAGTTCTGTCCCGGCTACACTCAGGCTAACAATAAACTGAGAACCCCCACTACGTGTATTTCTCTGGGATCCAATACATGGCGACGAGGATGGGATCCCGAGTGTAGTTAAACAGTGGGACAATGGCTGGGTCAGCTGCCGTTGGGGCTGTAGAAGCATACGAAGAAGGGGAAGACTTTGAAACCTACACTGAGCGGTTCGAGCAGTTCCTAGAAGCCAACAATATCACCGAGGATAAGCGAAAAAGGGCGTTATTTCTCACTGTGTGTGGTCCGGCAGTTTACCAACTACTGAGGAATGTTTGTGCCCCTGATAAACCTTCCTCGAAAACACTGGCTCAGTTGATCAACCTCGCTACACAGCATTATGCTCCAAAAGTTTCTGTGGTGGTATCGAGGTACAAATTCAACTCTGAAAAACAAAAGGAGAATCAGACCATCAGCAAATATGTGGCAGAGCTTAAGAGACTAGCATCACGTTGTAACTTCGGTGCAAATTGGCAGGAACACTTGAGAGACAGGTTTGTGTGTGGAGTGTCTAGTGAACAGCTCCAACGTAAGTTACTGCAGGAAGGAGATGACCTAACTTGGGAAAGAGCATATAAAATGGCGCTATCTTACGAAGCCGCTTCAACTGATGCACAGGTGCTATCTGGACAAAGCAGAGAAAATGTAAACCGGGTAGGGTCTGCGTCATCCTTAAGGGGATTGGGACAAAGTAAGTACCAACCAGACAAGACAGCGGTATCCAGGGATGCCCGATGGAAGGAAACTAGATGTTCACGGTGCGGCAGGGAGAGGCATGGTGCGACACTGTGCTCATTTCGAAATCCAATATGTTTTAGGTGTAAAAGAAAAGGGCATATTCGAAGAATGTGCAGAACCAAGACAGTAGTGAACAATCTGGATGAAGAACAAAGTGAACAGGAGGATGAAGCGGTTGACGGGGAGCTGTTTGGGATTTTACAGTTACCTGACAAAAACCGTACAGCAAAAAGGAAACCACCGCTTACAGTGAATTTGCAAGTGCAGGGCAGCGTGATTTGCATGGAAGTGGACACAGGGGCAAGTACGACGGTAATTAGTGAGAAGCAATGGAAAAAGTTGAACAGAAGACCCAAACTCCACACATCAAAACGACGGTTAGTTACCTACACAGGAGAGGATTTACAGGTGTGTGGTGAGGCGAGTGTTGAGGTGAAACTGAACACTCAGGTGGAGATTTTGTCCATTACCGTCATCCAAGGAGAGGGACCACCGCTGTTGGGACGTGATTGGTTGGCAGTCTTAAAGTTAGATTGGGAAGAGATGCTGGCGAAGATTGCCATTAAACACTCTGAGGGGGAGCTGTCGGAATTAGATAAATTATTGGACAGCCATGCCAGGGTCTTTTCACAAAGTTTGGGACGTATGCCTATCAAAGCACATCTCAAGTTGAAGGAAGGAGCTCGTCCAGTTTGGAAAAGGGCCAGACCAGTTCCTCATGCTCTGTATCCGCTAGTGGATCAGGAACTAGATAGGTGGGTGAAGGAAGGGATAGCTGAACCAGTGGAAACAGATCACAGCAGCGGGTGGGCGACACCATTAGTAGTTGTTCCTAAACCGGACGGAAAGGTAAGGCTAGCAGCCGATTATCGTATTACAGTGAACCCTCAACTGGATATTGTAAAACACCCTTGCCAACTCCAGAGGAGCTGTTTGCAAGAATTAAAGGGAAGAAGTTTGCTAAGTTAGATTTGAAAGATGCATACTTGCAAATGGAACTAAGTGAGGATTCAAAGGATTTAACAACGGTATCTACTCATAGGGGTTATTACGGATGAATAGGTTGCCTTTCGGATTATCATGTTGTACAGATATTTTCCAAGCAGCAATGGATAGAATATTGGAGGATTTACCTGAATGTGTGGCTTATTTGGACGATTTGCTAGTAATGGGACAGGATAAGCAGGATTTACTCCGAAACTTGGATAAAGTTTTGAGAAGGTTGGGTGACAACGATATCCGGCTTAAACAGTCTAAATGTGAGTTTAACCTACGGGAGGTACAATACCTGGGTTGGATAGTTTCGGGTACAGAGCTTAAACCAGTCCCGGAGAAAACTGAGGCGGTGAGACTGTTACCTGAACCAACAGATGTGTCTTCCCTACGCAGTTTATTGGGGGCCATAGGTTATTATTCACGTCTGTTACCGCACCTGGCCACCACACTCTCTCCCTTGTACAATTTACTACGTAAAGGTGTGAAGTGGGAGTGGTCAAAAAAGTGCGAGGAGGCACTGAACAGGGTAAAAAAGATGTTGGCAGGTAACCTGGTGTTAATGAGATATGATCCTAATTTGCCACTAAAATTAATGACAGATGCGAGTGAAGTGGGTATTGGTGCTGCATTGGTGCATGTTGTGCCCGGAGGGTTAGAGAGACCAGTAGCCTATGCATCTAGAACTCTAACTCCAACAGAGCAGAAATACCCGATTGTTGAGAAGGAGGCGCTAGCAGTATCATATGGGGTACGAAGATTTCATCAATATTGTTATGGCCGTAAGTTTACTTTGGTAACAGACAACAAAGCTTTATCTCGTATCTTAAACCCGGACAGAGAGATGCCAGCTTTGGGAGCAGCACGGATGCAGAGATATGCCTTGCAGCTGGCAGCCTACAGGTACGAGGTGGAGTTACGACGTTCTAGGGATATGGTGGTTGCAGATGCGCTTTCCAGATTACCTTTGCCAGGTATCATCGATGTAGATGCAGGATTTGTAGAGGAAGAGGCCAGAGTAAGTAATGTGTTGTTCTTAGACGAGGGACCTGGAGTGACAGCCAGTGAGATAGCAACAGCAACACGACGAGACCCAGTGTTAGGGAAGGTGTTGTCAGCATTGCGATCAGGGAAATGGATGGAAGGAGATAAAGAGGTTGCTGTTTTCAGGTCGAGATGTGATGAGTTTTCCACGGAGGGGGATTGCATTATGTGGGGTGGTAGAGTAGTGGTTCCAGTAGCACTTAGGAATAAGATTAAGGAGGAATTACATAAAGGACATACAGGTTGTGTGCGGATGAAGCAGCTAGCGAGACGGTATGTTTGGTGGCCAGGAATAGACAGAGAGCTGGAGGAGATGGTGAAGGATTGTCATGGCTGTATGGAGAAGCGGACATCGCCGCCACAATCTGCTTTGCATCCGTGGGAAAGGACTAGTGGACCATGGCAAAGACTTCATGCAGACTTCGCAGGGCCCATAAATGGAATGATGCTGTTGATTGTGGTTGATAGCTATTCAAAGTGGATTGAGGCTATTCCATTAAAATCTACAACGGTAGCGAAAACTATGTATGAATTAGGGATAATGTTTGCTAGGTTTGGTCTGCCTTTACAGTTGTGCACAGATAATGGGCCTCAGTTTACAGCGGGGGAGATGGCATCATTTTTACGCAGACATGGTATCAGACATATCAGGACGGCTCCATATCACCCTTCCAGTAATGGGTTGGCAGAACGGGCAGTAAGAACGGTGAAAGAGGGCTTAAAATCTATGAGTAAGGAGGGAGGATCTCTTGAGAGGAAATTATTAAAGTTTTTGTTGACTTATCGTTCTACCCCCCAGACAACAACAGGCAAGACCCCAGCAGAGTCGTTGTTGGGTAGGAACATTAGATCGAGACTGGATCTTCTTTTACCAAATGAGGAGAGCAGGGTGATGGAGAGGATAGAAAAACAGGTAACAGATCGTCCAGTAAGGAGGTTTGCAGTGAATGATATAGTCTGGGCTCGCAGTTATTCTGGACCTAAATGGAGGAAAGGTCGGATAATATCGCAGACTGGACCGGTTTCATATGAGGTGGATGTAGGGGAAGATATTTTATGGTCACGCCATGCCGACCAAATAATTCTTGTGAGCAAGGCCAATGACAGTGGATGGCAGCAATCACCTATATTAACTGACACACCCTCTACACTAGTAACAGATGTACCGGTGGGGCAGGGGAACCACACCCGCCTGCTGTAGAGATGGATAAGGGATCTCCGAAGCATCGGGCAGAGGTGTCAGAGCTGGGGAGGCAACAGGAGAGGACACTACAGTCGGACGAACGTCTAAGCACAGGGGCAGCCAGCATGGGGATGAAAACACCTGTGAAAGAATTAGAGCATGGGGCTAGATCGACTCGACAGCGGTTATCGACAGCCTCTGAGTCTTCTAGAGAGGAGGCAAGAACATCGACATTTCATGAAGTAGAATCACCCAAAACTCTAGTACGACGGTCAACAAGAGAAAGGAAACCTCCTGAAAGATATACAGCTGTGATGTAAATTGTAGGGACTATTATTACATATGTTTATTAGTTATTGTGTATATACTTATGTTAGGGGGGGGTGCAAGGTTAAAATTTGTAGTTGTCAAGCCAACTATTGGTTGATGCTTATATATATTGTTATTTATTGTACCTATGTGATTATAGGGCTTTGTTTGGTTGTTATTGTACCTATGTGATTATAGGATTTTATGTTGTTTGGTTGTGGGATTTGCTTTAAGGGGGGTGAAGTGTAGTAGCTTAGCAGGACGCTAGAGTGCACTGCTGTGGTTAGGCCACTAGAGGGCACTGTCATGGTGTCATCATCTAGGATAGCTAGAGATATATAGAGAAGTCTAACAAGACATAGGCCAGTTCTGTCCCGGCTACACTCAGGCTAACAATAAACTGAGAACCCCCACTACGTGTATTTCTCTGGGATCCAATACTCTTCTGTCTGGTTAAAATGGTATAAAAATGTCAGTCATAATCTTCACCCACATACATATGCTGAGTAAAATATTTAACCTGCCACGCTTCTATCATTCGGGGTGTAAATACACACACACACACACACACACACACACACACACACACACACACACACACACACACACACACACACACACACACACACACACACACACACAAACTGCTCGTCACATTAGTCTCCCTAAGTAACAAAAATCGGGAGAAACTGATTTCGTTGTCAAGTAAAATATCTATCTATCTATCTGTCTATCTATCTAAACCAAAAAAATTCTGGAATTATGAAAATAAACGAACAAGTTGAGACGGAATATACTTTTTCTGTTATTAAGAATTTCAAACAAAGAATACTAGCATGGATTTCTTTTTTGTCTGTTATAATATTTATGTTACAATCAAATGCAATCCAAAAAAAAATATGAGGAAATTAGCCTTTTTGTTGTTTGCATGTATGTATGTACGCAAGTATGTTGGATTTTTTTTTTTTTTCAACGAAGCAAAATCAGGGGTTAGAAGCCAGAAAATTGTTTCCTTAGAAAAAAAATACAGAGACAAACTTCAGGATCCGTTCATTACAAGATGCGTGGACACACTACTTTTAAAACACTGGAGATCATACGCAGTAGTTAATACAGACAGGGGAAGACAGTTCCAGAGCTGACCGATTATGTACAAGAAGGAATGGGAGTAATGGTTAACTTTTGCATTAGAATGTTGGACAGAAAAGGGATGAAAATTTGTTGACACACGGGTGCTAATCCCCCCCCCCTCCCAGTGCAAGAGGGATGCAAATAGTTTAGAGGAGCAGTAACCACAGAAGTAGCGATAGAAAAGAGATAAAGATGCAACAGTGCTGCGAAGAGACAGAGATTGAAGGGAATCAGTAAGAGGAGAAGAGTTAATGAGACGAAAAGCCTTTGACTCCAACTTGTTGGGAAGAGCCGAATGTAGGGAGCCTTCCCACACACAAAAGTTGTACTCTACACAGGAGCAAATGAGACCCGCGAAAAAAGTTAACAACTGTGCAGAGGCAAATCAGGCAGTTGGCTTATCACACCTAATCTCTTGGAAGCAGATTTTACAAGAGAAGCACTGTAATCTTTCCAAGAAGAATCCCGAGAGAATGATACCCCAAGTATGGTCGAAGATGAAGCAGGACTGAATTGGGTATTGTTGTAATGATCTGTGGTAAACTCTGATGTACTGAAAGATTGAACTGAGCTTTTGATGCAGTAAAAACAACATTACTTCTGCCCCAAACAGACATATTGTATGAGCCAGGTCAGATATTGAGTATGTCATAGCACAGATGTACGCTTTGGAGAGCAGTTGGAAAGCTGAAGGGTGGAGTCATTAGGATATGAGTGGATAAGGTTAGATGTACATGCAAGAGGGTCATTGATGAAAAAAAAAAAAAAGGAAGCGAGTTGGTGATAGGTTTAGCCCTGAGGAACACCACTATTGAAAGCGCCAGGAGAAGAATGGTGGTCGTCAACAGCAACAGTTATAGACCGACCAGAAAGAAGGCTGGAGATGAAGGCACAGATAGAAGGATAGAAACCATAAGACGGCAGTTTGCATATTAATGATTTATGCCTGACTCTATCGAAAGCCTTTGAGATGTCAAGTCCAATGGCAAAGCCTTTGCGAAAGTTCCGAAAGGAGGATGACCAGGAGTCTGAAAGGAATGTGAGAAGATCGCCATTGGAGCATCCCTGGCAGAAACGATACTGACGATCGGAAACAAGGTTATGATAGGAAAGGTGGTTAAAACTTTTTAGTTGTTAAGAATAGATTGAAAGTTTTCAGAAACACAGGATGTTAAAGCTTTTGGGCAATAGTTTTATGGCTGGGAATGGTCACCATTTTTTGGGGACAGTATGAATGACAGCAAACTTCCAGCAACATGGAGAGATACAAGTTGACAGACAAAGGATAAAGAGTTTACGTAGATAGGATGTAAGCACAGAGGCACTGTTTTTGAGGAGGGAAGGACCCCATCAGGCACATATGCCTTACTGGTATCGAGGCCGGTCATGGCAGAAAAACATCAACTGGAAAAATGTTAATGCCAGTCATGAGGAAGTCAGAGGGGTGAAGTGATGGAGGAACAGCACCGGAATCGTCTACGGTGGACTTGGAGGAGAAAGTCTGAGTAGAGAAATCTGCTTTATCAGGAGACGAAACAGTTACATAGTCATCAAAGCGGAAAACAGGAGGGAGGAATGATGAACTAAAGTTGTTAGAAATGTTCTTGGCAAGATGCCAGAAGGAGCGGGAAGAATTTAAGTTGTAGAGTTCTGAGTATTTATTACAAAGATGTTTTTAGCAGAGTGAAGGACAGACTTAGCATGATGCTGGGCAGAAACATAAGAGATGAGATTCAGGGGTAGGTTGGCTCCCCACCTTCTCAAGGCCCTCTCCTTGTTGAGGATAGCATTAAAACAAGCGTGAGTAAACTTTATTTTTTTTTTTTTCATTAATCGCTGGATAAGTAAAGGAATGTACAGTTCCACGTCCGGGATTTTTTTTTTCTTTTTTTTTTTTTGCTAGGAAGAAAGAACCAAAGGCCACGAACCCGCAAACTGTTCCTTCGAAGAGAAAAACAAGATACAAGAAAGAGCCAAATTCAAGATCCATTCATTTCGGGATGCCTGGACACATTGCGTTTGAAAGACTGGAGATCATAGCTAGCAGGAAATACAGACAAAGGGAGACAGTTCCAGAGTTGACCTGTTGCATAAATGAAGGACTGGGAGTAACGGTTAACTTTTGCATTAGACAGTGTGGACAGAAAAGGGATGAGAGTTTGCTGCTAGACGGGTGTTACACACCCGTCATAGAGGTGGATGAATGCAAACAGTCAGTTCAGAGGAGCAGTGACCATTGAAGTAACGATAGAAAAGAGATAAAGAGGCAACAGTGTGGCGAAGAGACAGAGGTTGAAGGAAGCCAGTAATATATCTGTGTAGTTTATCGTTCCCCCAGTGCTTCTTCGGAACCCAGTGTATTTGATTCCATATCCACTCAGTTGAGTAACCTTGACCTTGCCCTTGACAATGAAATTACCATTTTGGGTGATTTTAACATACACAATGTTGAATGGTTATTGCATTCTGCCCGGACTGACGACGCTGGTCTAGAATGCGAGCTGTTTGCGGAATCTTTTAATCTCACCCAGTTGGTAAAGCAACCAACCAGAATACCTGATAATCCTGACCATAATGCCCATCTCTTGGATTTATTCTTGACAAATAATCCAGATCAATACAGGATAGAGGTACTGTCACCACTTGAATCCTCTGACCACAATCTCATCAAAGCCTCATTAGTTAACCCTCCTACACCTCCCCATTCCGAACCTGTCAGGGTGACCCGATGGCACTTTGACAGGGCAGACTGGGATGAATTTAGAAATTATCTTGCTGATGTTCCATGGCAGTCTTTCTTCTCTAGTGATCCCAATTCTACCCAGTCCCACATTTGCGACTTAATACTAGCTGGTATGGATTTATTCATACCAAGTCAACAATTCACTAAAAGATCAAACTCTCCAAAATGGTTTGATGGCAATTGTGCCAGAGCAACAGCCCAAAAGTCATTAGCATATAACTCTTACTTAAAATCAAAAACATCTGAATCACTCTCCCAATTTAAAATTGCTAGAAATCATGCAAAGCTGTATTAAATCTATCTAAATCAAACTTTCTTCAAAAGCAAGCATCAAAACTACTTAACAACCCTAATGACAATAGAATATTCTGGTCAACTCTTAATTCTTTCAATAATAACTTTAACAAGTCATCTTCCATTCCCCCACTAAAATCTTCAGATGGCAATATTACAAATGACCCACGTGGGAAAGCAGATATCTTTGCTAGTACCTTTGCAAGAAACTCTACCATAGATGATACCAGCCAGAATGTCTCAGTACTGGAACTTGATTCTCCCGAAATTGCCCCACTTAAAATACAGACAAGATTCGTAAAATCCATCCTAGACAATTTACCTACCAACAAAGCTCCAGGCCCAGATGGAATTCCGCCAATTGTTTTGAAAAAGTGTTCCCCTGAACTTGCCTCTGTCCTAGCTCAATTATTCAGACAATGCATACGTACTTCTTTATTCCCAAGTTCATGGAAAGAAGCCAATATCCACCCAGTTCCGAAGAAAGGAAGTTCGTCTGACCCCTCCAATTACAGACCAATAGCTGTCACATCTTCTCTTGGTAAGGTATTTGAAACTTTAATTAATAAGCATATTGTTAAACATCTTGAATCCAACAACTTAATTAGTGATAGACAATACGGTTTTCGCCGCGAAAGATCCACCATTGACATACTCAATCTCTTAACTCATACGATCCATCAGTCAATTGATCTTTTTGGAGAAACTCATGCAGTAGCTCTTGATATCTCTAAAGCTTTCGACAGAGTATGGCACCGTTCCCTGCTGTCCAAACTCCCTTGCTATGGACTAACGTCTTTTGTTCCTTTGATTTCTTCTTATCTTAGTGACAGGAAAATAAGAGTAAAAGTAGATGATGTATATTCAAATTTCCACTCAATTAACGCCGGCGTGCCGCAGGGATCAGTTCTGGCGCCAACCCTATTTCTGGTTCATATTAATGATCTCTTATCTGTCACTCACAATCCCATTCACTCATATGCAGATGAATCAACACTACATAGTTCATTCACACTCAGACATCCAATTACAAAGTCTAATATCTCTACCTCTCAACTCAGTACAGCCATCTCCATAAATCAAGATATAGCTACAATCAGTGAATGGGGACAAAACAACCTTGTCTCTTTTAATGCTAGTAAAACTAAATATATACAGTTTACTAATAGACAGATATTGCCAGATTCGTACATTACCTTCAGTGCTACTAATATTCCCATCTCCAAAAGTATTGAAATTTTTGGTGTCTCACTTAACAGTGCCCTCAGCTGGACCTCTCATGTCAGATCACTTGCTAAAACCGCCTCAAAGAAACTTGGATTATTGTACAGAGTCCGTAACTTCTTCGCTGATGAGCAGTTGGCTATAATTTATAAGCGTCATGTGCGCTCTCAGCTTGAATATTGCTCACCCTTGTGGGATGGTTGTGGAGAGGTTGCATTAAGACAACTAGACAAAATTCAGAATAAAGCTGTTAGAATCATTAACAACCCTGCCATTACATATAAACTACCTCCCCTGCAAGTAAGAAGGAATGTTGCCTCCCTTGCATTATTTTACAGATATTTTTTTGGCAAATGCTCAGACGAAGTTGCGTCCATGGTGCCACCTCTCCATGCCTTCCCTCATGCTACACGGGCATCTGGTAGCGCTCATGACTGGAATGTCACTCAACCATATTGCAGAACTTCTGCCTATCAGAATTCTTTCATTCCCCGAACTGCTTCTCTCTGGAACTCGCTTCCCCAGAGTTGTTTTCCTCCAAATTTCAACCTACAACTGTTCAAGTCTAACTGTTACAGATATTTTATGAACAGAGGACACCAGTAATCTGGTGTATGGATTATTTTTTTTTTTCCCATTTGTTTTTCCTTCCTCCGTTCTGTTATTTAAAAAAAAAAAAAAAAAAAGAGGAGGAGAGTTAATGAAACGAAAAGCCTTTGACTCCACCCTGTTGAGAAGAGCTGTATGTGGGGGGCCTAACCACACATGAGAGTTGTACTCCACACACGGGTGGATAAAACCCGTGTATAGAGTCAACAACTATGCAGGGGTAAAGAAGGAACAGAGTCGGCTTAGCACACCTAATCTCTTGGAAGCAGATTATACAAGAGATGTAATATGATCTTTCCAAGATAAGTCCCGAGTGAATGAAACCCCAAGCATGTTCAAGGATGATGCAGGATTAAGCTGAATATTATTAAACACTAGTGGGTACACCTACGGAAGATTTTATCGAGTCGATAGGTGTAAGAACTGAGTCTTTGATGCATTAAAAACAACAAGATTATGTTTACCCCGGTCAGAGATACGAGCCAAGTCAGACATTGGATGTGCCACAGCCTCATCCCTTGTTGAAGTAACTGCTCTGTTGAAGTAACTCCTCCATAATGCTCGAGAAACACTCGGATGGCTCTCGCCCCTGGAAGCAATAATCATTCGAGGGAAAATCAAAGACGTACTGCCTGAAGGCCTGCCAATCACCAGCTTTAAAGTGCAAAAACGCCACTTCTTGGGAGAGTCCAAAGGCAAATCCTGGAGCGTTTGGACAGGTTAAAGTGATAAGGTTGGGATCGGAGGAGCTCAACAAAGAGATAACATTAATAGCATAAGCGGAAGGAAAAAGTGTAAATAAAAAGTCAAGTATCTTGGAACCCTCCAAGGCTGTCAGGGATATGGGTAGGGTGCTGTACAAGCTGCTTTAGATCATTAAGGACAGAAAAGATATAGGCTTGTTTACCAGGTGGATAAGTGTATGTATGTATGTATGTAAGTACGCATATATATGTATGTATGAATATATGTGCGTAGTTATGTACTGTAGCAGCTGACTACCACATGGCTGACATTGGCAGACAGCTCTACTGTACTCATTCAACCATGTTTCTCTGACCCTGAAGGGCAGCTGTTTAGTCCAAAAGGAAGTAACTTTTTGTCACTGAATCAGTCATCAGTCTCCACCCAGTGTTCCGCCTATGGATGAAAGTGTGAAAGTCGCCAAGAGCTGTACAATAAGTAGTCTTGAGCCATAGTTTTCATTAATACTACGTTTTCAAGGAAATTTTAGTTCCGTTATTTGAGGCTTTGCTAGTCTACACGAATAACTATGTAGTCATGAACTATTTTCAAGGAGTCCAGCAAACTTCCTTCCTTATGGCTGAAGGCTGGACAGTCGGTCTTTGGTGTAAAATACTCGGTAAGAGGTAATAGCATTCATTTGTGTAGTAGCAAAAAAAAAAAGTTAATGATGTTCTGTACAAAGGGCAGAACCATTCACCGATATGACAAACACAAAACCTCCCGAAATTTTTAGTCCTTTTAACCAAATTAAAACATACCCAGTAATTAAAAAATGACATAACTAATTCCCCAGTACCCACAAATAATACTGTAACAACTCACTGCACAAGCATCCAACATATCAAGGAAGTAAATCAAGAGTACTCAAAGAACACAGCGATGCCGGTTACAAACATCGATCTTCACCAATGACGTTAACCTTTGATAGTTTAGCAGTGAACTCGGACCACTTCCCCCATCACTACACGTAATGTCTTTTGCAAGTTTGACTCGGATAGAATGACACATGAGATATTATATTAACATACCTACACACATTCATTACACACATTCATACTCCATCCACACACAGACACGAACACCATAGTAGCCACACCTTCATCTTTAACAAGTTATCTCACATGCATCCACCAAATTCTAATCTATCTATCTATCTATCTATCTATCTATCTATATCTATATCTATCTATCTATCTATATCTATATCTATCTATCTATCTATATATATATATATATATATATATTAGTTGAAGGTTGGGACGTCTATCAGCTTCTTGCATCATGTCTGTCGTTCTTTTTCTGTTTCTGCTCTCGTCTTCCTATTTCCTCCCATCATTACCGTCACTTATTATTACTCTTTTTTCCACTTCAGGTGGCTCCGCACCGAGTGAGAAGTCAAATGGTTTTCTGTAAGCCAGGAAACCGTGTACAAAACTGGGTGGAAACCATATAATAGAAAAATAGGGTGATGTAGAGCCTACAATGATGACCCTGTTATTTGGGTGGGAAGATGCAAATGCGGCGTCTATCCAGGAACAAAACTAATCCCCGCGGCTTGCTCTGACGAGGCGCTGTCCATCGCAAGGGAATATCGGTTCACTTCACGCAGCGGCCTTGTAGGGGCGATTGCTTTCTGCGGACTGAACTGTTCAGAATGAAGGATTACAATATGCGCACATCAGAACATTTTTACTGGAGATCAGACAGTATCTACCGGGGACTACCCTTACCCCAAATAGGGATAAAATCACTAAATCATCGAACAAGACAACTTTTCTATCTATCGGTAAAATTTTTTCCACGAGTAAAAATTTCTTTTTCTTTTTATCCCCCTCCCCTTTTTTTAAGCCAGATCATTATTTTACACTGGAATGTACATATGATTGCTAACACATTCTCTTGCAGTCTCCTTGGAGTCATTGTGCTCAATATACTGCACCATATTTGTATTCTTTCGCCATGCCTTAACAAAACAGCCAGTATATTTCTTTACTGTGTGTTGCTGTTCGTTAACGGAAGGTGTGTTGCAAAAACTGAATGCAAAACCCCATAACTGCATAATGTGGATTGCCATTAACAAAGTGAATGAGCTGTAATATAAGTAGCGTAAGCAATTTGCCGTGCATAGCATTTGGGAAAGCGGAGAGCTACAAAATACAGTCAACGTTGCTTCAGTAATTGTGTGCCCTTGTATCTTAAAATTTTTGTGCTACTGAATGTTTCTTATAATCTTTAAGAAAAAAAAATCGTCTTTATGTAGAAGGAATATAAGTAAAAGTCATCGGACTAAAAGCACTTAACCCAGGGCGTTCGAATCTAGACGTGAAATAAGAACCTGGTATGGGAATCTACGGTGACGTGTTGCATTGTATGGGGAAGTGTTTGTTGGGTGTACCTTTAAGTAACGTTTGTAGTGGTTATTAGGGACTGTTTTTGACCCATTGTACTTCTCCAAACAGAATAATGAGTCTGGCGGCGGCAGCAATGACTCGAGAAACATCATATCCTGCAAAAAAGTTTGTAAATCACAAATGCTAGGTATTTCTGTGATGTTACAGCCCTGTTGTTTTTTACTTGCTTACAACAGACGGTTTTGCTTAGCTGAGAAAAACCCTGACAATCAATTCTTACAGACTATCTCAATTAATCCAGCGCTTTTTGGCATTTTATTCAGATTTAAACCAGACACTTTCATTCAGACGATAGAAATCCTGGCAATCAATATTCATTTACTTTTCAATGTGGTGGGAGACCATTCGACAGTTTCTCTCTTATTTCAAACGCTGGTCAGCATGTGTGTTAATTGTTTTATTTCATGTACAAATCAACTAAAACTTCACATATTTGGTCTTTTGAAAATAGAATAGGACATTTTTCTCTTTTGCATAACTCGGACTTTTAAACTATTTTTCTTTCATAGATGAATCCATACGATTATACACAGTAAATGAAATGTTTCGCAAGAATGAGGAAAAACATGAATCTGTAGTTTTACACATACGGAGACAAGGTCTGACTGCTAAAGGTAACTTTCTATTGCTTTAATTTAATTTATTTATTTTCTTTTTATTCTCTTTTATTATTATTATTATTTTTTTACTATTGAGGAGCCAATCCTGCGTCCCTACAGGAATGTTGGTATTCTTTCATTATATCGTAGTTCTGCTGCAGGCTACTACATCTTCCATGTTATCCATTCTTTTTCTGTCTATCTAGTAGTCTGCCTGTCACGCTGCTATGCGCTTGATTTTTTTCCCCTTAGCCACAATGCGTTACTTAACTATTTTGAGTTAAATACACTCCTATCTTCTTTCAACTGAAGTTTTATTTTCTCATGCAGGAATTCTTCCTCCCTTCTCTCGCTTTCTCAAATTCGATGTAAGTCCCATAAGCTTGAGGTTGATTTTCTTGTCAGTCACACTTGTGTTGATAAGCTCTGATTGTTCTGACTGCATACTAGAACACACACACACACACACACACACACACACAACTGACGTAACATTAGATCACATATACACGCAGCGTTTTAGGATATTTTTCAACGACTGCACGAGGGTCATAACGGTATTTTTTCGAGTCCCAGTCATACTTGATTGCACTGCAGCGTAAAGAGGAACACGGGGATAAAGACTGTGCCCAACAGCCTAACCAGCCTTCAAATAATTGTATCTTTAGTTATTAGATGGTAAATTGAAACAGACATATGCCTACGTACTGCACAGACACTTTTTTTAGTAGATAACCACTGTGGGATTCTAACTGATGTAGGGAGGTACCGCGACCTTCACCACCCTACTTTTTCTCTGTATACGTGTCATGATATTGTTACGAACTGAGGACATATGGTGCCAGAACACACACGTAGTGGTGCATTAGTGACGTGGAGCGAGTAGAGCAAAAGCGGAACAGTCATAAGGACAGTATTAATTACCATCAAATAACACATAGATACTCGTATGAGTGTGAAAAAGTAATTGACAAGGAAAGCACACGGATATAATGGTAACTTATATTAGCTACGGCGGGGAAAATAATATATACAGTTACAGGGTGTGAGAAAATTGTCAGGTTAATGAGGTAATGTGTAATACATGGAGTGCGAACAATACCGCAGTAAGGGAGGTGGGGGGAGTTAATTACAGACGTGCTATCGCTACCTATCTGTTTTACTGAACCTTCGTGCCAGCATGGTAAAGGGGAGAAGGAAGGAAACGAGAGTACTGTTATAATTTAACGAAATACGGCACCACACTAGAACATTCTCATTCTGGGATGGCGGTAGATACAGACATTACAGTGTTTCCCCTGCTGCAGGATAGCGTGTTACCTTTCAGTCTTGCTTCTGTTTCATACTTTCATTCCCTCTAGGAGAACCCCTATTAGTTATTCCAAACTTTAAAGTAATGATTCCCAACCTATGCTGCTCTGTGACTCCCCAGGCAAATTACAACTTCCATGACCACCAACTGGTTTAAAGACCGAATATTTGACTTTGTTCTGTGACCTTGATCATCGACAGTTTATTATAAAAATCGAGAGAGCACTGCACTGCAAACGCCACAATAAAAAATACAGACACAACACCAGTGGTGACAGGAAATCTATGAAAATACCCCACCTGGGCAGTTCCTTAACCTGTGCTCGACGGACCTGCTTTGGCTGGCATACCGGGGCTGAACAATAACCAACTCCTTAAATAGAATTTTTCCCCTCTTGTTAAACGCCTAACCTTTCCACCAACTTTATCCAGATCAGATCAAAACTGTTTCAGGAAACTGCCCGAACTAGTGACCTTTTCCTTTGACTGGCTGTTCTCAGCTTTGAATGTCATTGTCCTTGATTAATTTAAACCATTTCAAAATATGTAGTCTACATTGGATAGAAGCTCTTGTGGTTGACTTTTCCATATGACCTTCATCCTTGATCTATTGTTCTCATGGCAACAAGTCAATCCCTTCAGAGTTCCTCAACTCATACACCAAGTTTGAATCAACCGAGATCAACACTACTTGCTGCTTTGTTCACACACACACATACACCACACACACACACACACACACACACACACACACACACACACACACACACACACACACACACACACACACACACACACACACACACACACACACACGGGTCGAACTTTGGACTTGCCCTGGTACCTTAATTCTGAATGATTGTTCCTAAAACTGAATCCCTTTCTCATCGCCTGACCTAAAACTCTTTCTCCAAAATTGGTGCAGATGAAATCAAAATTGCTTGTTGACTTTAGCCAGTGTCACTGACGTTTGCCGTCTCTCTGGGACCTGGTCCATTAACTGGTTGTTCTCAACATCGAATTCCGTTATTCTTGCCTTATCCTTAACACTTTCACAAAGTTTGGTCTACGTCGGATGAAAGCTACTTAAGTAGACCTTACCCTGCGACTATAGACGCATTGTTCTGGTAAATAATGGGTTTACTCCCTGGCTAACTCTCAACACTTCCACCATGTTTGGCTGAAAGCAGATGGAGAATGTTAACACACACACACACACACACACACACACACACACACACACACACACACACACACACACACGTACGTTCGCACGCCCGCGCTGTCTTCCCTGAACTGAAAAATTATCCTCTTGTGGCAGAAAGATGAAAATAAACAAATACTTTTCCGTTTTAAGGTGGTTCACCTCTACAGCACGATCCTTTTATTTTTTAGTAATCATACCACCAACGATTTGTTCAGTTTAAAAAAGGAGAGATTAGAAGGGATTAGTTATAGTTTTCACACCTTCACAACACATCTACCCTCACCAAAATAGTTATATAAAACAGTGGAAGAGGTATTATGAATGGGAATTTTACAGACAACCTCCAATGAATTACATATCCCAAGGCTGAGTAGATCAATCTGGTGGTAGCATGTTTAAATTACGTTATCGTACTGAAGCGAGTAAGGAAAAATAGAGTGAAGAAAGCAGGAGTCCAAGCCACTCCTAAAATTCAGAGGATCTTTTTCGTGAGAGGAAGGCGGTTACTTTACAAGGGAGGTGTGGCCTTTGATGTGGGCAGGGCAGTAGAGGCTGGTGAAGGCTGTGTGAAGATGAAGGCTTGAAGCTGATGGTGGTTTGAGAGGCTGGTGAGGGCTTGAGGGTAGGTGAAGGCTAGTGAGGGTTAGTGTGGGCTGGTGGGACTGGTGATGGCTGGTGAAGCCGGTAAGGGTTGCCTAGGACTGCTAGTGGCTGGTGAGAACTACTGAAAGCTGGAAAGGTCAAAACAAGGGCTGGAAATAAGTCATTAAGGCCAGGTAAAACTAGCTAAAGGCTGGTAAGGATTACGTGACTGCTGGCACACGTACTAGTACATCAAGATAGAGATTTATTGGCTGGATGAGTGCTGGTTTGTGCTAGGATGACTATATAAAGGGTTACCAAGGGTTGGTAAGGGTGGTAAGACGAGTCAAGGGCTAGTAAGGATTTGATGAAGGCTGGTAATGGCTGTGTGAGAGCTGGGTGAGGAGGGATGTATACTTGTGTACCAGGTCCTTGTAGTAGATGAGTCCTTACTCCCTACACCCACCTCCCGTACCCTCCACTCTATCTCCCTGGCCCTTTGTAACTCGATTCCTTGAGAGAGAGAGAGAGAGAGAGAGAGAGAGAGAGAGTTACTACACGCGACTGCATGTGTAAAAAATTATATTGCTCAAATGGTAGAGAAGTGTGTGTTTCCAAGGAATGGTAACAGAAAGAACGAATGTGAGTAGGGTGTTGAAAAGGATATAGGTGAGTTGCATTCAAGCACGGAGATGGCGTGGAATCCCAAGAAGAAGGGCGATGGATAATGGAAGTGAATGAGTTAATAAGCGAGCTTTGGAATTCGAGGATGCAAAAGAAATGACGAAAGCTAAAAATGGATAGATGAAATACCCTGCATATGCCTGGTGATTTACATACGTCAGCAAAAATTCGAGGACACTTCTCCAACGATTGAGGTAACTGGAAAGTGTTACATGAATTATTTTTATGCAATGGTATGAAGCACAAAACAAAAACGTATGCGATGGAAAGAATAACCTAGGTCATTGGAAGACGAATGAAAAATATGCAAAATACAATACTGGCACGGGATTGACGACGAATTTTCCTTCATGATCGTGTACATTAAGCCTAATCGCTTCTTAACCTGGCTGTCTACATCATGATCGCTACCCCTTATTCAGTATACAGCACAGATCTGTGTGAATTTTATGGCCCGTGAGGCACCCAACAATGGTGCAGTTCTAAGCAAAATAAAATAGTGTGGTAGCTGCTTGAATATATCAAGTTACTTCACCATACTGATGACGTTGCATATCTCTTCTTCAGAAAAACTTACGTGCTCCAGTGCGTCTGAAAAGCCTAGGAGAGTTTTATAATGCTCCCCTGAACCCCATGATGGTCAGCCAACTCTTATTTTGTTCTAACTAACAGCAGACAACTTTATTTACATTGGAATGAGCCATTAAATACCAAGCATGTTAATTTCTTCATTACTCAGGCACTGTCCTAAGTAATATTAATGTCACCTCTAGTAAGCTAGGGTATGTGGCCGAGGTATGTATCCGGCTCCGGGAAGATGGGGGCCCCTGAGCTGTATAGTCCCGGGATGGGCGCTTCTGCACTGCATAGTCCATGGTCACCCTTGGACAAAGTGTGGAACCGCTAGCCCACAAAAAATGTTGTGAGTGGGTCGTCACCGTCGTCTCGGGAGGTACTGTACCACCGTGAGAGTGGTATGGGGTCAAAGCCCAGTAGACCTTGAGAAACATGAACTCAGGAGAACTCAGTTCCATTTACCAAGCAGTCGGAGTCAGGACCGAGACTCCTACTCATTCATATCCCATATACATAGCACATCGTTTTCCATTTTTCCTGAACCTCACCATCTGGAAGGACGCCGTTCCTATTCTGGTGAGGCGCTGTCTGCCAAGGAAGGCGGCTGTTTGTATGTGGCTGGTGGATCTGCTTGGCCGAACAGATTGGGTTAGAGCAGCAACAGCAACAAGAATAGCATCATCCTTGCATCAGCCAGAACTAGAAAATCCTGCCACCGTATGGATGAAGCTAAGGTGGATATAATCGTCTCGCAATAATAATGGGCTCTTAACTTATGCAAGCTATCACTCTTTCACTAAGATTTTTTTTTCCTGATTTATAATTAGCTACCTCTACATGTTTTATTTCACTTAGAAAATATTTACCAGACGCAAAGGAATAAAGAAGGCCATATCTAAACCCTGTATGTATGAAAAATTGTCCGAAACTATATCAAACCGCCTTGGGACAGCAAAAATAATGTACAAAATTACTGTTTTACATTACATACATGACTGGCTGAAACACCTCTTTAACTTTTTTATTGAAAGACATTATTTTCTGTGCATCAACGGGCTTTTTTTATGTATCTTTCGGGAAACATAATAAAGAGAAACGGGATGGAAAAGCAGTCTTCATTTAATTCGGCCAATATGAAAAGCCTCGCTATACTTGAAGGTAAAACTATTACGTGGCAGCAGGACTAAAACAAACACTACTGACTCAGAGTAAAGTCTTGTATATTTATCAGAAGATCATTTAACAAGTCAATTTCAGTCAAATTAGTAAATGCCTCTCGTACCACGCAGATTAATGACGGCTCTGTATAACTCTTCCAGTACGAAAGGATATCACAGGCTGAGCAGAATCGCCTGAAGCAGCAGAAATCTATCTATCTCTCTATCTATAGCCAGACGCCTTAATCTCATTTGGGGCGGTCACAAATAAATCGCCTCCATGTCGTCGTGTCCCCTGAATTTTCACTGCCCTCCCCCAACTTACACCCCCCTCCCTCATATCCCTCTCTACTTAATCCCTCCATCTCTTCTTCTGTCTCCCGCTCTCTCTCCCTCCTCCACCTCACTCACATACACTCTCCTAGTTAGTCTCTCACACTCTATCCTCTCCACAGGGCCAGACCACCCCAAGATATTTCACCCACCGCTTTCTATCACATCCGCACCCACACCACAAGACCCTTCACTTCCTCATTTGTCAGTCTCTCTCTCCATGTAATTTTGCATGCTCCTATCAAACAACTCATTTCCACTGCCCTAACTCATGACTTGTGTCCTTCCAGCCAGGTCCGAGCTTCGCTTCCATACGTTAGAGTGGTGATTACAATACTGTTATCCAGCTACTTATTTTAATTCCTTGCTCATTTCCCTATATCTTATCACTATCTTCAGTGAATCAGCAATCTTTCTTCCCTGCTGAACCCTTTCAATCACTTCATCCTCTAAACTTCCATCCTTACCCAGCACACTACACCAGTACTTAAATGCAATCACATTATCCATTTCCTCACTATCAAGCTTCAGTGTGCATTCAGTGACTTCATTTCACTCGAAGATCACAACTTTACTCTTCCCTACATTCACCTTTAGATTCCGTTTCTTACATACTCTCCCAAACTCGTTCAAGCCCTGCATCCCTCCTTCATCTTCATTTAGCAATACAGCTTCATCTGCAGACACCAGAACTGGAAGTTTCGAAGCGCTGCCCTCTCTCATTAGGATCGCTCCAACATCCACTACACGACCTTGTATCTCCTTTATAACGCCATCCATTACAGACTGAACAATCATGGAGACATGACACATTCCTGTTTAAAACCAACATTCAGATAGAAAAATTCACTCCATTCACCAATCAAACGCACTGCAGCCCTAGCATCCTCATAAACACTCTGCACGGCATTCAACTGCTTCCCATTTTCTCCATATATTTTTAATATTTTCCACATTCCTTGTCTAACCACTTTGCCATATTCTTTCTCCGCATCCATGAAGGTAGCACACATCTTCTTCCTCGTTTCTAGAAACTTTTCCACTAAACACTTTAGGATGAATATCTGATCTACAGAACTTCTTCCCTTCCTGAAACCTCCCTCTTCTTCCCTAGCTAATTCTGCTGTTATTTCCCAAACTCTGCCAATAAGTAGGCTATCCTACCGTTTATTTTTCCATTTACACTCAAAAGAAAAATGCCCCTATGATTACCACACACTTTAATCCGCTGTTTGTTTGTACAAGAGAATCATTAATTAATTACACATGACTTCCAATCCTCCGGGACCCTACCTTCATCCCAGACCAATCTGCACATCTTCCTTATCTATTACTATCTCGCCCCTGTGTTTTAGCATATTTTACCACACACTCCATCAATTCCTGAGTCTTTCCTCTGTTTGTCTTTCTTCATTGCATCCACTACTCCCATCCTATTGATCTTTTCCTCCCTTCTAATCACCCTCCTTCTCCCAGCCATACCCCAGCCATTTATACTCTCGTTACTTGCATGCTCTATGTTTAACAATTCCTTATTATTTTAATGCAAAGAAGAAGGAACTAAAGCCAGAAGGCGACAAGATTGTTCCCTTAAAAAAAAAAACACACACAACTAAATTCAAGATCAGTTCATTTTGAGAAATCTGGACGCAGTGCGTTTGGAAGACTGGAGATCATAGGCAATAAGAAATACAGACATCGGAATACAGTTTCAGAGTTGACCTGTTGCATACATGAAGGATTAGGAGTAATGGATAACTCATACATTAGAGAGCTGGACAGAAAAGGATAAGAATTTCTTGCTAGATAGGTGCTCTGCGCTCGATTTGGTAGAGGAATGCAACCAGACAGTTCAGAGGAGCAGCAACTGTTTAAGAGGCGATAGAAAAGAGGTAAAGCTGCAACCGTGAGGCGAAGAGACAGATATTGAGGGGAACCGGTAAGAGAAGCAGAGTTAATGAAACAAAAAGCCTTTGAATCAGCTTTATTGAGAAGAGCTGAAGGTAGGGCCCCTCCCTATGACAGTTGTATTCTACATAGGGGTGAATAAAACCCGTGTATAAAGTCAACAATTGTGCCGCGGTAAAGAAATCACGGAGTCTGCTTCGCAGACCTAATTTTTTGGAAGCAGATATTACGTGAGGTAGTATGATCTCAGTTGGAAGCAGATTTTACGTGAGGTAATAATGATCACTCCTATTTATATCTCGAGAGAATTAAGCGCCAAGTATATTCAAAGATAATGCAGGATTGAGTTGGGTAGTGATAAAATTCGATAGTACTCTGGAAGATTTTGATTGGTTGAAAGATGTAAGAACCGAATTTTTCATGCAATAAAAACAACAAGATTGCTTATATCCCAATCAGAGATATTAGCAAAGACAGACATTAGGTGTGCCATTGCCACATCCCCTGTTTGTTGAAGTAATTACTGAGATGGACGCTGCTAGAAGTGAATGGAAAGGTGATGGATGAAGTCATCAGTATATAAGTGGATAGGGTTAGATGGACAGCTTAGAAGGTAATTCATGAATAGAAAGAAGAAAGTTGGTGATTGTACATAACCCTGAGGAACACCACTACTGATAGCTCTAAGAGAAGAATGGTGGTCGTCTACAACAGCAGCCACAGAACAACCAGGAAGGAAGCTACAGATGAGAGCACAGATAAAATGATGGAAACCGTAAGAAGGCAGTTTGGAAATTAAAGATTTATGCAGACCAGATGGAAAGCCTTTGAGATGTCAAGTGCAATGGCAAAGCTTTTGCCAAGGTCCTCAAAGAAGGATGACTAGCAGTCTGAAATGCGGGTGAGAAGATCACCAGTGGAGTGTCCCTAGCGGAACCCATACTGATCATTGGAAAGAAGGTTGTGATAGGAAAAGTACTTTATTTTTTTTTTAAGAAAAGTTTTTTAACCAAAATACAGGATGTTAAAGCAACTGGGTGATAGTTAGAGAGCTGGGAATCGTCATCCATCTATGGAAAAGGCTGAATGAAAGCAAACTTCCAGCAAAAAGGAAAGGTAGAACTTGACGAACAAAGACGAAACAGTTTACCTAGGGAGAGTATAAACACAGAAGCACAGTTCTTCATAACGACAGGAAAGACCCCATCAGGCTCATAATTATGCTTTGTTAGTATCGAGTCCAGCGATGGCAGAAAACACATCAATTGAAGAAATTTTAATGTCAGTCATGAGGAAGTCAGAGGGGAAGTGATGGAAGAACAGCATCAGGACTATCTCAGGTGGAATCGGGGGAGAAAGCCCAGATCAAACATTTCTACTCTATCAGTAGATGAAACAGCTACAGAGCCATCACAGTGGAAAAGAGGAGGGAATGATGATAAGGTAAAATTGTAAGACAGGTTTATGTCAAGGTGCCAGACGCAGTGGGATAATTTGAGTTGGAAAGTTCAGAGCATTTAGAATGAATGAAATTATTTTTAGCAGAGCAAAACGCAGACATAACACGATTTCGGGCAGAAATATAAATAAGTTGCAATTTACGGGTCAGTTGCCTCCGGTCCCATTTGTGGGCACAGTCCTTGCTGTGGAAAGCATTGGAAGAAGCATGATTTAACTTTTTTTTTTTTTTCATTACTCACAGGATACGAGAAATGGATGTACAAGTATGCTTCCAAGCCCAAGAATAACCTCTATAATGCGCATGGCACTCCCAGATGGCTCTCGGCAATGGAACCAATAATCATTCCAGGAAAAATAAAAGAAGTACTGCTTGAGAGCCTTCCAATCACCAGCTCCAAAAAGCCACAGCCGGTGCTTCCAGGAAGGGTCCACAGGCCCTACTGGAGTGACAAGATTGGTTAAGGTGATAAGGTTGTGATCCGAGGAACCCAATGGGGAGAAAAGATTAATAGCATAAGCAAAAGAATTAGTTGTAAGAAAGAGGTCAGGTATGTTGGAACTCTCTTCAAGGCGGCCAGGGATAAGAGTAGGGTGCTGTAGAAGCTATTCTAGGTCATTATGGATAAAAAATATGTAGGCTTGTTCACCAGGTGGATCAGTGAAAGGAAAGGAGAGTCAATGGTCGTGGTGAACATTGAAATCAGCTAGAATGGGAATTTCAGAGAAAGGAGAAATTGATAGGATGTGTTCCATGTTAGAATTAAGACAGACAAAAAAAAAATCGCAGTCAGTAGAAATTGGGAATTAGCAAACAGCACAGATATATTTACTTACAGAATGACAGGATAGTCGATGCCAGAGAGCAGAGAATTCAGGAGACTCAAGTTCACTAACACAAAAGCAAGATGTGTTGTTGCGTTCATATACATACCAGCAGCCACCACTGGCTCTGAAGTAAGGATAATGGAAGAAGGAGGATAGACAGGAGTTTGCTATCAGTCGCCTCAGACAGTTAAGTCTCAGTGAGGAAGAGAGTGTGAGGTTTAAAGAAGTGGTGTTCAAAAGAGAGAAAGTCAGAGCAAAGGCCATGAATGTTGCAGAAACGAACATTGAGTGAGTCAGACAGTGGTTCCAGGTATCTCGCATGGTCGTCACCGATAGAGAGGCGAAAGGTGGGGGTTTTTATGGTCTCCCCCTCTTGGGACTCCGAGACTTGGTGTTGAAATGCCATTTTTCTCTCCTCACTACATCTGCTCATTCTTCCTCCCTTTTCCACCAGCAATCTGCTTTATTCTCTTTAAGTCCCGTACTACCTTCTCTATTATAAAGTCTTACTCTCTTAATTTCCTTTCAAAACATTTTCTTACATGCTCTCCACTTTACACTCAAACTCCTTCCAAACTTCTCATCCACTCTTTTCATACTCTCTGTCTTATTAATCTTTTCTCCTCTCTCCTCTTCTTTACACATAATTCTTTGTACCATTTCCCAGCTTCCTCCGAGCCTCTGCTTCCCATCCACTCAGTCTTTGCTTACTTCTTTTGCACCACAGCTTGTCTCGCCTCTTCATGCCACCATTCTGTTCCTTGCAACCCCTTTCATCTTCTTGTTATCCCACACACCACCTCACATGCTGCTCAGACTTCTTCTGCAAATACCTTACACGCACTTTCCACCTCCCCTATCTGTTGGAAATCGTATCTACCCAAATGCAAAATACGTCATCATTAGTGAAGAGGTTAAAGTAGTGGGTGAATAAGTTGCATCTGCTAGGATTAACTAATCATGTCCACTCCTACACACACACACACACACACACACACACACACACACACACACACACACACACAACTATGATCCAGAACCCTCCTTCGCAGTACAACATTAAAGAGCAGATCATCAATATCGGCTGAAAATACTAAACTCTGTGAGCATGACAGATAGTATTTGTTTCAAAGGATATGTGTGTGTGTGTGTGTGTGTGTGTGTGTGTGTGTGTGTGTGTGTGTGTGTGTGTGTGTGTGTGTGTGTGTGTGTGTAAGCTAAACATGGCCGTCACTCCAGTATTTGCATACATTATTCCCTGCGACGTCAACACATCGACTGGTTCAGGGGGAAAATATGCATGTGTGTGTCTCCTAGGCAAAGGAATATAATTTTTCGTTACTGCAGGACAGTTTTTCGTCATTTCTAATTCATTTTTGTCCTTCCAAAGAACATTATCCGTGAACAATGATTCCGTCCCACGTCACCACTTCAGTTGGCCGATAGAAAGAAAGAATAATGAAAAGTGGGTTCACAGGCAGAGTGGATCCTGAACCTCTCAGGATGATAACGTATTATTTTGCTTTCTGTTTTATTCATGTTATCACCAGACGAACTTACATATGCCCATTGGTCCAGTCCCACTTTAGCAGATAGATGAGGGAGAAAATTACCAGGTGAGTGAGAAGTTAAGTTTAATATTTATACTTTTGTATATAGATTGATAGATAGATAGTAGATAGATATAGATAGATAGATAGATATAGATACAGATAGATAGATAGATAGATAGATAGGTACATAGATATAGATGTAGATGATTATATATGTGCGTGTGTGTGTTTGTGTGTAGTAAATCTGCCTGAGGAAGGACACACACACACACACACACACACACACACACACACACACACACACACACACACACACACAACAAAATCTTGCTCTAACAGATATCACGCTGTTCAAATCTGTGAGGGAGTAACCGGAAATTTCATATTGATTTTTGTACCGTCATTAAAATGGTCAGATAATTTTACCTACATAAAGATTTTTTTTTTCTTGAGGGATCAGACATAGATTTAATTAATCCCTTCATAAAGAGGGTGAGATGGAGGGATGGGGTGGAGAGGTATATGAGAGAGGGGGGTGTGAGTTGGGAGCAGGGCAGTGAAATGGCGGGGGACAGGGCGACTTGGAGGCGATTTGTTTGTGGCCATCCCAAACGGGATTGAGGCGTCTGGCAATAGATAGATAGATAGATAAAGAGGGAAGAGATCTCTAAATCGAGTATAATCTTTTGATGATAAGAAGACTGAACTAATGAAGACATCATCGTACTGAAAAGCATCATTTGACAACATCTGAAGGAAGCAAAGGATTTCCTATACAACCTGATACTGGTAAAAGCTATACAGCAACTCCTTCAGCTCCAGGACGTTTTCTTAAAAATCTTCCTTATTTCAGACTATTTGAATCAGCTTCGGAAAAACTTTCTCCCACTTAATGTGATTAGATGTTATTTATCAATCCATTAATTTCCACAGATTCTTCTTAAGAATTAATACATCATCTACAGATGGCAGGTAAGAAGTGCGATGGACGTCATGGCACTGATAACTTTAAGACTGAATTTTTAAAAAATGCTACAAGCCTAGAATTTCACTAAGAGTTCTATTCCCAGCTGTGTTCTTGACATCATCAGTTTAACTTCATCAGTTTAAGAAAGACTTTTCGAATGAAGAGGTTAGATATAGCCTTATTCCTTTGAGTCACAGCTCCCTCATAAGTCCAATAAAAGTGTCTGAGGTAACAAGAATGATTATAACGAAGGAAAATATCCAAGCCATTCCACGAACCAGGAATTTCCTCATTAAAGGCCTGGCCTGGAAATCGAATCAAAGGAGCCACGAAACCCATCCCCGCCCCCGAGGGTGTCTTATTCTTTACTATTTTTCAGTTACTTCCACGCATTTTTATTTATCATATGGAAGGCTTTCTCGAACTGAAGGTGAGAAATATGACCTTCATTGACCTCTGATTAACGAGCTTTGAATACTCCGCAAAATCGTGTAATCGCTGCAACAAATGAACGTCATGGTAGTGTAACTGTAATGAAAAGGAAAGAAAAGTATTTTGTAAACTACCAAAACTATATATATATATATATATATATATATATATATGTGCGTGTGTGTGTGTGTGTGTGTGTGTGTGTGTGTGTGTGTGTGTGTGTGTGTGTGTGTGTGTGTGTGTGTGTGTGTGTGATGTGTGTGTGTAGATAGATAGATAGATAGATAGATAGATAGATATACAGTAGATATAGATATAGGTAGATTACATAGATAGATAAATAGATGGATACCAGTCAGACCATCGCCAGAAGTAAGTCAAGAATTTCTACATCAAAGCCAATTCTTGCGGCCGATCAAAGGGAACCATTAAGCTGAATAGTACGATAAAGACATATTTTTTTCTTGATTTTAGTAATTACCAAAATTCAAGTTACGGAAATGTGTTCCAAATACATGGGTTAAAAAGATCGTCATAATTAGAACAATCATTCAAAAAGATCTTGAAGATGGAAAAATATCGACAAGAGGCGGCAACATGAAACTATACCAACACATAATTGACCTGAATGAATTACTGTTAAAAATGATAAACTATTTGACTCACCCCACTAAGACATCAAGACTAACGGTTGGTCATTACACTGACATTATCATAATAATAATAAAAAAAAAAAGTAAGACATAAAGCGATCAAAGGCGCCCATTTTCCAAGAAAGTACGAGTTTTTATTAGATATGCCGTCTCCTTGCATTTTTCTTTTTTTCTCGTGTTGCGGGACGGGCTCACTCCGCTGGTGTGGGCGTGGGTGGGGCGGTGGGAGTAGGTAATTAATAACGTAACAGGATAGACAGTTATAACAGTAACCAAGCGATCCCTGAAACACAAGAGAAATGGCTGGGTTGGGCTGTGCAATAGAGTGATATATGGACCACCGTGTTGTGGGTGACATGACAAAACTATAAAAGGACCTCAGGCCGATTCAGGGGAATAAACATTTTTCTGTCCCATAGCATCTTTTCCCATGCTGTCGCTGTATCCATACGGCTTTACCCAGCCTGGAAGACATTATATATCTCATTTATTAATTTCCATTACTAACAGGAGGCTATCCAAATCTCGGGAAAATTGTTTGCTGGGGACTGAAGTGAAATACTCGTACAAATGATGTCACAGTACTGAAGATAGATAGACAGACATGAGAGAGAGAGAGAGAGAGAGAGAGAGAGAGAGAGAGAGAGAGAGAGAGAAGCAATAATTCACCAAATCAAAGATTTCTTCATCAGAGACAGGACCGGATATGGACCAAAGGCACCCATAACATTTGCTTCATTATTCGAGAATGTTTTTTTGTTTAATCATTCCTTTTTCTTATTGACTACATTCAAACTGGGAGAGAACTTTCTATCTGGGTGACATGACTGCACCCTCCCTTACCCTCTGCGTTGTTGGTGATCTTAGTGAAATGATTTGGAAGTATTAAAACTGTAAATTAAAAACATAACCATGGAACTGATTCTGTCGAGAGGGAAGGAAAAAATAACATCTGACAGGCCAAGAATTTGTTCCCCTTCGTATGCAGTCGACCATCGAGCAAAGGCAGCCACGAGGCATTTATCCCACGACGCCGACAGCCGCATCAGGACGGGGATCAGTGCAGACTGTGAGAGGATTAATTAACTTTGCATCATACTCCATTATAGGACGCAGTGGCCACGAGCTGAGAGGGAGGCGGTGTACATACGAGTGTGTGTGTGTGTGTGTGTGTGTGTGTGTGTGTGTGTGTGAAAGAGCGAGAGAGCGGGGGGAGGGGTGTACACATTCATTTTTCTTGTGCTTAATTGAGTTTAAGCCCCTCGCTAAAACTATATGCTTTTATATATATGTTACCCCCTTTATTATTTTAACGTATGTAGGGTCTCTCTCTCTCTCTCTCTCTCTCTCTCTCTCTCTCTCTCTCTCTCTCTCTCTCTCTCTTTTGAAAGACGTAAAGCTCATTAATCCCTGTTGTGAAGGTCTTTCCGAAGGCTGCATGTTATGGTTTTGTGGCTGCAAAAATGAACTATAAAACATGTACTGGGAGTGTGGTTGTTATCATCAGTCCGTATTAATCGTCATTCTCTACAATAACGTGTATATGTCAGGAAGATATCAAAATTTTGTGGCTCCTGCTACCAAGTCGCAAGGAAGCCAGGCGACAGAGGAAGGGTTATGCACGGAATATAAGTTCACAAAAAATAATTATCCGGACTTAAACCCTTCACTTCTATGCCTTCCTGTTTCATTTGTTTTTACCACTAGACAATTTTACTAAGCTTAGATTTTTTTTTTTTCATGTAACAACGAAAGCATCCAATTTTCCCCTGAATACGACTCAACCCGCTCTTTTTACATCAACTTTTTTTTTTTAAGTTCTAGCCTCTGTGCTCCATTAATATCCCTTTCATTTTCGTGTGGCTGTCACGAGATGATTTTGCACAACTGTAGAAAGGTCTCTATTGGAGAAAAGGTTAAGGCAATATATATATCTCCTCCAGTGCAAAAGGTCTCTCCTATCCAACTAAACTCGCCTGACACGGCAAGAATTAACAAAGATCACCATCAGAAGGTATCGCGGTAGGCCCAGGTACCTAATACACTGAAATCCTGTGTGTGTGTGTGTGTGTGTGTGTGTGTGTGTGTGTGTGTGTGTGTGTGTGTGTGTGTCAGTGGACCCAAAACTGGAAAAAGGATATTAATGAAACTTGGTTGGCTGGATGGAACTCAGTCCCAGACGGACCAGTTCAATTCCATGTCGATTGATACTTTCTGGAGAGGTATTTTGGCCCCTAAAAATTGTCCCCTTTGGTGTTTCAATGCACGCACGTGGAAGAAGGCGGCAGTGCATTTCCGTGCAGTTTCACTGCAGAGAGGCGAGGGGGGAGGAGTTGTATATCTACACTCCAATGTTTTTTACTTCATCGATGCTACGAACAAAAGATTTTATTCTGCTGAAAATGGTGCTAGCTATGTTGGCGGTGATGGTAGCTGTGATGGTGTGGTGGTGGTAGTGGTGTTGGTAATGGTGGTGGTGGTAGCTGTGGTGGTGGTAGTAGTTGCAAAATACTTGCTCCAAAGCAAAGCCTGATTCAGAGACGGATGCCGCGAGACTTGTCGAGCCTTATGGCCGTATGCAGAAATTGTAGAATTATACTTTATACTTTGTGTCTACTGACGACTTCATTGACCTCGGACGGATATAATCATCCGACAGCTGCAGGAATAAAGCAGAAAATACATCTTCGTATTCAAAGGGCTAAAACTGAAATCAGGAAGGGGAAAGAGAAGTCTTCATTCTTACGAAAAAATTTTGACGCACGAGAGGTAGATAGAACGTACATGGGGAGGGATTCACAAAGCTCTTATGAGTCATTCTGTGACTTAACTTTGTTTTATTTTTAACTGCAGGCAGAACTACAGACACAGGGACGTATACACATTCGTTTTCGTGTTCCTTCTGATGAAACGCATTTCAATGATAATTTTCCCCTCGCAAACAATATCTGCATATGACAGAGGAACAGGAAACGTGGGAGGACTCTGCTCTCTCTTTTTCTTGTCCTTCTTTGAAATGCAAATCACAGTTAGAACAGGGAATTACTGGTAAATATATCTGTGAATCCCACTCATGGTTTCATTGTTTCCTACCTTTCTGAGTTGTATAATAATGCATGCTGGCAGTTAATATATATTACCCACTGACATTCAACAAATATTTGACTAAAAATACGGGGTCTTCGTCATCTTTACGTTTTATGCATTTCACTCTGATGATATTGTTTCATTTTATTTTCTCTAGCTGTATGGCTTAGATGCATACTTTACAAAGCCGTTCGCTACTCGAGTTCTGTGTTAAATGTAAGCGTATGTAGAAGGGAAAATAAAGTACCGGTACAAATTACGGCTGTGGGTTGAGAGGATTAAATTTTAAGTTCACGGCCATAGAATATTTATAATTAATTATACTACTAGTTATTTAAAATCGATGTATGTCTATCAACAGCACTGGGATCATCAGAGTCGAAAATCACTCTCGGTATAATATGATCTATGGAAAGTTTTGCGAACCCTACCTCTTTCCCGGGATAAGCATGCTAAACCTTCACCCTTTCTTTAGCAAAGAAAAATAAGATTTCTTTTCAAGTAATCTTCACCATTTCACACCAGCGACATCCTTACAATTTTTCCGCTGAATCTCCGAACATTTATATTCTGCTTAGAATATTTTTCGAACACATAATGGTACCCATCAACACAAGACGTTTCCTGTAAATGAAATTTTATATTTTCTTTTTCCGAAATTGAAACCAAAAGTATGCCACATGACTGAAGAGATTATTCCCTTGAATCTGGTGACTTTTTAAAGTTCATTCCTGCTGCTGTCAGACAGTTTTATTTACCGTACTATGAGCTATCAAGTAATGTTGGGGTAAATAATGGCCAAATCTTCCCCCGTCAGTTCCAAAGCCCTCTTCTTGAACAAAAATATAGGTATATCGTCTGCAAATAATTAGGACAAAACATAAAAAGTGTCGCTGGATTAAAAGGATACGAAGTGCTAGTAATGCAGAAGCTAAAAAATACAAATAAACCATTGCACTGGAACACGGACACTATACAGTAAGTTTCATATGAGTGCGTGCAGAATTGAATAATCATAAATTTTCAATAACACCACGAGTGAAAGAACACATGAGCAAGAGAGAACGAGATGAATGAACTAGTATAATACATAACAATGAACAGAAGGAATATTAACGGTTTCAGACGGAGGACTTTTTTTTCTTGGCCACTTGTAGACAAATTAATGTAGTTTAGGGAAGAGCTCTTGCAGCAAATGGGTTATTGAAAGCAAATCATAATCCCTCAAGAACGGAAGCTGAATTAAATCGAACAGCGACAGCGAAATTAATGAAGAAAAATCATCAGGCTGAAAATGCTAATTCCGTCAATGTGTAGCATAGTACAGTACTTCATGGTTTATTCCTGTTGCCTCCAGATGACATCATGCAGTTTAGCCAGACTATTCAAACTGGAGAGGTCAAATGCTCGACCTTAGACTACTTCGCCAAAAGGTATCTCTCATAATCTGAGTGGAGTTGTCTGGTGATGGCCTGATGAAACACACACACACACACACACACACACACACACACACACGTCGTATGATTTAATTAGTTGCTTTGTCGTGATCCCAGGCTCGTGTGAACGTGGACATGGTGGACAGCAGGCTAAAGTTGAAATGCTCCTGCTGGTCACCATCGTCCTTTCTGTGCACAGGGAGGAAGCTGACGGACATTTGTATAATAAGGCAGCAGAGTGGACTGGTTATATCGGTGGTGACTCGTGAAGGCGTCTCCCTTCAACACTATACAGCAGATTAATGAATCAAATAAATTTTGAATGAAGATAAATGGAAAGCGCAATGTCACTGCTAAATAATATTGGGAATACAAAACAAGTATTTTCCACTTAAGATAAAAAAGTGTTCAGGCAATCTTCAAAGTGAAGGCACAGATACTACACCAAAAAATCAAGGAGAAGATTATGCGAAAGCAAGACATTAGGTAAAAAAAAGTACTTCCACAACTGCAAATCCTATCTACACAACAAATGACAAAAATCACTCTGCAGGGAAAGAATTAAAAGCGTTTACATTAGCCTGTTTCCTAATGAGGGGAGCAACATAATCTGAAATAACATTTGCAGGAAGTGATATTTACTGACTGAAGCCATCACACTTACATGAATCGAATAAGAAAGGGAATAACTGCATTTTGCCTGGAACAAAAAGTCAATTCCCTGCACAGTAGAAAATTATAAATATGAAAGTCTTACATGTATGTAATACCTAATATCCACATACAACTAGCTAACCGAGGTAACGTTTCATACATGCAATTTGAAGATATTTAGACAACCAACAAACAAGAGAGCAATAAAGATGTTTCTATCTACTTCTCTATCTATCTATCTGTCTTACTATCTGTTTCTCTCTCTCTCTCTCTCTCTCTCTCTCTCTCTCTATATATATATATATATATATATATGCACATATACGTAGAGAAATTGATAGATATTTTCTGTATATCAGCCAAGACGATCAAAAAGCCGTTTAAGATCCACGGTACTGAAAACATACCTGACAGAACTTTAGTCAGATTAGCGCTTACACAGATACTGATTTCCCAGAAAGTTGTATTAAGTCCACCTTACCATACACTTCTGAAGCTCAAAAATTCAATCAGCTAAAAAATAATTTTATGCAACTTTTAGACATACAAAGGAATGTCTACCAGTTTCAGTAAAAATCAATAACACTGGCTAGTTTTCATGAGCAAGAAAAGTGAAAACACTGTGAGCGGAAGTATCGCCAGCCACTGTGTTCAGGAGCAGCCACACACTGACACCGCTACTGACTCCACGCACGTCGTGGCACCGACTGACGGCGCTGGCCTGCTGGGCTGCACTCCCTGCCACACCAACTCCCTCCCACACTCCCTCTTTCTCTCTATCCCCTCCACACCGTCTTACCCCTCTTTCCTCTCCCTTTCCCTCCCTGCCGGCCTGCCCCGCCTTCCCCTCTCTTACCCTTACTGCTTCCTGCCTGCCTCTTAATCTCCCACCCTACTTCCCTGACCACCTCCTTACTCCCCCTACCCCTCTGCCTCCCTGCAGACCAAACCCCTCTTACTCTCCCTTTTTCTTTCCCCCCTATCCTCTCTCCTTTCCTCCCTCTCCTCTTCAGTCTGTCTCCCTTCATCCTTCTCTCCATCCCTACCTATCTGCCTCTATTCCCTTCTACGCTTCCCTGCTTATCTCTCCCTTACTTTTCCAATATTCCTGCCGACCTACGTTCCAAATCTCTGTCTTCCTCCCTCCCTCCTTTCCTGCCTGGTTACCTATCCACCTTCCTCCCTCCCTCCCTTAAACGTGCCTGCCTGCCTTCCTTCCCCTATCACCCTCCCTCTTTCCCTGTCCTTCTCCATATCTTTCTTTTCTTTTTTCCTCTTTACTAAATAGCTTCAAACCCAATTGTCTGTTCTCTCCCTCCCTTCCTTTTCGCATTTTCCCTCTTCCTGTCTATTTTTCTCACGGGTGGAAGTTACCAAGAGTAACTTCCATTTTCAGCACAGATAATAAATCATCATTAATTACCATTATCAATGTGATCATCATCATCTTCCCGGATGTTTTTCCCACCCAAAGGTGAGATGAGATAAGGACCAGAAAGCAAGAGAAGCAAAATACATGACTATGGGGAGTGCTAGTCACCAGCATACCGATTTAATTGGATCACACTCATTCACACATCATTCATGCTCTCTTAAATTCTGACCTCTACTCACAGACATATGTGCTTCATAGTATATGTAAAAATGTCGCTTCAGTGTCTGTCAGATTAAAAAAGGGTTGTCAAATCCTTTTCATGCGTACCTCCACGCAAAATTCATCATCAGCTTGATACCTTCTCAGCTCCCTAGCCTCATCAGACTCCATTCCTCGCTTTCTCTCACATTCATTTACTTTCTAAACGCAAGCCTTCAGTGGCAGTATGATCTGGTGGAACATAACAAAAGAGACATAACAGTAATCTTTAATAAATGAAAAACTATCAGACTTGAAAGACGTTACACGCGGAGTGCTGTAGGGTACACATTAGGTTTTTGTTCTGTTCATAATTTACATAAATACTGATATCGGCTTACTTTGTGAACTACCGAAGTCTACTGATGGTTCATGAACAAAGTAAGAAAGTGGACATATCATTAAAAAGGTAAGGCGATTCAGAAATATAGTGGTGTGTTGTTTAACAAAGCCCCCCAGGAAAATGCGAAGTGCTAGCCATTGGCAGTAAAAGTTTTAAAGTCGCTATTCTATGAATAATATTCATTACGGTAATTTTACAAGTAAAAATGTTTAGGAATTTTAGCATAAATTATTTTAAACAAAGCAAACAGTGTACGGAGGCACCGAAGAAAGACAATAAATTTATCAGATTTCCAGGCACTGGATACGAAAATGCTTTGGAAATAACATGATCTAGTACATTTCCGTAGTTGGCTCTCACTTTGAGCATTGTGCCCATTTCTATTCACCTTACTGTAGAAACAAATGGGATTATCTGGGGTGGTAAAGCAAAGGGTGACAAAGACGATATCTAGATAAATAAGCAGATCGCACATGAGGGAAGTATGAAGAGATTAATTTGTTTACCTTAATCAAACATAGAGTATAAGGGAACTTGGTCCAAGAAAGAATAATCAAAGGAAGGCAACAGGATACACACTACAAACGAACGTTCAAATTACGTTGGAGGCAATGATAAAAAAAAGATACAGTCACATGAGGCTAAATAGTTCTCCTTTAAGGTATTTGTACATAATGTGGAACTAAATAACCTCCAACAAACTGTGAAAATGTACTAACACACAGAAATAGCTTGGGCAAGTACTGTACTTAGCTTTCAGTCCCAAGGTAAACATCTCCATTCCCGTATGATAACATTTCTTAAATTTCCTGTCTCCTAGTGTACAATACAAGGCATGGAACACAAACCACTGAAAGAACAACATCGTTTCGTACCGGATGTTGATGTTACTTTCCCTGTGAAGATAATGGAGTGTACAATATGACTTAAATTCATTTTCTGAGAGCTTTTCTGAGCTGCATTGTAGAAGTCATTTTCCTGCCGGCCGCGACTTGAGGGACTGATGAGTCGGGGTAAGCCATTCCAACGTGGATTCCTTATATTTAACTCGTAAAGGTCGTCATAAATGTAACTTACCCTAGAACAAACGGCGCTGGAAATACCAATACGGCTGTTGCTGCTTGTTTTCCTGTGTACTCCCTTCTATCCTTTGCTTGTCTGTTTATCTACCTGTCTCCGTACCGCCTCCCGTCTCGTATGCTTCTCCTTCCCTGCTTCCTTCATCGCCTCCTGCCTGCCGCTCTAATTTTCTGCTTCCCTCTTTTCGTTTTTCCATCCCATTTGCCTTCCTGTCCCCCCTCTCGCACTTCACGTCCCTCACTATTCCCCTTTTTACCTCTTACCTTGTATCCCCTCCCTCTCTCCCTTCTCCCCGTTGCTGCCACTCTCCCTCTTTCTCCCTTCTCTAACCTCTTTCCTTCTTTCCCTCTCAGCTTATACTTCTCCCTTCCTGTTTCTCTTTCTTTCTTCCCCCCTCTTTCTCTTCTTTTAATCTCTCCTCCACCTCCTCATTCTTCGTATTTCTTTCCATTCTTCATCTGTGTATTAAGCATAATAGGCGTTGTGCTATCATGTCTGTTTACGTTTAGCGCCTTAACATGTGACTGCTGTGAATGGTTATTGTTCTCGTAGAAGTGATCAGTATTACAATTTGTTTAAAAGCTATGACTCGAGTGAGTGTTAACTGTATGTTGTTTTACCAGTAAGAACAGTTCATACCCTGTATATGCGCAGTTTGGTGTGTGGACCTTTTTGTTACCTTGCCCGGATGGAATCAGCAATGCATTGTTTTTGGTCGAGTTTGTTGTTTGTTTGTTCTTTTTTTTTTTTTTTTTTTTTTGTCAGCAACATTACGGAAAACGGATGAATGAAATTACATTAAACTTACAGGATATGTGGACACTGGTCCCATAAGGAAATAATTAAATTCTGGAGGTAATCGAGTGACCCTGGAAGGTCAAAATCAAGGTCACGGACTTTCAGAGGGCTATAATTTGAAACCAGTTGAAGACAGAGATATTTACTATAATGAATATACAGAAATTCGTAATAAGGGCTTTCATTTGGCACCATTTCACCATGAGTGACCCTGAAAGGTCAGCCTCAAAGTCACGGATATTCAGGAGGCTATAACTCGAAACTGGTTGAAGGAAAAGAGATATTTACTATTATCAACATATAAGAAGTCCCATGAAGGTTTTTAATTGGTGCCATGAGCTTGACCGTAAGCGACTTCGATAGGTTAAATTCAAGGGCTCGGATTTTCGGGGAGTTATAACTCGAAACTTGTTGAAGATAGATATTTACTATTATCAAGATATAGGAAGTCTCATATGGGTTTTTATTTGGCAGCATGACCTTTGACCTTGAGTGACCAAGAAAGGTTAAATGCAAGATCACGGATTTTCAGAGAGAGTAGCTAGAAAACATTTGCACAATTACCTTAGACTTTAATCCATTAATTCCCAGGGTTCTTGTGTGAGGAATTTTGTTGAGGGTACTTAACATACTGCCCTCCGCCTATTGGCTCATAGTCACGAAGCTCATAGATCCCTACCCCGGGGTTCCCTCATTTATTAACTTATGAAAATGCCCAGTTCCGTCCTATATGGAGGACGCTGGGTTCAAATGGATTAATTGTGCACTGACACTAAATGGCAGAAACGAGTCAATAATTAACAGCAATAAAATATCTCTTGCTGGGCGAGGTTTAGTGTGCCTGGCACCAATTGCTCTGTTCTGTTAAGAGGCACTGTTTATCAAGTATATCACTATTATTTATATGCCCCCTGCACTCCAGGAATTAGTTAATTTTCAGTACTTTCATTCCAGGTGGCAACAAATTTGTCGCTTTTGACAGCAGATTTAATATATCACCAGTGAAAAAAATGCAACTTGTCTTGTAGTATTTTTTATGTACTAACTCTATTCTGATTTTTTTTCCTAATTGCAGGTATCATTTACATTGTGTGTGTTTTTCATGTCCTTTTTCGCAAGCTGAGAGCTAAATTTCTATTTTATCATTCTAGATATCAGTTAACTTTGCATTCTTTGCAAATGTAACAGTCAAAACTAATAATACATCTTGTTGCTCGTAGATACAGTACCTGCTAATATTAAGGTGGTCCTGTTTCCTTCACTCATCAATAACAGCACAGAAATTATCTTGCCTGTAGCGAGCGGTGAGTGCATTGGTAAAATTTCAGCTTTGTGACACTGAATGCCTAAAGTGCTGCGTCATCCCTTTTAGGTGCTTGTATTTCACAAAAATTTTTCATTAGAATAGCTAGAAGCAGCTAACAAAATTAACATCCTTACTCGCACAGTTAACATACCGGAGGAGTTTGTTGTTAGCAACGTTGAGAACAGCATGGAGATGAATAACTCTCTTAAATCATGTTCCGGTGTTGCCCAAGGTACCACTGACATTGCCCCATCTCCTGCAGCTGAAACTAAACAACCCTCATCTGATCAAGACAATATCCAGCCTGTGCAAATTGGTGCATGGGAGACGAAGACGTGACACATCATACCGGTCACCAATGTAATATATTTCAGATCTTAGCCGATGCTGAAGAGTGTCATGACGCTCGACTGGAAGGGTACTCGATCATCAGCGGAGAGCTTGTGGAGTTCTACAGCAGAGCACTAAGTAAAAGAAAGCAACACTGTATTCCAGATACCAGGCTTGATGATATAACTAAGGTTGTAGACACTGTTAAACAGGGTGCAGCTAATGAAAATCTAATAATTATTCATGCAGGAACCAATGTTGTAGTGCAAACCCACTTTGAAAAGCTCCTAGACAACTTCCAATTGATGATTCAGAGTGTTACAAACCGTGCAGGGATGATTCAGAGTGTTACAAACCGTGCAGGGATGATTCAGAGTGTTACAATCCGTGCAGGGAGATTTCCGCCTCTGAGAGTCAAATCAAAACAATGACACTAAAACAAATAATTCTTACTTACAAAATCTCTATACAGCACATCAAAATCAAGATCTGTTTTATAATAGACATGTGTACAGTGGGACACTTCTAACCTAATTGGATTAACTTACAAACCTACTCAACAAGATCAATCAGACACTTCGGCTAATAGAGTATTACATGGGAACAGTTACATTACTAGACTGCTATGTACAGCTTAAATACAAATTCTTAACTAACGACTTGATGTCTTGGACCACTTCTCACATTATAACATCAAAATAAGAGAGAGTGGCTTACAGAAGGCCGGAGATGAAAGGGAAGAGAAGTTCCCCACCTGTAATCACTGTTTACGTGTCCCAGTACCCATGCTCTTTTTCTCCACTAACCAGTCTGAACCGTACCATCATATCTATTTCCAATAATTTCTTCGAAATCGTGGTCACACTAGGTGATTCAGGTGGGGTTTGGCTCGTACAATCAATGAGAAGAATCTCAGCACCAGAGTTCGGTTCCACCTCTTTCTCTTCTTGTAATACTGTACGATGCACCTTAACCTTTATCACTGTTCATATGCCGTGCTCCAAACTGTCTCAACTGTGTCAACACTGATGGAAACTGATTCACGGCTAGCCGAGATAGGACAACGATATCAGAAGACCACTTCACACAGCTGAAACTCAAATTAGTTGGGCAGCTCCACAGACTTTGCAGGATTGGATCCCAGATCAGTGAGGCAGCAGCCAGTAACACCTCCCTTACTGATTAAAGAAATTTCAAGAGAAATTTCTGTTTATCTCACAAGGTTACATCCTAACTGCCAAAAGATTCCTATCCCCTTTGACATGGTGGACATCTAGGGCATTTTGTTGGAGGATTAGCTACAGACCAGCAGGTTAAAGTCTGGCATATGTCTCTAAATTTGACTAAGAATATCATGGAGTCATGGTCGGTATACACAGTATTAGGAAGTAAGTCTGAACTAACATGCAAACTGAGAAATGTTGCAGGGAAAGTATGAGTGCAAGGAGTTCCTTTTTGGTACAGGATTAATTCGTCTAAGCATCATTATACTTTCTGCTAAAGTAACGGATAGGCAGTTCAACACTATGATCATTATCTTGCAGCAGGATTGTACCAGTACCAGCACCATTAGCATCAACAGCTAATTTAAAAGGCTTACTGAAATTTGGGGCTTGAAGCACAGACTGACTTGACAGAACTGCTTTAACATTTGAAAATGACTCTTCACATTCTTCTTTCCATTCACATTTGACTCCCTTCTTTCACTAATCTGTAAGGGAAGCTACAACATAACAGAGAAACTTAAGACAAACCTCCTGTAGTAGCTCACCATACCAAGGAATCTCTGCGATACTCTTTTGTTCTTGGGTTGCCTGAAGTCAACAATGGCCTCAACTTTGGAGACGGACTTAATTTACTCCATCCTACCATGTTGCCAAAGTACTGAACCTGGATCTTTACAAAGTCACACGTTACTAGGTTGATTACTAAATTAACAGATGACACTCTCTGCAGCAAGGTGTCTAACATGATCAAGTGTTTCTCCCAGGAGTCACTGAATTTTACTAAATCATCAGTATATTTGAGACAGCCTTTGACATCACTAGTAAGTTGTTTATTAGCCTCTGAAAATGGCTGGAACATTTTACATAAAGTATAGCATGACTTTGCTTTTTTGTATGACCGTCAGCCACAAAACAGGACATATCTGGGCTCATTCAGCAAGTGGGACTTGTCAATAACCCTTCAGTAAATCAGTTTAGTAATGAACTTTGCATTGCCTACAGTGTAAATACAATCAACTGCTTTAAGAAGAGGGTGGGTAACAGTCTTAGAGAGGAAATTGACCCTATGGTAGTCTAAGCATAAATGAAAGGACCCACCGAATTTTGGAAGTAATGGAGAAAAGGGTGGACAACCTGGTTGAATCAACTGTTGTGGCAAATAATTATAGTATTGTTCACAACTATGATTCTAAACCTCATTCGTTTGGCAGATACAGAAGAGTGGACCAGATGGGCTAGGTAAGCCCTTGTCTTGCAAACCAGTGAATGTTGAAATAGATTACTGGAAAAATTTTAACTCCAAGGGATGTTAGTTCCACCAAAAAGAGTGGGGAGATTGTTGCTAAAGGGCCAGTAAGATGTTCCAAGTTTTGTCAGTTTTGGAGTAGGAAGGGTCTTGTAAAGGAAGAGTGTAGGAAGAAGATGAGAGGAAGTCAACGAGCGAACTATAGCCATGATAATGCTTTTGGGTATTGCTAATACTGAAAGAGGGCAACCACAAACAGATAGGCTGAATGATAGTCAGACTCATTCTCAGTAGGTGTTCATTGAGTTTCAAGCCAATGTGGAGTAGTCAGTTGTTGATAGTCAGACTCCAGTAGAGCTATAGTAAGACTCCTGAAGAGCTATCATTGGACACTAGTGAGACTGGGATAGTGCAGCCGTCAGAAATTAACGAGAATAATAATAAGACTCCATTAGCTCATCCTCCCTTGAACAGTAAGCAAAGTAATCCCCCCTAGACACCCTACTTTTTGTTTCATTTCTAAACGACTTGTCAATTGATGATGAAACTACTAAGAAAGACACCATGCAAGTACTCAGAGACACCAGAGCCTCATAGTCTATCATGATGAAGGGAAAAATAGCTGTAGATGAGCCAGGTGAATGTGTTTTACTTGTATTACAGGGAATAACTAATTATTTGTCTATCCTGGTTGAAGTGAAGCTCAAGTTAGAATTAGTTACAAGTCCAATACGTGTGTTCACCATGAAGCAGTTACCTGTTAAAGGGGTCACTCTCCTTTTGGGTAATGACGTAGCTACTTAGCAGAAGGATAAATGGTTACAGATCCCTGTGTATCATAAAATCCCAAAAGTGAGGAGATGACAAAAGAACTGGACTTAGAATGTCTTAAGTGGACCATGCATGCACAGGCAAGCCCGTCCGATGGCCTGAAGAGGCTGGCCTCAACGAACAATGTCGTGCCCACACACGATTCAGTCGGCCTCATATCTCAAGCTTAGTTGCAAGCGGAATGCTGTGGCGTGAGGGTGGCCATGGATGCTCTTCTGCACACAGATGACCTGGAACTGTATGCTAATTGCAAATAATAGAAAGAGGAGGAAAAAATGGACCAAATGGGCAAATGATTGGTTGATGAGAAGGAGTAAATGGTCCCATGTGATTCTGTTGAACGTCTTCACTCCCGTACAACTGATGCAAGACTGACGCCTGATGGCCTGCGGTACCCCACACATGCTCAGTTTTCCTGAACCTGACAGGAGTCTACCACAAAAATCTGTCCACGACAGATCCCAGGACGATGTTGAGGCCGCCTGCGCAGGCGCCAGTTCTCTACCCACACATGCCCATGCTTGCCTGAATGGGCCGGCCTCTTCGAGCCACTGGACGAGCTCGCCTGTGCGTGTATGGCCTGCTTTACGCTGTTCCCTGCCTGTGCTGTAACTGGAGCCATGACGGCAAAATCCTCTCTTGACAGTTATAATGTTAATAATAAATTACAAGATAATTTTTCTTGTGATAATGTTAATATTAGTCATGTTCCAGATGATATTTCTTTTGCTGGTACTTTGTTTGTCCAGTTGACTGACACTGAGGTTGAGGGTTTTGCATAGAGTAGTTGAGGTCTAGGATTGGCTGAGATGCAGAGATCTGATCTAGATGTTGCAGCTTTGATCAACTGTTCAGTGGGTGGGAAAGAATGTGTGGTAGGTTTATCAGAGTGCTTCTACCATCTCCAGGCTCAGGAAGCACTGGAGAGATATCATCTGACCTTCAAACAAATCTCAAAGAAAATTTGTATTCTTCAAGAAAAGCACTGGGACAAGGGTCTCCCCTTCCTGTTCCTTACAACCAGAGACATGAGATGACTGCGTAGGCTACTTCCCAACTGAGTAGATTTTTGGTAATGATGTAAGAGGGCCATTACAGTTGCTTTAGGAACAGCGGGTCAATGATAATGGTTATGTTAATCTGCTAACCTGTATCTCAGATTCTAAAGAATGGCTAGCCAAGAGTTTTGAATCAGTGAAGGCAAATTAGGCATTCTCTAAAAGAAAGTCTGGGAGTTAGTATGATGAAAACATGCAGGCTAAGAGCAAAGTGTTTCATCTGGGAGACAAAGTGCTATTATCATTCCTTGTTCTTGGACAGCCATTACGGGCATGCTTCTTAGGCTCTTCAGTAGCAGAGAAGAGGACAAGTGATGTTAACTATGATATTCAGTCCCCAGACCGGAGGAAGGCTGAAGGGGTACCATGAAGGAGAAGATGTGCTAGTGCTGCATGTGTGATGTCAGCTGTCAAGATAGTGGATGAGCCAAGCTGTCCCTTGACGCTGGACCAGACTGCCAGATGGGGAGAAAGAGAACCTGAAGGCATGGACTTGGTCAGCTGGTAAGCTCTCTTGTTTAACAGCTGAACAATGTGCTGATCTGACTGTCCTTCTGAGGAAGTATCCTGATGTATTCCGGAACACACTTGGGATGACGGATGCAATACAGCATGATGTGGACGTTGGAGATGCTTCGCCTATGAAGCAGTACCTCTACAGTGCCAGTCCACAAAAGCAGTCCATCATCAGCAGGAGCTGACCTACATGTTGCAGCAGGGATTAATCGAGCCCTACCAAAGCAAGTGGTGCTCCTCAGTCATCTTAAACAAGTAGCAACATCTTTGGCAACATTCCTAGAGAAGTTCTCCATGATCATAAGTTCTCTCTACCTACAGTGCAGCCACTGATCATATATATCTTGAAGTACTAGTATATTCCACACAGGTCTGGTCTTATTGTTTGTAAGTGGTTATAAACTTGGGCTTGTAATCTTCTGGTACAAGTTCATAAACCCTAAGAACTGTATCCTATACCACCTCATTATCAGCACACTGTTCAACTAATTAAGCAATATAGGCCACCTGCACCTTACCCTTAACCAGCCGCATCCCGTTGATGTATATATACGTCCTCACGTTTTGTCACTGTCAGTCCCGTTGACGTACTGTATATAAACGTGCATCAATTGCAAGGTCCCTAATTTGCACAATTTTCAATTTTTGCACATGATTTTTGGTACGTATCACGGGACACCTTCCTCAACAAGATGCCAGGCAGGGACAATGCCTTACGCGACATGACCTTCCCCCCCCCTGCACGCCATTGTCTCGGCAATTCACCTGCTACCAGTGACCTGGCCAATAAAGACATGTCGTGCCATGGTACGAAATTCAGGGCCAGAGTGATTCCCCAATCGATGGCAATGTGGAGGACAAAGTTTACATAGCATTAGAGGAAGAAACAGTCAGAACTGATGATCAGGTAATGTTGCCAAAAAAAGTCAGGTATGTTGATGTGTTTGGTAAGTGAAACAATGCTTATGTTGCCTATATTATTGTGTGAAAACCAATATACTCTCATACTACATATAAATTCGTACCAAATAAATAAATAAATACCGTTTATTAGTGGTGTGGAATAGTTACCCTCCCACAGAAGTCGTTTTCTTTGGAGCCAGCCTGATAGAAAACTCAGTAAGGTAAGAGGTACTGCTACCTGTATCGAGTATTTTAACCCGCGCCGTCCCGGTGACATGAATTAACACGGCAACATTGCAAGGTCCCTAATCTGCACAATTTTCAATTTTCGCAAGCGATTTCGCGAGTGATTTTTGGCACGTATACACGGGACACCTTCCTCTATTCCTCTACAAGATGCCAAGCAGGAACAATGCCTTACACCGCATAACCTCTCCCCCCCCCCCCGTGCACGCCATTGTCTCGACAATTCACCTGTTACCAGTGACCTGGCCAATAAAGATATTCAGGGCCAGAGTGATTCCCCAATCGATGACAATGTGGAGGACAAAGTTTAGAGGAAGAACCAGTCAGAAATGATGATCAGGTAATGTGGGAAAAAAAAGGTCATGAATGGCGATGAGTTAGTGAGTGAAACAATGTTCATAATGCCTATATTACTGTTTGAAAACCAATATACTCTTGTACTACATATAAATTCGTACCAAGTAAATAAATAAATACTGTTTATGAGTGGATAAAATAGGTACCCTCCCATAGAACTCGTTTTCTTTGGTGCCAGCCTGTTAGAAAACCCAGTCAGGTAAGGAAGTACTCGCACCTAAATCCGGTATTTTAAACCTCAGGTGAGCGATTTCTCTATGAATTTTCGATGTTTCTCACCAAAAGCGGAGGTTTGAGCCAAAAAAAAAAAAAAGGTCCAAAAACGTCGGGATGGGGCGGGTTAAACCTCAGGTGAGCGATTTCTCTATGAATTTTCGATGTTTCTCACCAAAAGCGGAGGTTTGAGCCAAACATTTTTTTTCCAAAATTGGTTGGGACTGGGGGGAGTCAGTGGTGGAAAATCGGTTGGGATGGGGTGGGTTAAGTACAATCTGCATTAATAACAACCAAGATTCCCTAGGCCTGGAAAAGATGACCCGCCACCTTCTCAAACATTTGGAAGTATTTAGTGGCATCTTGCCCACCAAAGGGAGGGACTGAAATAATGTTCTTGGCAACATCAAAATAGTCACTAGTAGAGGCACCACAAAGACTAGCTGAATTGCCAAGCTGCCTCAGTCTCCAGTCATTAACTAGTTCTAGTTGCTCTTCTTGTACTTGAAGTCTCATTTGCAACTGAAATTTGATTAGTTCAAGTTGTGCACTGACACTAGTATTTAGGGTATTAACATTTATGTTCTGAAAAGTATCACTGTGAATTTATGGCTCTCGTTCCAAAGGCTCAGGATTCTGATCATGATGATCACTGTATGGAGACAATTTTTGTTCCCTCAGCTCATGACCAGTTGATGTATGATGAGTTTCGTCATCTTCACTCACCATAAACATTGTGACCTGAAACAGGCTAAGTTAGGCTCATGAACATTACTGGAAAATTCCACTCCTAGGACCTGAGCAATCAACTTAACTACGATTTAGTGAGATTTTACAGATCAGAGTGTCTAGACTCAGTTTGGAAAAATGGTCATACATCATCAAACTTCATCAGCACCATGAAAGATATTTCTATAATTAGGTTCCCATAAAATCACTGTGCTATCCTGGCAGAGGTCGCCATTTTAATTTCTGTTACGAACTACGCAGGAAGATTTCAGACCCTGAGGGGCAAATCAAAGGCAATGACAAACAAATAATTTTTACTTTACTCATAAAATCTCTACACAGCACACGATAGAATTAGGTTCCTTTATATAACAGACACATTAGAATGTTTTGAAAACATGCCTAACAAGATCAATTACTAACAAGATCAGTTAGCTACTACAGTAGTATTAAGAAGCAGGAGTGCTTGCTGGGTGGTACTGGAAGGTTCCCAATAATTCTCGCATTTTCAGTTACAAGTCAGAATTGCCAGATAGCCTGCTGTTGTAAGCAGAGGTATTTTGTAAAGTTATATTCATTTTTATTCTTCTTTTCTCTATTACATTATATTTAGGTGACTGTTAAATTATGTAACTGATTTTCATTTTGTATGCTAAAGCATTTAGAGTATTACCTAATGTAAGAAAGCTCTGGAATATTTTGGATGTCTCCGACTTGGAACTGTCGCTGCTAGTAGCACCTAGAACAATCTCGTAGTGAGGAATGTTATAAAAGAATGGGGGAGAGAACAGAGGTGTTTTCAGTTCAGTTTTACTTGTGGCCTTGTGAAGTTTGTGTAGTGCTGGAGCTGTGAAGCAGACAGTGTAATTACTTGGAATATAAAGACAACGAACATAAGAAGCCTTTGTCATTACGACACTTGCGGTGATCTTTTGTAGATTGAAAGGCTGACCTTACAAAGAACGATTCACTGGGCTACGTCCTTCCTATAATGAACTACTGCTGTTGGACCCTGTAACAGTGTGGGACAAGGACGTAACAAATGGGGTCAGGAGTTGGGATCGAATAGTGCTGCAATGAGTCAAATCTTTGACATGGTCCCATAAGGTGTACAGACAAGAAGCCAGGCTAGGCAGGGGATGTCTCAGGTTGCAATCATGAAGTTACTATATCTATCTATCTATCTCTATACCTAGGCTGCTTCCCCCAAGGAAAGGGAGGTAGCCGAGACAGGACGACACACTCCCCATTTACTCATCCATTCAAACACATTCATTCGCATCTTAGCCCCAAGGGGAGAACAGACAGATCCTCACCGCACCACACCGCACAAGGGTCAACTGTGCAATGCAATCAGTGACATCAGCAGCAGGGCCCGACAGCAGAGCTGGTTTACCCCTGCCACATCATAACAGACCCATCCCCTTACCTGCACCTGACCTGACTAGCTCATCAGACCAAATGCGGGAGAATATCCCCTCAGGGCTGCGTCATCACTTATTCAGTCACAATTTCTCTCCATTTATTTCTGTCACACACAGCCACTCTTCCTTGCTCAACAGACATCCCTCTCGCATCCAGTGCTCTCTTCACACTGTCCATCCATCCTATTCGTGGTCTTCCTCTCAGCCTTACACCTCTCACATCAGATCTAGTTATCTTTTTCACCAGTCGCTCATTATCCATTCTCTCCATGTGCCCAAACCATCGCAACACCCTCTGCTCAACTCTACCAGCCATCTCCCGAACAACTCCAGTTCTCCTTCGCACTTCATCATTTCGCACTCGATCCATACGCGTCACTCCACACATACTCCTCAGACACCTCATCTCCATTACATTCAAACTTTTCCTCTCTGCTACACCCATATTCCATGTTTCAGCCCCATATAACGCAGTCAGTACCACAACACCCTCATACAACCTTCTCTTTACATCCATTCTAAGCGAACGACATCTAAATACTTTTTTCATTCCTCCCAGCACCTTTCCTACTTCATTTATTCTAAACTTCACTTCTGCATCTATTCTTCCATTCCACAGCAACATGTGACCCTAGATATTTAAAACACTCCACTTCCTCAAGCAACTCGCCATTCAAAGCTATATTCATCCCCCTACCATCTACCAACCTCGTACACTTCATCACTTTACTCTTATTCTCATTTACTTTCAATTTCCTCCTTTCACACACCCTTCCAAACTCTTCTACCAACTGTCTCAATCTCTCCTCTGAATCAGCCACCAGTGCAGTATCATCTGCAAACAGCAGCTGCTTCAGATTCCACTCTCCACCATCAACATTCACCAGACTCAGACCTCCACCTAAAACTCTTGCATTCACCTCCCTTACAACACCATCCATGTAAATGTTAAACAACCAAGGCGACATCACACATCCCTGTCGCAGCCCCACTCTCACAGGAAACCAGTCACTCACAGCATTTCCCACTCTTACACACGCTCTACTATTTACATAAAAAACTTTTCACCCCTTTTAGTAACCTACCATCAAGTCCATACAATCTTAAAACAGTCCACAAAGCCTCCCTATCAATTCTATCATACGCTTTCTCTAAATCCATGAATGCCCAAAACACATCCTTGCCTTTTGCTAAATACTTTTCACACACTTGTCTCACAGCAAACACCTGATCCACGCATCCCCTCCCTCTCCTAAAGCCACACTGCTCTTCACCAATCACTCCCCCTGTACCCTCTCTAACTCTCATAATTAACACTCTACCATAAACCTTACCTACAACACTCAACAGACTTATACCTCTAAAGCTAGTACATTCATACTTATCACCCTTGCCTTTATACAACGGGACCACACAAGCACTTGCCCAGTCAATTGGCACCATACCTTTCACAAAGCACACATTCAACAATCTTACTAACCAGTCAACAATGGTCACTCCCCCACCTTTCAGGCATTCCACAGCACACCCATCCATACCTGCAGCTTTCCCTGTTTTCATCTCCTTTACTGCCTTCTCCACTTTCTCCTTCTTGATCAAAGAATCATTCAACTCTCCCAACACATTTATTCCTTGCACCCTTCCATCTGCCACAATCTCAGCACAAAATGAAGGACAGAACGAGCTCAAGAAAGAACTCAGTGAACATCTCCAAGCACAAAGTGATGAACAGAATGAACTCAGAGAACAACTACAGGAACAAAGTGGCCAACTACAAACACAACCTGAAGGACAGAAAGAACTCAGGGAACAACCACAACAACAAAGTGAACAACTAGAAGCACAAGGTAAAGAACAGAAAGAGTGATGTGAATGGCTTCAAGAGGCATTAAAGAAGCAACAGAAGGAGTTGCAACTAAGGATGCAGGGACAGCTAGACATTTTCATGGAAAATGAAGGAGGAAGTATACCTTAAGCTACAGCAGCACAAGGATGAGGTGAGCCATAACGTGGAGTGAGGACATCATGTAGACAACCAGTTGAAAATAGTAAGTGAGGGAATTGTGATGGAGTGTAGACAGCATGAAGACAACCAGTAGAAGATAACCAGTGAGATAATTGAGGTTATAGAGAAATCTTGTGCCTCAGGTTAGTGTACAGGGAGCATATGAAAAACATGGACAGTGTATGTTGAACCTTGACAAATCCCAAGCATCTAAAGGTAGCATTACAGGGTTGAATAATCACAATGTAGGAGTTTTGAGTCCTGGACTTAATGATGCCTGTTTTTAGGCCTCAAACCAGAGAAGTGCATGGCTATAACGGAGGTCCAATTAAAAAGAAACCGCAGGAATTTCATCAAAAAGCCTCAAACCAGAGAAGTGCATGGCTATAACGGAGGTCCAATTAAAAAGAAACCGCAGGAATTTCATCAAAAAGTATCTTGGGAAGCTTACCGTGTACAAATTGAGCTACTTGCTGGTCAGAATGGAAGGGATGATAGAACGAGGTCAGTGCAGCTTGCCACTAGCCTCAAGGGTGCCACAATGGAGATTTCTTGGTGAGATGTCAGTGGAGAAGAGGAACAATTATCAGTACCTAGTAGAAGTACTTGAGCTCAGATATGGGACCACATACCAGACTGAGATTTTCCAGAGCAAGATTCAGGACCCACGTACAGACTAGAGGCGAATCCCTTCAGTAGCCTGCTCATGACCTGGAGAGTATGGCACACAAGGCATACTTGGAGCAGCATCTCACCTGTTGGCTATTCTTTGGAGGGACCAGCTCATCGATGCTCTTGTTAAAGCAGAATTGAAAGTGCAAGTGAAGCAGGCACAACCAAGAAGCATGCAAGAAGCATTAGCCACGGCTCTGGAAGTTGAGTCCTACATCAGGTCCAGTATGTTCACTATACAGGCAGGTTGTAGTGCAGGATTCAAGGCAAGAAAGGGGCAGGTACGTGAAGCAGAGAAACTTGATAGAAGTGCTGGCATTGTGAAGCCATGACATAGGAAATAGGACTGCTGTAAGTGGAAGAGAGAACAGATGATCAGAGCAGGTTGGTGGTTCTGTGAGAAGCCAAGACACAAGTAGGAGGATTGTTACAAATGGAAGGAGCAAGAACAGAACAATGCAAGTAAATCTACGATTGCAACAAAAGGGTGTTGGACATGTGGTGAGGTGGGACGCACCACCAGTTCTGATTGTCCACAGATGAAAAAGGAGAATAAGAAGAAGGCTACAGAAGAGAAGAAAGAAGCAGAAAACATGTAAGGGCAGATGCTAAGGGGCAACAACTAGCTGGTTTCTCCCAAGTAGCCCCACCACCGAGAAAATGCAAGAGAACTGCGATTGACGGTGTGTGAGTAGATGGAAGAATAGATGGCAAGGGGTGTTCCCTGGTGATTGATTCAGCCTCAGAGCAGAGTTTTGTGAGACCTGATATGTTACATCATTGGTATCTGCCTCAGTCATCAGAACAATTGTGTGGTGTAACTGGGCTCCACGCAGAACTGAGGGGATCCTTGATGTCCAGATTGAAGTGGCAGGGCAAGAGGCTACTCATTCAGTCTACATGGCCGAGATGGAGGATCCTTGCCTTCTTGGTCTGGACTATCTGATATTCACAGGATGTGAGCTTGACTTCTGCTTCATGAAGCTCAAGGTCCGAGGAATGTCGGTTCCTGTTACGGCAGTGAGACGTACCAGTTCTGGTGGTGAGGTGAGGACACTCTGCACAACAGTGATACCCCGAAAATCAGAACTATTGCTCCAGTGCAAGGTGAGTGGTTCTGCTGACAGCTGTTTAGGGGTGATGGAGCCTAATGAATGGTGTAAGGCGAAGGCTGGAGTGATAAAGAGCAGGACTTTGGTGGAAACAGGTGCAGGTGAAGTGTTAGTTGTGGTGGCCAGTTTCTCCCGTGAGATACAGAAGATCAGCGAGGTAGAAACAGAGGGACTGTGCCAGGCAGTGGACCCTGAGTGGCATCAATGAAAGGTCTGTAAAAAAGTATGGTCAAAGAAGATGGGAACCTGCCAGACATACTTACAAGACCTATTTTCCAGGAGTTGCCAGTGCCTGGGTGACTCACAAATGCTGCAATTAAGGCAACTGCTAGTAAAGTTTGTTGATGTCTTCACCAGAGAGCTCGAACTGGGATGCATAGATCTGGTGGAGCAGTGTATCGACACTGGGGATCAATGCCTGAATAAACAGTCAGCTCGGGGGATGGCATCAGCTCAACAGCAAGAAATGGAGAGGATGATGGAGAAACTTGAAGGTCATGGAGTGGTAGAATAGTCCAGCCACCCTTGGGTATCAACAGCTGTTCCAGTAGGGAAGAAGGATGGCTAAGTGAGGTGCTGTGTGGGTTATCGAGCCTTAAATGAAGTGACTAAAGGACACGTACCTCATGCCAAGAATTGATGACATGCTGGATGCACTGTCAGGTGCCAGTGGTTCTTCATCCTAGACATGAAAGATCAAGGTTGCAGGAAATGACAAGGAGAAAACAGCATTTTCTTATGGGAAGGGTTCATGGCAGTTCAAAAAGATGCCATTTGGTCTGTGTAATGCTCCAGCTACTGTTCAATGCCTAATAAACATAGTACTAGAAGGCCTGCACTTGCAGACAGCTCTCATCTATCTAAATGGTGTGATTGTGAATGGACACACTTTTGACCAGGAACTGGAGAGGCTGTCAGAGGTGTTGAACAGGTTCCGAGCAGCACACTTCAAGATGAACCCTAAGAAGTGCTAGTTGTTCCAGAAGGAAGTGAAGTACCTGGGACACATTATAGGCGAAGTCAGCATCCGTACTGATCTGGAAAAGGTGGCAGCTGAGAAAAACTAGCTGGTTCCAACTTATTTGAAGGACCTACGGAGTTTCTTGGGTTTGTACACCTACTACTGGTGTTGTGTCAAGGATTTTGCAATGATAGCTGCACCTCTGCACAAGCTGTATGGAAAGAGACAGAGGCTTATGTGGACTGCAGTGACTCAGAAAGCCTTTGATGAACTCAAGCATGTGTTGGAAAGCTCGCCAGTGCTGCCATATCAAGATCAGAGTCAACCGTTCATCCTGGACTGTGATGCTAGTGAAAATGGCATTGGTGGAGTCCTGTCGCAGAAGAAGGATGACAAAGAAAATGTGTTGGCATATTACAGCAAGAAGCTCAGCCCACTGGAGCAAAACTACAGTGTGACTCGCATGGATCTCTTGGCAGTGATGAAGAGCTTAGACTTCCTCCATCCCTACTTGTTTAGCTCGTACTTTTTCATCAGGACAGACCATGCAGCACTGGTGGCTGAGGACATTAAAAAATCCAGAAAGGCAACTGGCATCTGGCTCAGAAAACTGGACCAGCACATCTATGTGGTGCAGCACCGTTCTAGGCGGGTACGTGGCAATACTGACAGTCTGAGTCATTGGCTTTGTGACCCAATTTGCAAGCAGTGTAGAAGGAAAGAAGACTGTAGCAAGAAATGCAGCCGTACTGCAGTGATAGGGGCAGCATCAGCTGAAGAAGACCTCAAGAGGATGGAAATGGAGGATCCAGATATAGAGTCAGTGCTGAAGTGGCTGCAGCAGTGTACAGTATGACCATCTTGGGAAGAAGTTTCCAGGCTCAGTTTTGCAACTAAGAGCTACCAGAGTCAGTGGGACCTCCTTTGTTTGAACAACGACTACTGGAGCGTCAGTGGGAGACTCCCAATGGCCTCAGCAAGTATTGGCAGCTGGTGGTTACTAAGAAAATGAGGTTAGAGGTCTTAGAAGAGTCACATAACTGGATCACTAGTGGGCATCTGGGAGTGGAGAAAACTCTAAGTCAGCTACGACAGAGGTTCATCTGGATTGGCATGCATTATGATGTTGAAGAGTGGTGTCTGGCCTGTGATGTATGCTGTGCCAAGAGAGGACCCAAGAAACATGGTTGTTCTCCTCTTCAGTTGTACAAGTGAGTGCACCAATGGAAAGAGTTGTAGTTGACATTGCTGGACCTCTGCCACTCACTGAAAGAGGAAACTGCTAAATGAGTTGCCATGGGCTACTTCACAAAGTGGCCAGAAACCTATGCCATCCCTGATCAGGAAGCCGCAACTGTTGTGCAGGTGTTGGCTGACCAGATCTTTTGTTGTTCTGGGATACCACAGGAGATACATTCAGACCAGGTAGAAACTTCGAGTCTGCTGTGTTCCGTGAGTGCGGCAAGTTACTGGGGATCAAGAAAACCAGGATAACCCCACCAAGGCCACAGTCAGATGGGATGGTGAAGAAATTCAACTGCATCTAGGCTAAGAACTGGCCAAGTACTGTGTAGAAGACAGATGGAATGGGACCAGAAATTATCTCCACAGCTGATGGCTTATGTGTGTGCATCCCACAAGTCTAGTGGCTACACCCCTACAAAACTGATGCTGGGACTCGAGTTGATCTGTTAATGGGAAGGCCACCTGGTGAAGAGCTGCTTACCAACACCAGCTACGTGATGCATCACCAGGAAAGACTGGCTGAGGTACATCATCAAGTTCGAGAAGCTCTGAAGTTTTCAAGTGAAGTGATGAAACGCAAGTATGATGCCAAGACAAGTGAGATGAGCTTCATGGATGATGACAAAGTTGATTATACAAACCTAAGCAGAAGAAGGGACAGTCGCCGAAGCTGCAGAGCCCATGGGGTGGGCCCTACATTGTGATGGACCACCTGTCAGGTGTAATGTACCAGCTTCGGGGAGGCAGAGAAGTCTCGGTCAAAGGTGGTACATGTGAATCGTCTATGGGAGTACCATAGGCCAGGACAGTACAACTGGGACACCTTCGAGGAATCATGCACACCCAGAGCTGAGGATGTTGAGGAGAACTAAGGAACTGAAGCACAAGAGGATGGTGACAGTTTCCCTTTGGAGGGAGTGAATCAGGAAGAGGACCAAGTCATTCTGGAAGGAGTGGACCGTGTGCAGGAGCAGGGACATCGTCGGAAGCGGCATAGAAGACCTGACAAGTTGAAGGATTATTTTGTGTACAGTTAGGTGTTTTGTTTGGATTAACTATTATGTTGGTAAATATTGTGAAATTTTGTCGGGACAACAAAAGGACTAGGGAGGTGGTAGCTGGATGGACTGGAAAGTTCCCGATAATTCTTGCATTTTCAGTTACAAGCCATAGTTGCCAGATAGCTTGCTGTCGTGAGCAGAGGTATTTTGATAAGTTATGTATTAATTCTTATTCTCTTTCTCTCTATAATGTATTATTTAGGTGTTTGTTAAATTATGTAACTGACTTTCAGTTTGTATGCTAATGCATTTAGAGTCCTGCTAATGTAAGAAAGCTCTAGAATATTTTAGATGTCTCTGACTTGGAACTGTCATTGCTTGGAGCACCTGGAACAATCTCGTAGTGAGGAAGCTTATGAAAGGATGGGGAAGAGAATAGAGGAGTTTTCAGTTTAGTTTTATTTGTGGCCATCTGAAGCTAGCGTAGCTCTGGAGTTGTGAAGCAGACAGTGTAATTACCTAGAAAATAGAGACAACGAACGCGAGATGCCTATGTTATTTTGAAGCCTGAGTTGATTGTGTGTACACTGAAAGCTGACCCTAAGAAAAACAATTCACTGGGCGACGTCCTTCCTATTATGAACTAATTGTACTGCTATTGGAGCCTGTGGCAATGTGGGCCGAGGATGTAACAGTACTAAATGGGATCATTCACGTTACCAAGCTGTTTTATGCAAGTTAAATACCCCCTGGGGGTAGGGTTTTTTTTTCAAGAATACTCCCCCAGTATCCCTGCTTGTCGTAAAAGGCGACTAAAAGGGTTGGCAGAGGGTTAGTGCCCCTCCCCGGAAAACAACTAACTAAAAAAACAAACACGAAGCCTCGGACAAGGACTGACCAAACGATGACGACCCAGGACCGGACAAAGGACTTGGTAATGAGTACATGGAATGTAAGAGGAGCGAATGATGAGATGAAAGAGAGAGAGATTGTCCAGGTGCTTGAGGGTGCGAAAGTGGATGTGTGTGGAATGACTGAAACAAAATGGAGAGAAAGTGTGAGAGAATGGGAGTATGGATGGGGTATATGTGCAGGAGTAGGCGAGAATGAGAGGGCAAAGGAAGGCGTATGTATAATTGTGAGTAAAAGATGGAAGAAGAGCATAAGACAGTATGGATCAGTTGGGTCAAGGATTGTGTGGGTAAAGTTGAAAGTTGGAATACAAATGTGGGCAATTGTGTGTGTGTATGCTCCAATGCAAGATCGTGCTAGAAGAGTGAGAGAAGAGTTCTGGACAAATGTAGAAGTGTGCATGGAAAAGTTTGGAAGGAATGAGAGAGTGTTTTTGATCGGTGATATGAATGGTAAAGTTGGTAATGTGAAGGTGGATGGAATAGTTGGTGAGTGGGGTGTGCCTGCTGAGATAGATGAGAATGGGGGTGTGTTAGTGGACATTTGTGCTGGGAGGGGGTTGGTGATAGCCAATACCCTCTTCAGGCATAAAATGATCCACAGGTATACATGGCGAGTGATGAGAAGGATGGGTGGTGAACTGAATGAAAGGAGGGCAATGATTGATTATGTGTGTGTGGATGAAAGGATGCGAAGATGTGTCATGGATGCAAGAGCTTATAGAGGTTGAGGGAGTGGACTACCTAACCACTACTTGGTGGTGGCCAGAATTAGGATTCAAGTAAGATGGAGGAATAGAAGAAGGGAAAGACGAGAGGAAGGAGTAGTAGCAAGGAGAGTGGAAAGGTTACAAGAGGATGAGAAAAAGGCAGAGTATAAGAGAGAAGTGGAGGAACGATTGGGCAAATATGAATTGGAGCAGATGGGAGACGTGGAAGGTGTGTGTAGGATATTTACAGAAGAAATATGTGCAGCATGTGATGTGGTGTGTGGGATGAAGAGAAGACGGAGGGGGGTGCAAGGAACAGCGTGGTGGACTGAAGAGGTGAGACAGGTTGTGGCACAAAAGAAGAAAGCATACAATGAATGGATGAGAAATAGGGGCGTGGAAGAAGTTGAGAGGCAGAAGAGAGAGTTATATGTAGAAAGAAAGAGAGAGGTGAAAAGATTAGTAAGAGAGAGTAAGAAGAGAGTGGATAAGGAATTTGGAAGGAATTTGAGTGTAAAGTGGAGGGACTGTAAGAAAATGTTCTGGAAAGAGGTGAAAAGAGTAAGACAGGGTGGAAGTGAATTAGCAGGGGAGTGAAAGGTAAATAAGGTAGATTACTAATGGAGAAGGGAGAAAAAGTGAGCAGATGGAGAGAACACTTTAAGGAATTGTTGAACATACAGGATGGAAGTAATGCGAGTATAAGTGGCTGGGGAATGGCTTGGAGAAGGAGGGAGGTGAGAAGACAGAAAGAAATCAGTAGGATAGAAGTTGTGGAAGCAATGAAGAAAGTTAAATTGGGGAAAGCCCCAGGAATTAATGGAGTGTGTGGTGAAATGCTGAAGCATGGGGGAGAGATAGTAGTAGAATGGATGTGGAAGATGTGCAGATTGGCCTGGGAAGAAGGTAGAGTCCCGGAGGATTGGAAGTCAGGTATAATTATTCCCTTGTACAAAGGAGAAGGGGAAAAAGAAGTGTGTGGTAATCATAGGGGCATTTGTCTTCTTAGCATAATAGGAAAAGTGTATGGTAGGATACTTATTGACAGAGTTAGAGAAAGAACAGAGAAATAAGTTGGAGAAGAACAGGGAGGCTTTAGGAAGGGAAGAGGTTGTGTAGATCAGTTATTCATTCTTAGATCTTTAGTGGAAAAGTTTCTAGAGAAGGGAAAGAAGTTGTATGCGGCTTTCGTGGATTTGAAGAAAGCATATGACAGCGTGGATAGACAAGGATTGTGGAAAGTATTAAGAATATATGGAGTAGATGGGAAGTTGTTGAATGCTGTGAAGAGTATGTACGATGGTGCGAAGGCTGCGGTGCGTGTGGATGGTGAACTAAGTGAATTTTTCTCTTTGAAAGTTGGGCTGAAACAGGGATGTGTCATGTCGCCATGGTTGTTCAATCTGTACATGGATGGGGTAATAAAAGAGGTACAAGGTAGGGTAGTGGATGTTGGAGTGGCCCTGGTGAGAGAGGATAGTGTTTGGAAACTCCCTGTACTGTTGTTTGCAGATGATACTGTGTTGTTGAGTGAAGATGAAGGGGAGCTGCAAGGCTTGGTGGATGAGTTTGGGAGAGTGTGTAAGAAACGGAATCTAAAGGTGAATGTAGGGAAGAGTAAAGTGATGGTCTTTGAGAGAGGTGAAGTCAGTGAATGTACAGTGAAGTTGGATGGTGAGGAATTGGAAAATGTGAGTACGTTTAAGTACTTGGGTAGTGTGATGAGTAAGGATGGAGGTTTGGAGGGTGAAGTGCTTGAAAGGGTACAGCAGCGAAGAAAGGTTGCTGGTTCTTTGAAAGCAGTGATAAGAAACAGGGAAGTGAGCATGGAAGTGAAAAAGTTACTACATAACAGTATTGTGATACCAACTCTAACGTACGGAAGTGAAGCTTGGACGTTGCTGGAAGGACACAAGTGAAGAGTGAGAGCAGTGGAAATGAGTAATTTAAGAGGAGCCTGTGGAGTCACATGGAGAGACAGGCTGACGAATGAGGATATATGGGAGCGTTGTGGTGTGGATGTGGATGTGATAGGAAGTGTTATGAGGAACACACTGAGGTGGTTTGGCCATGTGGAGAGGATGGAGGGTGAAAGACTGATGAAGAGAGTGTATGTGAGTGAGGTGGAGAGGGGAAGAGGGAGGGGGAGGCCGAGGATGAGATGGAGGGATGGGGTGGAGAGGTATATGAGAGAGGGGGGTGTGAGTTGGGAGCAGGGCAGTGAAATGGCGGGAGACAGGGCGACTTGGAGGCGATTTGTTTGTGGCCACCCCAAACGGGATTGAGGCGTCTGGCAATAGATAGATAGAAATACAAATTCTTATCTTACGGTACAACTTGATGTCTTGGAGCACTTCTTACATCAATCAATCAATCAATCATTTCCTGTGGCACCCTCGGGGATGCATAGAGCCTCGATGAACTCACACCACCACATCCTATCTTGTGCTAACTCCTCAAGATCTCCCCAACACTCATCTCCAGCTTCCCGTCTCATTGTCCTCACCCACGTCTCTTTTGGCCTTCCTCTACCTCTCCCACCAAGTGCCACCCACCCTGGTGTACCTCGTACTATTCCCTGTCTCCTATACACATGTCCTAGCCACTTCCATCGTGAGAACCTAACATATTCATCGACCGGCTGCACTCCCGTTATTTCTCTAATTCTAATTCTACTATTTGGTATCCTTTCCCACCACTTAACTCCTAATATTCTTCTAAGTGCTTTGTTTTCAAACACCAAGAATTTATTTTCCATAGTCACTGTGCTGTACCAAGACTCGTGTCCATAAATTAAGATACTCCTAACCATTACCTTATAAAGTTTGATTTTTGTATGCACAGAAAAATTGTTATTATTCCAAATATTTTTAAGCATTCCCATTGCCTGATTAGCCTTCTTTAACCTTTCCTCGAATTCAAAGTTCAAAGAACCATCCTTGGCTAAATAAATACCTAAATATTTAAACCCATCAACTTGCTTTACAACCATACCTCCAATTACACATTCCTGCGCATTTTCCATATTCATATTGATTATTTCAGTTTTTCCACAATTAATAACCAAACCCACCTTGCGACCTTCACTCACCAAACAGTCCAACACTCTCTGCATCTCTTCTGGCCCATCACAAATCAAAACTATATCATCTGCATAATCTAAATCCAAAAGTTTCCTGTTCTCTCCCCAAAGTATACCTGCACCGGTTTCTGTTCCAACGCGTTTCATAATGTAATCAATGACCAATATAAATAGTAAAGGCGATAGAACACCACCTTGAATTACTCCGGACTTGACTTCAAACGAATCACTCAGACAACCATCAACCATCACTTTACAAAATGTGTCCTCATGCATGTTCATAATGACCCTCACAAACTCCTCTGGTATTCCATAATGTCTCATGATCTTCCCCATAGTCTCTCTCGAAACACTATCAAAAGCCTTTTCAAAATCAACAAAACAAAGACTTAACGGTACTCTCATTTCATTAACTTGCTGCATCAAATGCCTAACTATAAAGATCTGATCATTGCAACCACGTCCCTTTCTAAAACCAGCCTGTTCATCCCTCAGAATACCCTCAATCACCGGCTCCAACCTATTTAACATCGTATTAACAAAATACGAGAGTGACATAGATCAGGCTGGATATGAAAGGGAAATGACATGCTCCACCTCTAACTACTGTTTATATAACCCAGTAGCCACACTTCTTTCCCTCCACTAACGAATCTGAACAGCGCCATCAAATCTATTCCCAGTAATTTCTTCGAGAAGTTGGTCATACCAGGTTATTCAGCTGGGGTTTGGCTGGTCCATCCTATGGGGACTGACCTGAACACTTTGATACGGCTCTGCCCCCTTTCAGTCCTTCTAATTCGATGTGGGTTGACCTTTATCCCCGCAGATATGCTTGCTTCAAACTGGGTTTCAGCTGCATCAACAATGATGAAAATTTGATTTAGGGCAAGCCAGGATAATAAATTTTCTTATTTAAAAGGGTTACAGTCTGGCTGAATATTTTGGTGTAATAAGTATAACAGAATCATGGCTCAGCAATGAAAACAAGATAATTTTTTCCAAGTACAGTGTATCAAGTTATGACATTTTCAGTAGTGAGAGAAATAACAGTGCCTGGGGTGATAACTGTTCAACATTTAAGTAGGATTTCATCCAATCACAATTTCTAAGTCCTCAATGGCTACCACTGAGAACATTTATCTCAAGCTTAGAAATAAATCTCATAGCAAATCAATACTTGGGTTAATTCATCATCCACCAGCTCAGTGCAGTACACTGACAGTGAAAATAATAACCAAATTGCTGAAATATGTAGCACTCAAACTACCAAAATCTTTGGTGATTTTAACTTACCAGACCAGTTGCCAAGTGGGGAGAGGCCCTATGTTCTCACACAGGGTTCGACCTGTACACTAACGTGCAAAGTTCATTGCATCAACCTGTTGACTACCCAACATGAGGAGGAAACATATTAGATCTGTTTTTGGCCACATCAGAAAACTTGGTAGGTAATGTCTGCATGCATTCCTCCACCTCTAAGACTGGCGTGTAGCACCCGTCTAGCAGCAAACTCTCATCTTTTTTCTGTTCAACTCTCTAGTGCAAGAGTTAACCGTTACTTCCAGTCCTTCATTTATGCATTAGGTCAACTCTGGAACTGTCTCCCTCTGTGTGTATTCCCTGCTTCCTATGATATCCAGTCTTTGAAACGTAGTGTGTCCAGGCATCTCGAAATGATCGGATCTTGAATTTGGCTCTCTCTTGTATTTTGTTTTTCTCTTGGAAGGAACAATAATTGTGGGCTCCTGGCCTTTGGTTCCTTCTTCCTCGCATAAAAAAAATAAAAAGACAGTTAACTCTGCCAAATTTATTGCATTAAGTGAAAATTGTTTGCACTATTATGCTGATGGACGATTTCACTCAGTGACGTACTCATCAAAAGCTACTTGTTTGTGAACCACATAGTGTTGTGTTGATGTCAGGCACTAGCACCTGTAAGAGTGCTACGTTTCTCAACAAGGATAATGCATTTCGACTTTGAAGACAGAGAATTATTAACAATTTTGTCCCTCTATTTGTTAGAGATAATGATCTATGGAGTTTTTTTTACAACTAGGCCTGTGCAATTTACCATTAATTGTGCCAAATGATATTAAGACAATTCACATTGTTCAAGGTATAGGTCATTTGGTCCTGGGTGACAGTTACAGTGCCCACAGTGAGTCATTTACACTCCCGGCTGATGCCACTCTTACCAAGGACACCAAATTCTATATACTCCCTGATACATTACATTTCAATAGGCCGCTCTCTCGTGTTGAATTAGATGCAATACGAGCACTCCCTGAGATTTTCCTCCAGATGATTCTTTTGCACCTTTATATCTAGATGAATTACTTGGCTTCCTCTCTAAACTCCTCCTTGAACCCTCACACAAACCATCCCAGCCGGTCGCACTATCGTTTTATATGATGCTCTGTCAGATGTTATTATGTTCTTTGCCTCCTACCTAGCGTATAAGTGTTACTTATACAGAGCGTCGCAACTCTCCAGCACTCAAGCATTCACGCTTCTGAGCGGACCTCTCTACTTTCTCGCCACTCCAGGGCCCTGTCCATGGAACCCGGAACGTCTCTGCTGCACCTGTTGGGCGAAGGGCAAGAACGGAAGGGGAGGAATGTCAGGACAGCAATAATCACATGAAGGTGACGTGGCCTACTCCGACAACAAAGCCAGCGATGCTGTGAATTGTGATGTCGCTAAGGGAATGGGAAAGCTGTGCTTCCACCCCACGTCATCATGTTACCTGTCTCATCTCGGACCGAGGCCTGGGCTGAGAGGAAGTATAGAAGAAGAAAAGGATGGAGGAGAAGAAAAGAATGGAGAAGAGGATGCAGTTGCCAGGGATAGAGAGTGTCGTGGGCTGCTGAAATAAGCGTATAAAGCCATAGTGTAAGCATCAAACTTTGATTCGAACAAGAGCACAGGAAGCACAGGAAATGGCAGAGAGAGTTGGAGGACGACGGAGGATAAAGATAATCGCAGAGGAGGAAGAAAGTGAAGTATAAATATTGGTGAAAACATGAGAAAACAGAAGAAGGAGGTCGAGTCGATGATGGGTAGAAATACAAGATAAGAGAGAGTACTTGGTGTGTCGAGAAGAATAGACTGCTTTCTAACCCTCCATGGATGACCATGGATCCTTTGAGGAGCATGGGGTGAGAGGATCTAGTCACAAGGGAAAATGTACGTGAGTCTACTGTTATGTTTAATATCAGTGACTCATGAGAGGAAGTAGTCGCGAGGAGGAGAGTACGTAAGTCTACTGTTATGTTTAGTCTCAGTGATTCTTATCAGGAAATAGTCACGAGGAAGAAAATGCATAAGTTTATCATTGTGACTAGTACCAGTGATTAAAAAATGGGGCAAGACAATGCTCCATGAAGTGTGTATAAAGACAGTCATAAAGGTGACAGAGTTAGAAGGAACTTGTAATTTGTCCATAGGGGACAAATAGAGCCACATTTGAATGGCATAGCAATTCTGCTGAGGGAAGCATGCAGTCACGACCATGGGCTGCACGAAACTGGAGAGTAGGAAAGACTGAATTAGGGAAGACTTCTGAAAGAGTAAAGCATGGTAAACACATGCCCCAGGCGTAAGGCAAAAGCGCCAATAGACTTCTGCTCAGAGTCCAACAATATTAATTTGGCCAGATTTGTCTCTGGTCGTGGGGTAAAGTAGATAGCAGAATCAACAGTGTGATAGAGTTTATAGTAAGTAAGTAAGCATTATATACTCAACGAGGGAGTTGCTAAGCTAGGTAACTGACTTGCATCTAAGATACTAATATATACATGTAATTAACAAGTCATAATACTATCGTGTTTGGTAGGTTTTGACTGTGCTCGAGTTTAGACTTCATGTATTAAGTAATTTGTTATATGTATGTCGAAGTAGCGTAATTGCTTTGTGTAACTCGTTTGTTGAAAGTGAATATATACTGTATATAATTGTCAGTATTACAGTATAAAGTTGCCTTTGTGTTTTGGAACCTTTGTGTGTGGAACATTTATTCTTTATAGTCTGGGAGGGAACTGGGACTTAAAGAGATGGGAGAGAACTTGGACATAGAGAGATACGCAATATCTTGTTATTCTAACTTCAATGTTACAGATTCTCTCTGGACTTGTCTCCACACTCCCCACTACTATTGTTTTCACGCTACCAACCACTATTAAGAGTAGTCAGTTATCGTGGTCAGCAAGACTGGGTGCAATGTATGCAACTGGTTACTGAGGGAGTGCAGGGTACGACATACACACATAATTGGAACAGTTGTATTAATCGGCTTATAAGTGCAAGTTAACGTAAATACAAATTCTTAACTTATGAAATGTCGTCTTGGGTTACTACTTATACTGCGTCATTAGATAAATTAAGGAGAGTGACATAGATGAGGCTGGACTGGAGGGAAAGTGAGTACTTTTCACATCTAAGTGCTCTCGATGTACCCTGATAGTCACATCCTCTTCTCCTTCATCGACCTACAGTATCTGGCGGCAGGGCTATTTCTATTTCCAGTAATCTTGTTGAGAGAGTGGTCACACCAGGCCACTCTGCTATGATTGGCTCCTCCTTACATGGGTTTGACTCCGCCTCCATCTCTTCCTGGTGATTCGAAACGGGTTGACCGTTATCACCTACGATAGGGCGCCTTCGAGACCACGTCACACCTGAGCAAACACTGGTAACTTGAGTCAGGGGTCAACCGAGATAGGTCGCGGCTTCAGTAAACATCCAATGGTTTGTGCCGATTATCGGCTGGTGATAGCAGTGGCCAGACCCCAAGATTAGTGGCTGATAACAGTGAAAAAAAAATTCTAGAGTTTCATCTGATTTGGATGAAACTTAATGAAGAGGTGGGGGATTAATCATGAGGATGCTTATATATATATATATATATATATATATATATATATATATATATATATATATATATATATATATATATAATAGATCATATGTTAAGGACATATAATGAGGTGTCAGGGGAAGTGGCTTACTGTTGTGTGTGGAATAAGGGAGTGTTCGATAATACGGTAAGGATGGTGGAAGAAACTTATCAGGAAGCCACAGAATCAAAGATGACAAAGGCTAGAGCTAAGGAACAACGTTTAGTGGAGATCGGAATGCACCTACGATCGCCATTTTAGTTTGTCATTGCGATGGATATCTTACGTGATGGCACTTAAAGAAATGAAAAAGCTGATCTAATAACTGAAAAATCGGAGGAAGAGTTGAATGAATGGACACTGCAGTGGCAGAGTCGGGGCCTCATGGTAAAATGTAGCAGTTAGTAACAAGGAAGGCGGGGATGGAATGCTGGTTAGAAATGTTAGTAGTGAAGAAATGAAGCTGGCATAAATACCTGGGAAATATGGTAATGGAGAAATGGTGCTCGGGAGGATGAGGAGGAGGAGGAGGAGGCTGGTGCAAGGGTAAAGGCAAGGTGTGGGCAAAAAAAGAAAAAAAAAAATGTCATAGGTGGAAAAAAAAATATGGAATGATGATGAGGTCCGTGTTTATGTGTGAACCAGTGACCTGATCACTAATGAAAAAAACAAGAGAAATTTAGATGTAATAGAATGAAATCCTTAGGTCAGCGGTGTCCAATTAGGGGTAAATTATCCCATGGGACAATTTGGTACTTTTCAAGGAAAGCAACAGTCCATCTGATAGATATACTTTTTATTTTTTATGTGTCATATTTCTATAAGGGGAGGTCCAATTCTGACCTCCCGTCACGTTGTCCTCAATGGAGTTGCACCTCTCTGCATGGCAGAGTGCACTATACCTCATACCAATTACTCTGGCCAGGCATGTATGGCAACACTGTTCCTGCCGAGATTCTGATTGGCTGGAGGTGTTTGTTCGATTTCGTTGTTGCTGAAACTGATACTCTTTTTATTATGAGATATGATACTGAGTTTATCGAAAATACAATCGTCAAAAGCAATAGGAAATCCGTTATATACTTATCAACAATGAAATTTTCGTAGGAAGATAGAAATATGAGTCAACAAAGTATTATAACAGTCCAAGTCAAGGTCAGCATTCGAACAATTCCTTTAAATCTCCGACACTCGATAATATAACAGAAAATTAAGGAAACCTGCTTAATCTATGCGTTGGTGTATCACACATTTAAATTTTAAGATCAGCCCGTACTGTGATAATAAAGGAGATATAATGAAATAGTTTTCCTTTAGCCTACTTTGATTTTCGCAATTTTTTCAAACCTCTCTTCCCGCACAACTCGTCTTTTCATTAGAATTTTTAATTACTCAGAGTTGTGGAACAATTTAAGGGTGCGGACTGACCTTAAAATTTAAATGTGTGTTACACCAACGCTTAGATTAAGCAGGTTTCCTTAATTTTCTGTTAAATTATCGAGTGTCGGAGATTTAAAGGAATTGTTCGAATGCTGACCTTGACTTGGACTGTTATAATACTTTGTTGACTCATATTTCTATCTTCCTACGAAAATTTCATTGTTATTAAGTATATAACGGATTTCTTATTGCTTTTGACGATTGTATTTTCGATAAACTCAGTATCATATCTCATGATAAAGAAAGTATCGGTTTAAGCAACATCGAAATCGAACAAACATCTCCAGCCAATAAGAATCTCGGCAGGAACAGTGTTGCCACACATGCCTGGCCAGATTAATTGGTATGAGGTATACCTGGGAATTAGTGCTTAATCGTCATCCTTTTACCCTTGAGTCAAAAGTGTTGTCGAGGTCCGGGAGAGATTAAGCGGTCACTGCATTGGAAATGGAGTGGCTTGTAGCCTCTCGGTAACACATTCACAGCAGTGCCCAAAAGTCTTATGGAGAGGGAGGTTTTACTTCTCTAGCTCTTCCTTACCCCACAGCATTCATTTTCCATCTCTCTGTGTCTTTTTAAGTGCGTGCGTGTGTGTGTGTGTGTGTGTGTGTGTGTGTGTGTGTGTGTGTGTGTGTGTGAGTAAGTTTCCGTTCATATGACTGATGTATATTTTATTTTTGTGTGTGCACATGTGTTGCATAACATATAGTGAACATTTTTGTTTTGCTTTCAACAGATAAATTCGAGAAAGGGAACATATTGAGGAGGCTTTTCTTGGGTCTGGATTCACATACACCGTGGATAAAGAAATCTAGATGCCATGGTGTGTTGCATGAAATGCAATCTTGTGTCAGGAGTCAATGAAGGCAAGTAAACTGAAAGAACATCATATCAAGAAGCACCCAGACCTTCAGTCAAAGCCAATGGATTATTTGCGACCGCTTGAAGGATGCTAAAGTGACAGCAATTGGATTCAACCAATCTATAACCAGCGAGATGTGCCAGTCTGGATGAAACATGGATTAATCGAGTTAAAAAAAAAAATAACACGAATGGAGAAGAGTTAATTAAACCAGCAGCAATAAGTATGGTAAAAATCATGTGTGGAAAGGACTGGAGTGATAAGATGGAAACCGGTGCCATTATTGAACAACACACTCAGGCATCGGATCGATGAACTCTCGACTGACATTCAAGAACAGTTAATTTCTCGAGTAAAAACAGTGGTAAACTTGCCAATCAACGAAACAACTCCCAGCAAAGCACAAGTGATATTATATGTCAAGTACTGGGAAGAGAAAGATACTGAAAAAGCTTTACTATTGTCCCTCCAATTAAAAACTAATGCTACAAAAGGTGTGAATGTGTTCCAATTTTTTTTTATTGTTTGTTTTGTTTTAATGAACCAAGATTTGAAACTGAATTGGGAAGACTGTGTTGGAGCAGCGACTGATGCTGCACAATCTATGCAGTGTGTTAACCTGAGTCCGTAACTTATGTGCCATTTTGCTCATTGATTATTATTGAGAAATCTAATTTTTGTCTTCATAACAGTTGCAGTAGGTTTTGTTCAGGATTGCAGTTACTGTTAAATGAATCAGGAATAAAAGAATAATATAAATTGAATGGCTACTTCCATTTGCGTTCTAGCAAACCATGGAGATTAAGACAAATATTATGAAAAGTATGTTTTTCATCACACATTTATGAAATACACAATTGGATTTTTTGTGGGGTAATTAGTACTGTTGCCAGGTCTGTTTTGGGGTGAAGTCTAAACATACTTGGGAACCTCTAGCTTAGGTAGATGTTGGACTCTTTGCTTAAAGATAGGCATAAAAATGAGGAACTGAGTCAGAGAACTGGTGTGGTGTGTATCAGAATACCAAGTTGAGATGGTGCGGTCAATTAGTGAGAAAAGAAGAGCAAGAACCAATCAAGTGAGAATGGAGAAGGCCACTGGAAGGAAGAAGGTCTAAACGAAGGCAACTGATCAGGTAGACAGATGTGGTTCAGAGAGATTTGTGAGATACTGGGCTCGTGGAGCACAGTGCCATTGATAGACGGCTATGGAGAAGGCTCACTGTAGGACCCTACCTCTAACAACGGTGAATGATTACTGAAGAAGAGAATCACATAGCTAGGTGAACTTGAGCAAGAAAAAGAATAAAAATGAAGCTCAGTTAGCTAGGTGAACTTGAGCAATGTTTATGCGATTGATGGTGGGGCTAAATCAAGTTTGAGAGTAACTGGTTCACGGTAAATGTCGTAGGTCAAAGTCAAATGTTCGGTCCTTAGATATGTTGGTGGGCGCCGGTGTTGCACCTTCTATGCCCAACCAACTCTTTCTCATTGTAGTTTTTCTTCTAGTACTCCCCGCATCCTAAGGCTTTTTTGGCCAGCTCCGTGCTGCCCTGATTGTTGGTTGCATTTCCTTACTTTCTCTCTTGTCTTCTTTCTTGTTAAATTGTGGCAGGCACTTCAACGCATCAGAATTAACCGATTCCGACCAAACCTGAACAAAATAACCAGCTTATGACCTAGTTGTGTCTGCAAGCTTTGGTTGCTAGGCAACTAAGCGTTGTCTAGCAACTACCGAAAAAACACGTTTTTCATACTTTTCACGTTTTGAGCAGTAGAAGCATTACTAACCTGTGTAGAAAGCTTTTACTTCTTTAGGCGTAATCATGGTTGTTATTATTTAAATCAAATGATTTAAATCAGAGTGAAAAAAATCAATATTTAAGCCAAAATGGATTTTTTTGGTAAATACAGTAAAATGAAGAAGACAGAGAATGTGATGGATGTGGAATGTACAGATGCATCAAGTCTGCTTGGCCTGTACTCTTCCTGTACTGATCTTGATCAAGTCAGGCACCAGTGATTTCCTTTAGTTACATGGCAAATATTAAAAAGCAGAGGCAAGAAGGCTCTTTGATAATAACAGCAAATGTGATTATACTCAGTGTTAACATATGAACTAAACTCTTCTTTGAATACACAATAACATGATTCAGTCTAATGATTATCATCCTAATTTGACAAAATATAAAAGACACGTTGGCAACTTTCTTCAGTATCTGACAGTGTAAGTAACCTCCCCCTCATACCGAGCAGTGCTAACCTGTGGTGAACTGTCTTACTCCCACCTCCATTCACATTACTATTTTCGATTTTGTAACTCTGTTTATCTGAACAGTAATATACAGTATAATCATGCTAATGGATGCACTGCAGCTGGTGGCAGGGAAAAAGACCCAGTATGGTGCTCTTTTGACAGGATTCCCAAAGGCACAGAGTTGGAAAAAAAATCACAGATTTTAAATAAATCGGATTAAAAAAAAAAAAATCCGATATAAATTTAAAAATTCGATTTTTTTATTTTAAAAATCTTATTTTTTCCAACCCTGCATAATCCTGAGGTCATTCTCTATCAGACGTGTTATCCACTTTTTTACCCTTCTCTCCTCTAGTTTACGAGTGGCAGCCCTGCGATTATTGGCCTCATCGTCCCTAGCAACCAATACCGGTTTTCAAAAATTCCCCCTTAGTTCCCCAGTGGCTTGATGGAAATGAATGAAAGTTTGCATGCTTACAGACATTGACTGGTATTATTCTATCATACACCAATGTGTCACATTGGCCATACCAGGCTTCAAAGGTCATCAAATGCGAAAACAGTGATAATAGCTAAAATCACGACTATATTCGCGTGAAATGCTAAGGGTCCGAAGATTATTAAGCCAGGGCCATGATTCTTCGGTCGAATGTTCCACTGGAGTGCCTCAGCACAAAAATGACATTTAGTGTCGAGACTGACTTCCAGTCACTAGCAGCACCACCTTGAAGTTATACCTCTTATGGTCCTTTCCATGAATATCAAGTTCCTTAGCTCCACAGTGGGTTGATGGAATCGAATGAAACTTTGCATGTTTATAGATGTTAATGAATACTACATGTGTGTTTCGTACAAGCATGACCTATATTCGCCAGGTCAGAGTCAAAGTTCATCAAGTGCAGAAAATGTAAGCACTAAAATTACCATCTTGCTCGCGCGGAACGCTAAGGCTCTGAAGATTATTAAGCCAGGGCCATGATTTTTGGGTGGAATGTTGCACTGGAGTGCCACCATATAGAAATTCATTTTTAGTGTCGAAACTTACTTCCTGTCACTGACAAAGCTTGGTCCGCTTAAATCTGGCCATCGTCACCTACCGGCATGCTATTATTAAATTCTGCTGCGGCCATCTTTCTGCTTTCAATATTTTCCACGTCTCGTTTTCCTCTGTCAACATTTTCATCCGTCGGTCTATCACATGCTGTTGTTACTTCTTTTTCCCGAACTTTTCTCATTCTAATTATCTCTCAAAATTCTCTCTCTCTCTCTCTCTCTCTCTCTCTCTCTCTCTCTCTCTCTCTCTCTCTCTCTCTCTCTCTCTCTCTCTCTCTCCAATAATCTAAATATTCACTGGAAAAATTCGTGGTCAGGCAAAAATGGGATCGGGTTGTTAAAACTGATAGACGATGCATACTGACGTGAGGCAGTGAGTACATCAATGCGTGGTAGTTATATACTCGACCTTGTCCTAGCAACAGACTGTGATCTAATAAACTTGTGTGATGATAATCCAGCGAAGAACGATTAAAGGAAGTAAATATGTTTTCTCTCTCTCTTAAAAAAACAAAAAAAAACGAAAGAAACAGGGGCGACTGAGAGAAGATCTAATACTCGTACAAGTATTTAAATAGTTTTAACAAATTCGACAGTTAAATATGATGATCTGTTAGAAGAATGATACTGTTGATAAATAATGGAATGAAACTTAAGAAATAGAAATGAAGCACTAATATAAAGTACAGGAAAAAAGGTACTCCCTATGTACTCTCTCTCTCTCTCTCTCTCTCTCTCTCTCTCTCTCTCTCTCTCTCTCTCTCTCTCTCTCTCTCTCTCTCTCTCCGTTATTGCCATCATCCATCTTCTTCCCACTTAAGTACCCATGGGAAGTCAGGGGTATTGGGGGGGAGGAGGGGAGGGGGAAAGGAGGAAGACGAGAAGAGGTGTTGATGGTTTAGGACAGTGAGATGGAGGAGAAAGAATGAAATGGAGGAAGAAGAGTAGAGTAAGGTGTGTGTGTGTGTGTGTGTGTGTGTGTGTGTGTGTGTGTGAGAGAGAGAGAGAGAGAGAGCGTTTGTGGGAAAAAGAGGGAGGAGAGTTGTTGAGGTGAAGAGACTGAGAAGAGAAAGCTTGGTGAAGGGAGAGGTGGAGGGAAGGGGGTTGTCGGAGAGGGTAGGTGATGCTGGACGTGGAGGAGGTGGATGAAAAGGCGTGCCGTGGTAAAGGAGGAGGGAGGGGAAGGAGGAAGTGAAAGGGAGCAGGAGCCTAAAGTGGAGAGGTTTGGGTGGAGGGAGGAGGAACAGGTGGATAGGATGTGGCCTGTGGAGGGAGAAGGGACAAGTAGAGAGGCTGGGAGATGGAGCAGGGAGAACGAGGTGAGGGGACGGAGGAGAGGGAGAGGGAAGAGACAGAGTAAAGAAGTAAGAAGAGGAAGGGAAGGAGCGGAAAGGAGAGGATCATGGAGATTCACCTGAAGGAATGAGAGAGAGGGAGGAGGAATGCGAAATAAGGGTTTGGAGGGAGATAAGGGGAGATGAAGGAAGGAGGGTGAGTAGGGGAGAGAGGAGGGAGACAGGAGAAGGAGAGTCCGTTAAAGAGGAAGTAAATGGATGGACGGAGGAAAAGGTAGAGGAAGGGTAAATGAAATAGAGCATAGTTAGTAGGAAGGAGGGAGAGACGGTAGTGTCGGAGCAGGACGGAGGGTGAAACTTGAAGGGGAGGATACGGAGAAGTTAAGAGAGGGAGAAATGCGAGTTGTAGCGGGGAGGGGGGGGGGACAGGATGGTGCAAGAGTTGATAGGAGAAGGAGAAGTTATGGGAGAAGAGGCAGTGCAAGAAGTGAAGAAAATGGACTCGTGGAAGCTGGAGGCTGGACAGGGAATGTACGGATGAACAGAGATTTCTAGATTTGCTGGGAAAGGATGTAGTTAAGTATACGGAGAATGGGGAGCGAAGAGGAAGGGACGGGGTGCGTAGAAGGCAGTGAAATGTGAGAAATTAGTGGTGGGATGAGAAGGAAATGGATGTAGGGTGGAAGGAGGAACGGTAAGGAGAGAAGGGGACGAGTAAGGTATGACAGGTACATGGAGGGGAGGAGGGAAAGGAGAGGAGAAAGGGAAGAAGAAAAAGACCAAGACAAGGAGAGTATTTTAGAATGGAGGAAGGAGACAGTTGAAGGAGAATGAAACAGAGGGAAGGAATGAGGTCGTACGTGGGAAGGGGGGGGGGGGGAAAGGAGAGGAGAGAGTTTGAGGGCGAAGAGGGGGAAGGGAATGAGTAGTGTATGGCAACGCAACTTTAAGGTAAACAAGAGTCCAGCCTCGTTACACACACACACACACACACACACACACACACACACACACACACACAGATGGGGAAGATTGGAGAACAAATTAGGAACTAAAGATATAAAAGGAAAAGAATCAAGTTTTCATGAGAGACTGAGAAGTAAAGGTAAAAAAAAAAAATCGGTAAGCAGAGGAAAAGAAAATAAAATGAGAGTTGGCTGAGTCTGGTGAAGGTCAACAGATAGATAACCGGAAAAATTAGTAACATAAAGAAAGAAGCCAAACAAAAATTTTCATGAGATTAATGTAAGAACAGAAGGAAGAAAAAGGCAAATAAGGGGAAATATAAAAAAAAAAAAAGGAATAACGAAGAAGAAACTTAAACTGAAAAAGAATTCGAACAAGGGGAAGAAAGGAAACAACACACACTTGAAGCAGACACTTGACTATAAAGGAACTGGCCTAGGGAAATTGAAGAAAGTTTGAGGGACAGTGTGCGAGTGTGTGTGTGTGTGTGTGTGTGTGTGTGTGTGTGTGTGTGTGTGTGTGTGTGTGTGTGTGTGTGTGTGTGTGTGTGTGTGTGTGTGTGTGTGTGTGTGTGTGTGTGTGTGTGTGAGAGAGAGAGAGAGAGAGAGAAGGCGGGGAATTTTTTGTAACCAAGTGAGAGAGTTCCTGCGTGAGCGCGGTAAAATCTAATCGTCATATGTAGATATAATCGTCATACTTAGAAGCAGAGGATTTAACCACAAACTTATGGGCTGATGGTTCTAATTGGTTTTGAAACCGATTAAGTAGCACTGCCTTTGTTGGTTTATGGTCCCTTTTATACCATTAAATAAAATGCTACTGTGTCTGACGTCATAGACAGTTGTGCTGAAGTGAAATATAAGTAAATTGTATACTCGTAAAGCAGGATCAGTTTTACCGAAATGTATGGAAGTTCATATTCCATGCCTTATTATTCACTATCTGGCGTCTGCTGACGTGGAATTCTTCGGTGAGAAAGCGGAAAGAGGTTCCAAGAATATTAGTATTTAATTTTGGTCTTAGTATTTACATAAAACTAAGTTACGTTCATGTTGTTGATATCAGGTGTAATAAATCATGGTTTTAAATCATGTAAATGATTTAAGTAGTAAGAGGATAATCCGAACAAGCTCAGGAGCCGCCATTTTGCCTGCATCAGTCATTGTTCTTGAAAGATAACACTTCCCACAAGGCACACCCGGACCTGGCGACGTCTGAATACAATCACAACTCCTTCCAGAGATAAGTCATATCGATATTTATTGACCAGTAAATCAGATTAATTTTGGTGAACAGGGTGTGGCTAATGTAGGTAGATGGTAAAGTCAGTTCCCGAAAAGTAGTAACATCCGCCCCTCTCCCGGTGACGGCCAAGAGAGATGCATGGAACCAATGTCTGACTCACTTTCTCTTTATTTTCTCTTTCTCTCTTTTGAACACCACCTCTTTTCCTCTAGACCTCACGTTTTCTTCCTCACAGAGACTCAGTTGTCTGAGGCGACTAATAACAAACCCTTCTCTGTATCTTCCTACTTTCTCTATACTCTATTCAATGTACTCTGTATATAATTTGTATATGTACAAAACAAAACCCTTCTCTGTATCTTCCTACTTTATACTCTATTCAATATATGTACTCTGTATATAATCTGTATATATACACAACATATCTTTCTCTTGTGTTCCTGAACTTTAATCTTCTGAATTCTCTGCTCTCTGGCTTCGTCTGTCCTATCATTCTCCAACATGATATATATGTGCTATTTACATACCCCCTAATTCTACTGACTATGAAAAATTTGTCCAATGCCTTACACCTAGGATGGAACATGTCCTGTCAATATCTCCCTTCTCTGAAATCTCAACTTGTGCTTTCACTGTTCACCACCACCTTTGGATCTCCTCTCATTCACTGATCCACCTAGTTAACAAGCCTAAATCTTTTCTCTCTTTAATGACCTAGCGCAGCTTGTATCCTGCCCATATCTTTGACCACCTTGAAGAGAGTTCTAACATATCTGATCTTTTCCTTACAACTAATCCTTCTACTCACTCTGTTAATCAGTTCTCTCCATTAAGCACCTCTGATTACAACTTTTATCACCTTAACCTGTACTATTGCTCCAGTAAAGTTTGTGAGCCCTCTCAAGAGGCAGTGGCTGTGGCACCTAGAAGCTGCTGATTGGGAGGCCCTTAGGCAGTAGCCTACTTCTTTTATTTTCCCTGGAATGATTATTGCTTTCATGGCTGAGAGCCTTCTGAGTGTGCCTTTTGCGATTTGGAGGTTATTCTCTCGGACAATGAGGCATACATTTAATTCTCTTACCCTGTAAGGAATGCCTAAAAAACTTTGGTTTACTCACATTTGTTTTAACCTGCCGCATCCCTTTGAGGTATTTATACACGTCCGAACGTTTTGTCACTGTGCCTCCTGTTGACATATATAAACACGCCGCAATTGCAAGGTCTGTCATTTGCACATTTTTCATATTTCGCACATGATTTTTGGTACGTATACATGGGACACCTTCCTCTACAAGATGCCAGGGAGGGATAATGTCTTACCCACATGACCTCCCCCTCCCGCTGCACGTCATTGTCACTGTTACCAGTGACCTGGCCAGTAAGGACATGTGCCACGGTACAAGATTCAAGGCCAGAGCGATTCCTCAATTGATGACAATGTGGAGGACAAAGTTTGCGTAGCATTAGAGGAAGAAACAGTCAGAAATGATGATCAGGTAATGTCGCCAAAAAAGGTCAGGTATGTCGATGTGTTTAGTGAGTGAAACAATGCTTATATTCCCTATATACTCTCGTACTACATATAAATTCGTACCAAATAAATAAATAAAAACCGTTTATGAGTGGTATGGAATAGTTACCCTTCAATAGAACTCGTTTTCTTTGGAGCCAGCCTGATAGAAATCCCTATAAGATAAGGGGTACTAATACCTGTATCCAGTATTTTAAACCTCAGGTGAGCGATTTCTCTATGAATTTTCGATGTTTCTCACCAAAAGCAGAGGTTTGAGCCAAACATTTTTTTTCCAAAATTGGTTGGGATCAGAGGGAGTCAGGGGTGGAAAATCGGTCAGGACGGGGTGGGTTAATGCTGTCCACAAGAAGGAGAAGGCCTACAAGAGGTACCTGGGCCAATCCACTCCTGAATCTCAACTCCCTTGTGTTAATGCCTGGAATCCAGCTAAGGCTGTCCCTTGTCTGCTAAAAATAATTTCGTTCGTGCTAAATGTTCTGAAACAGACTCTAATTCTTCTTGCTCCATCTGGCACCTTGCCAAAAACCTTCAATCATCTTTAGTTCAACATCCTTCCCTCCTCAATATTGCTCTGATAGCTCTGTAGCTGTTTTTTTCTGCTGATAAAGTGGAACTTTTCTCCATGATTTTCTCTAATTCCACCCTAGACGATTCCAGTGCTGTTCCTCCATCACATCTCCCCTCTGACATTCTCATGGCTGACATGAAAATTTCATCAACTGATGTGTTTCTGGCATCACTGGCCTCAATACTAACAAGCCATATTGGCCTCATTGGGTTCCTCCTATTGTCCACAAGAACTGTGCTATTGTGCATACACTCTACCTAGGTAAACTCTTTCGCATTTGTGTGTCAACTTGTATCTTTCCTTCTTGCTGGAAGTTTGGTTTCATTTGGCCTGTCCCAAGATAGGGTGACCATTCCCAGCCCTCTAACTATCGCCCAACTTCTTTAACATCCTGTATTTGTAAAGTTTTTAAATCTTCTCTTAGCACAAAAATATTAAAGTGCCTTTCATATCATAACCTTTTTTCCAATAGTCAGTATGAGTTCAGCAAAGGGACGCTCCACTGGCGATCTTTTTGCTTTCAAAATAGTGGTCAATCTCCTCTTGGGACATGGGCAAAAACTTTGCCATTGCACCTGGCATTTCAAGAGCTTTCGATCGAGTTGGGCATAAATGTTTAATTTTCAATAGCTCTCTTATGTTCACTATCCTTCTACTTGTGCCTTCATATCTAGCTTTCTATCTGCTCATTCTATAGCTATTGCTGTAGACGGCCACTGTTCTTCTTCTAGACCTAGTACCATCATAATGGTGTTCCTCAAGGCTCTGCTCTATCACCAACTCTCTTCCTTCTGTTCATCACTGACCTTCTGAGCTGTACATCTAACACTATCCACTCATATGCAGATGACTCCACCCTTTACCTCTCCATCCGCTTCTTGCAGCATTCATCTCAGCATTTTTTTTTTTTTTACGTGTCTGACTCTGGCCAAAAACTTCGCGGGGGCAGTGCCCTATGCCAAGGCCCAGTAGTCCTCCTACATCTCCACATGTCACCACGTCGGTGTTAACACCCACCATCCATACTGAACACTTGCTAGGGCTCTCATACAGGATTGGTGTATTGGTATTAGCAGGGGTATTTTTACGACATGTCAGTGGGTCATCTGGTAGATCAGGAACGTCTGCTTCCAGGAAATTCATATCCTCAAACTGTTCCCTGCCCCAGCCGGGATTCGATCCTGGGTCTATTAGGACTACAGGCAACCTCTCTACCAATTCAGCCACCACCTTCCTAGGTATGAGGCTATGGCATACCTAATGTCTGATTGGCTTGTATCTCTGATTGGAGTAAAAGTAATTTTATTGTTTTTAATGCATCAAAAACTCACGTCTTAAATCTTTTGGTCCGTCAGCATCTTCCACAGGAGTAACATCTAGTTTTTCATTATATAACTCAATCCTTCATCATCTCTGAACATACCTGAGGTTTTCTCTTGGGATTTACTTTTGAAAAATCATATTACATCTATTGTAAAATCTACTCCCTCCCAGAAGGGGGACCATAAATTCCCCCACCATCCACAACTCTCCTGGTGACGACTCAGAGAGATGCCTGGAACCACTGTCTGACTCACTTCTTCATTTCTGCAACATTCGCGGCTTTTCCTCTTTCTCTCTGTCGAACATCACCTCTTCCCCTTCAAACCTAACCTTCTGTTCCTGTCTGAGACTCAGCTGTCTGAGGCAACTGATAGCAAACCCTTTTCTGTTTCCTCCTACTTTCTCTATACTCATTTCAAAGCCAAAGGTGGCTGTAGTGTATATGTACAAAACGATTCATCTTGCTCTCATGTTCCTGAACTTGATTCTTCTGAATTCTCTACTCTCTGGCTTCGGCTTTCTTGTCATTCTCTGACTAAATATATCTGTGCTGTTTACTTATCTCCTAATTCTACTGACTATGAAAAATTCTTCAGCTACCTTATTTTCACGATGGAACACATTCTATCCATTTCTCCTTTCTCTGAAATCTCCATTCTAGGAGATTTAAATGTTCACCACCACCTTTGGTTCTCCTCTCCTTTCACTGATCCACCTGGCGAACAAGCCTACATCTTTTCTATCCTAAATGACCTAGAGCAGCTTGTACAGCACCCTACCCGTATCTTTGACTGCCTTGGAGAGAGCTCCAACTTACCTGACCTCTTTCTTACAACTAATCCTTCTGCTTACACTGTTAATCTTTTCCCTCCCTTGGGCTCCTCTGATCACAACCTAATTACCTTGTCCTGTCCTATTGCTCCAGTATGGCCTGTGGACCCTCCAAAGAAATGTCGATTGTGGCACTTTGGAGCTGTGGATCGGTAGCCCCTCAGGTAGTACTTCTTTGATTTTCCCTGAAATGATTATTGCTTCCATGTCAGGGAGCCATCTGAGTGTGCTTTGCGCATTATGGTGGTTATCCTCTCAGGCATGGAAGCATCCATTCCCCTCTCATATCCTTTGACTAATGCAAGAAAGCCATCATTTACTCACTCTTTTTCTAATGCTGTCCGCAACAAGGAGAGGGCCTATAGAAGGTACCAGAGCCAACCCATCCCTTAACCCTTTAACCGCAGGCATTGTTTTGCCCCGACTGGCCTCTCCCGCGGAGGTTTCGACCAAAATATAAACAAACTTTAAACCTTTATAACTCTGCACAGAATAAATCTAGAGCGAAAAATGAGGTACCATTCGAAAGTACTAACCTTCGGCTTTGCAATGATGTAGGTTTCATGATTTCGTTGACTATCACTGGATGGGCAGTGCCATTAGAAGTGAGCGATCTAAAATCACTATTTTTCACTCACACACCATTACCTTCGCTCATACACCATTACCAAATGCCAACCTCATTCTGATAATAATACTATAAACATATATGAACACTGCACATATGATAAACACCCACTCTGTGTTCACTGAGGCAAGTAAAAGGCACTGTAATCACCCGCACTTCACTGCCACATCAGCAGTGTTGTAATCACTATTTTTCGCTCACACACCATTACCAAATGCCAACCTCATTCTGATAATAATACTATAAACATATGTGAACACTGCACATACGATAAACACCCACTCTGTGTTCACTGAGGCAGGTAAAAGGCACTGTAATTGCCCGCACTTCACTGCCATATCAGCGGTGTTGTAATCACTATTTTTCGCTCACACACCATTACCAAATGCCAATCTCATTCTGATAATAATATTATAAACATATATGAACACTGCACATACGATAAACACCCACTCTGTGTTCACTGAGGCAGGTAAAAGGCACTGTAATTGCCTGCAATTCACTGCCACATCAGCAGTGTTCTCACTCACACAGCTGGACAGATACTGATGCGTGTTTGGTCCGGGGTGGGGTGGGGGGCCCAGGGGGGGGAGGAGGGAGGTGGGGGTCGGCTGGAGTGAAAGAACTTAATAGCTACTCTCCCTTGAAACAATTGGTGCACAGAAAAAACGCGGGGTATTCAAAATATTCACAAACATTCGAGAATGACACCCACGGTTTGGTCCAGTTTTTGCAATGTCATTCTGGAATGACACCCGTGGTTAAAGGGTTAATCACATTTTGCTCATGTTTCTGCCCGGAATCGTGCTAAGTCTGTTCTTCGCTCTGCTAAAAATAATTTCATCTGTACTAAATGCTCTCAACTCTCCAACTCGAATTCTTCCCGCTCCTTCTGGTGCCTTGCCCAAAACCTTTCTAATAATTTCACCTCATCATCCATCCCTCCTCTTTTCTATTCTGATGGCTCTGTAGCTACTTCCTCTACAGATAAAGCAGATCTCTTCGCTCAGACTTTCTCCTCCAATTCCACCTTAGACGATTCCAGTGCTGTTCCTCCATCACTTTCTCCTCTGACTTCCTCATGGATGACATTAAAATTTCTTCAGCTGATGTATTTTCTACCATCACTGGCCTCAATACTAACAAGGTATATGGGCCTGATGGAGTCCCTCCTGTTGTTCTCAAGAACTATGCTTCTGTGCTTACACCCTGCCTAGGTAAACTCTTTCGCCTTTGTTTGTCAACTTGTACCTTTCCTTCTTACTGGAAGTTTGCTCTCATTCAGCCAGTCCCAAAGAAGGGTTACCATTCCCAACCCTCTAACTATCGTTCAATTGCTTTAACATCCCGTGTCTTAAAAGTTTTCAAGTCATTTCTTAACAGAAAAATTATAAAGCATCTTTCCTATCAAAACCTTTCTGATCATCAATATGGGTTCCATAAGGGAGGCAATCTTCTCATCTACCGTTCAGACTCTTGGTCATCCTCCTTTCGGGACATTGGCGAAAGCTTTGCCATTGCACTTGACATCTCTAAGGTTTCGAATGAGTCTGGTATAAATATTTAATTTCCAAACTGCCCTCTTACAGTCTCTATCCTTCTATCTCTGCTTTAATCCTTAGCTTCCTTTCTGGTCGTTCTGTAGCCACTGTTGTAGAAAGCCATCGTTCTTCCCCTAGATGTATCAACAGTGGTGTTCCTCAGGGCTCTGTCGCATCACCGACTCTCTTCTTCTTATTCATCAATAACCTAAGCAGTACATCTAACCCTATCCAGTCGTACACTGATGACTCCACCCTCCACCTTTCCATTCGGTTTCTGCAACGTCCATCTCAGCAGTTACTTCAACAAACAAGGATGAGGCTATGGCAAACCCAGTGTCTGACTTGGCTCGTATCTCTGGCTGGGGTTATAATAATCTTGTTGTTTTTAATGCATCAAAAACTCAGCGTTTACACCTGTCAACCTGACATGATCTTCCACAGGAGTACCCACTAATGTTTAATAATATTCAACTCAATCCTGCATCATCCTTGAACAACCTTGGGGTTTCATTCACTCGGGACTTATCTTGGAAAGATCATATTGCATCTCTTCTAAAATCTGCCTCCAAGAGATTAGGTGTGCTAAGCCGACTCCGTACCTTCTTTACCCCTGGAAAATTGTTGACTTTATACACGAGTTTTATTCACCCCTGTATAGAGTACAACTCTCATGTGTGGGAAGGCTCCCCTCATACAGCTCTTCTCAATAGGGTGGAGTCACAGGCTTTTCGTCTCAACTCTCCTTCTCATACTGGCTCCCTTCAGCCTCTGTCTCTTTGCCACACTGTTTTTTTTTTTTTAATGCGAGAAGGAAGGAACCAAAGGCACGAGCCTGCAATAACTGTTCCTTCCAAGTGAAAAACAAAATACAAGAGACAGCCAAAATCAAGATCCGGTCATTTCGAGATGCCTGGACACACTGCGTTTGAAAGACTGGAGATCATAGGAAGCAGGAAATACAGCCAGAGGGAGACAGTTCCAGAGCTGACCTGTAGCATAAATGAAGGAATGGGAGTAATGGTTTACTCTTGCATTAGAAAGTTGGACAGAAAAAGGATGAGAGTTTGCTGCTAGACGACTGCTATGCGCTCGTCGTAAAGGTAGAGGGATGCATGCAGACAGTTCAGAGGAGCAGTGACCATTGAAGTAGTGATAGAAAAGAGATAAAGATGCAACGGTGCAGCAGAGACACTGAGACTGAAGGGAGTCAGTAAGAGGAGGAGAGTTAATGAGACGAAAAGCCTTTGACTCCACCTTGTTCAGAAGAGCTGTAAGTGGGGAACCTCCCCACACATAAGAGTTGTACTCCACACAGGGGCGGATAAAACCCGTGTATAGAGTCAACAATTGTGCAGGGGTAAAGAAGGAACAGAGTCAGCTTAGCACACCTAATCTCTTGGAAGCAGATTTTACAAGAGATGTAATATGATCTTTCCAAGACAAGTCCCGAGTATATGAAACTCCAGGCATGATCAAGGATGATGCAGGATTAAGCTGAATATTATTAAACGTTAGTGGATGTGAAGATGTG